>NC_081861.1:66695709-67042783 GCF_963259705.1 Myotis daubentonii | reverse complement strand
TTTTTACAGAGAGGAAGGGAGAGGGATAGAGAGTTAGAAACATCGATGAGAGAGAAACATCAATTCAGCTGCCTCCTACATGCCCCCGACTGGGGATGTGCCAGCAACCAAGGTACATGCCCTTGACCGGAATTGAACCTGGGACCCTTCAGGCCGCAGGCCGTGGCTCTATCCACTAAGCCAAACAAGTTAGGGCCAAAGACATTCTTAATACAATGGTTTAGAATCTTCAAAACAAACAAACAAAACCACCCAATGAAACAAAATAAGCCAATTTTTTCTATATTAAAAGAGACTAAGGACATTTTATAGCTACATATAATTTATGATTACTCAATGTATTCTAGATTTAACAGATGAAAGCACATTCCTAAGGAACATCATGGGGCAATTTGGGAAATTTGAATTTAGACATATATTAGGTAGTATTTTTGTCTCAATATAAGAGCTTCCAGTTTAGTGAGCACATCAATATACCAGGAGGATGGCACACCCCAACTCCATGGAAACAAAAGCTTCTAAGCTTGGGACCCTCAAGCCTTGTCCTATGTATCTTTTCATCTGGCTATTCATTTGTATTCTTTGTGATATCCTTTATTATATAATAAACTGGTAGACTTTAAGTGTTTCCTCAAGTTCTGTGAGCTGCTCTAACAAATAACCAAATCTAGGAAAAAGATTTCATGGAAATGTTTGATTTGTATCCAAATTCAACAGAAGTTGTGGGTTACCTGGGAATCTGTAATTTGCAATTGGCATCTGAAGTAGGGGAAGGCTCATGGCCTGAGCCCTTAACCTGTGGGATCTGACACTATCTCTAGGTAAATAGTGTCAGAATTGAGTTATATTGTAGGACACTCAGCTGATGTCACAGAGAATTGTTTGGTGTGGGGAAAACCCATACACATCTGTTGTCAGAAATATTTTGAGTATGGTGGTGGTAGGAATGTGAATGTAAAAGAGAAACACTGAAGGAGAATTGAGATGGTCTAACACATATGGATATATGAAATGAAGAAAGTAGCAATTCACTTCTGACCAAGAATGCTGGAAGCCATCCATTGTCAATACTATCATGAGAGTGCATCAAGGAACTCAGAAGGCTCATGAACCTTGAGCTTTAGCAGGGCTAAAGCTATGCACTGATTGTTTTGTGTTGAGATAGCAATGGCTCGAAGCAACTTCCTGACCTGATAGCCTCAAAGTAAATCGTTACTGATCTTTACTGACCCTTGAGATGGTCTGTCTGATACCTATTTGCTGCGCTTTACTGAGGGCAATATGTGTATTTAAAACTGACTAAAAAGCAGACAGGCCAGAGTTTCTGTGTGCTCTTCATGAAAGAGACACTCCTGGCCCCCAATGCCTTCTAAATTCATATTTCTTGTATAGCATTTTAATTTGTGCATGGCCCCCTCTTCAGATCCTAAACCCTAGCCATAAAAGGTTGCGGCAAAAGAAGAAACTACAGGTTGAAATCACTAAATGGGGCAACAGTGGTCAAAACACTATTGTTTAAAACTACAGAAATATAACATATGAGAAAATTTATAATATTAATAGGTGATCAAAAAACATTTAATAAAAACATTGAGTAAACTAAGAATATAAATATACTTTCATAACATGACAGAGCATATTGGTTAGAATGAAACAGAAAGTATCATACACAAGAAGCAGTCTCTTTAGCTAGAAACTATATAAGGATGGTCTGTTTTAGTGTTAGGGAAATTGAATAGTTACATAGGAAAAAATATTAACTTAGAATCCTAACTCATGAAATGCATAAAATAAATAACTTCTACATTAAAGACATAAAGGTACAATGCAGGTTTAGAAATTACTAGATAAATATTATAATATTGAAATGAAGGAGACCTTCCAGAAGAAAAAGCGTAATACCTACAGTTGATAAAAGAAATAAGTGACAAATTTGGCAAATTAAAAGAACTTCTGTTTGGTGAATAACACCAGCAACAAATATTTCAAAACAAAACAAAATAAAAAGTCAATGTACTCAAAGAAACTAATTACAACAAAAATATTAAAAGTTAATATCTTACTATATAAATATTTTGATATACAAATGGAAAATATCAATAATTAAATAGAAAATGTTGTTAATAGTGATAACATTTACATAATACTTAACATGTGGGAGGGCACTGTTTATATGTAAATTGATTACATTGAGATATATATATATATATATATATATATATATATATATATATATATACACATATATACCAATTTAAGCATCATAACCCTTCTATGATGTTGGCAAAATTACTACTGTCATTATCCACATTTAAGAATTGAAGAATTATAGAATAACTTTTTCAGATAAAAAACAAAACAACTACAATAAAACTAGTAAATAATAAAACCATGATTCAAATATAGATAGTTCTAGAGTTTATGCTCTCAACTAGAAATCTACAAACTAGGTGACTACTAAATTATATAAACCTTTCTTTGTAAGAGATACAATATAATTTCAATGAAAGCAAAGATGAAGTGTGAATTAAGTATATGAATGAACTAAATTTTGAATCTGTTCATAAATTTCCCAAGGATGAGAGACCAAAGAAAGAAAGAGGCTAACAACCCAGCATTACATCAAAAGTTTATGAAGGGAATTCACATAGGAGGCATATTTTGGGTGTTGTCAAGATGATGTAGATATCCTCTGTGTCCATGGCAGTTGCTGAAGAATTATGTAGAACATGGCAGGATGGATAGAAATACTAGTAGGTGATCTATCTCAGGTAATAAGAAAATGCCTTACATGCTTGTCCCAAAGGCAGGACAAAGGCTGCTCTAGGAACCAGCACACTGGGGAAGGGGTCAATCAGTCTTCAGGGGATTTAAGGGAAACATTCTAGATCGAAATCTTAGGTCCAGCAACAGTCACTTCATGGAAGTCTCTCCTCCACAGAATATAGAAAGAAAAATAAAAAGACACTGGTGGCAGAGGTAATAAAAGGTAACATTTTCTTTAAAGAGAGCAGAGTTAGAAAAATGAGAACTTAAGGTTTCATTAAAATTCAGATCATAAAACAGGTAAACAATGGTATATGCTGTGAGATAATGGGAAACGATAGAAACAGTAATGATTTGAGTGGAGGGAGAGATAATTTAAAAGTGATAGAGCCCTGATGGGTTTGGCTCAGTGGATAGAGCGTCAGCCTGCAGACTCAAGGGTCCCAGGTTCAATTATGGTCAAGGGCATGTACCTTGGTTGCGGGCACATCCCCAGTAAGGGAGTGTGCAGGAGGCAGCTGATTGATGTTTCTCTCTCTTCGTTGTTTCAAACTCTCTATCCCTCTCCCTTCCTCTCTGTAAAAAATAAATAAAATATATTTTTAAAAAATAAAAGTGATAGATTTGAGAAAATATTACTGGATCAGTGATAATAGAAATGAGTTAAATGCAGGAAACTAACATGAAGAATAAGAAAAGACAAAAGAGCACTATGACCACAGTTGTATTATTTGAATACTAGAGGCCCGGTGAATGAATTCATGCATGGGTGGGGTTTCTTGGCCTGGCCAGTGATCAGGGCCAATCAGGGCCATCTCACCTAGTCCCGATCAGGCTGATCAGGCTGGCTGGCAGCAGGGAGGGACTATGGGAGGTTGGTCCGGTCACAGGAGGTTAGCTGTGGGAGTGCACTGACCACCTGAGTTGAGTGTCTGCCCCCTGGTGGTCAGTGTGCACTTCATAGCGGCCAGTCAACTGGTCATTCATTCTACCGGTTGTAATGGTGGCTTAGGCTTTTATATATATAGAGCATGTTCTCATTAGTGTAAGTGCTGCAAATGACCCGTAATTGTCCAAGCTAGCACACTGTAATTTAACTCTATTTAGAAGTTCTAAACAGATCCATAATTTAACATATTGACTTCCTCAGAATATCAAAGCCTAAAGTAAAACATTTAAAAATAGATCTTTGCCAGACTATTCTATGCTATTCATAGAATCCTGGAATTATCACTTATAATTCATATTCTATGATTGGATAATTACTGATGTGTTTAAACTAACACTCTACTGAGTATAATAGCAGATGCAAAATATAGTAAGTGAATTAACAAAAAGTCAATATAAAGTATTATGACTTGATCTTTTAATTGATTTTAGCCCAGTTGGTTATGAGAGTTTGCAATTATAATGCCCTATGAATTTCAGATACTAATGAGAATGAAGGTCTTGTACAGTAAGATTGTTTTATAAAAAAATTTCAGGTGAAATATATCAACTGATTATAAAGGAGGATCATGCTAATTCCTTTGTAATTGTGTGACTATCTGATTAAATCATCTGCGTAGTTTATCTGGGGCTTTGTGCATTGATGGAATTCAATAGTAAATTTGTTGACAGTAAGTTTTATTTTTTCCAGAGGTTTTAATTTTGTAACTAATGTGGAAGTAGCCAAAGGTTGCAAAATAACAACATGCCAATGGAGCAGGAAACACAATAAGAAATGACAACATTCCAATGGAGCAGTAAACACAATAAGAGGAAGTGTTACAATATAAGCTAATGTGCAATGTTTTAAATTGTAATCCAAATTAATATGACTGTAAGAAAGCAAATGTCATACTTGCAGAAAAATTGTGCTTGTTAAAATTGACTTCCATCAGAAAAATAAGCAATACAGGTGAAAGAGACAAGTCCATGCACAGGAAAAATGTCCAGCACCTGCAGCAAGACAAAGTATGTGGTGTTCCCCTTATTCAATGTCTATACCAAACTCTTCTGGTGACTTTAATATCATAGAGAAATAAATATATAAATTATTTCTGGAAAATCTAAGAAGCTTCTCTGTAATTGTTGGCTGGAAATATAAAGTCAAAGCATAAAGAAGATGCTGGAACCCTGGCTGGTGTGTCTCAGCGGTTAGAGCATCAGCCTGCCTACAAAGGGACTCAATTCCCAATCAAGGGCATGTACCTGGATTGCAGGTTTGATCCCTGGTCAGGCGAGGGCGCATGTGGGAGGCAACCAATTGATGTGTCTCTCTCACATGGATGTCTCTCTTTCTCTCTCTCTCTCTCTTCCTCCTCCCTCCCCCCTTCCAATCTCTCTAAAAATCAATGGAAAAAATATCCTCTGGTGAGTATTAAGAACAACAACAACAAAAAGAAGATGCCTAGGGCACTGTGGAACTGAGGTACCAAAAAACAGTGTAATAGGCAATTATGTTTACAGAGGAGATCAGTTTGAAAAGGGAAAACTTCACTGAAACCAGTTTACCAGTCTACATCAAAGACTTACTACCTATTTGAAGAGTAAGTGCTCAAGAGACTTACTACCTATTTGAAGAGTAAGTGCTCAAGAGAAACACCAGACATTGTATTCCAAGTACATGAGGGAAAAAACACAACTCTGGGGCTACTATATTGTGGTTTAAGAAAGGGTACAGATGTTTTGGGGGAGTCAATTCCAGTCATATGTATCTAATGTATAATTTGTACAAGATCATGTTGGATGTAATTTGAAGAGCTCATTGAGGGGTGGGGAAAAGGCAAACTGGAATTGGCTAACTTATACTCACATGTATATGTATAAGTTTGAGTGTATAATATCATAATTGTTATTCAGTAAATAACTTTTTTATTTACCTACCACAGAGGAGATATTCAGTCAAGATGGGCTTGTGTGTTTATTGGTAATCTCAACTTCTACCCCTCAAAACACAGAATAATGATAGATAAATTATTATTAAATAATTAAAGTGTTATCCATGACCAAATATTAGGTAATCGGCTTTATTATTTAGATAACCAATACAATGACTATAATTTAAAAAAGTCAAGAGTTGACAAGAATGTGGAAAAATTAACATTCTCATACATTACTGGTGGAATGTAAAATTTATCTGTGGAAAATTTTGGCGATTCCTCAAAATGTTAAACATAAAAGTACTGCGTGATTGAGTAATTTCACACCTAACTAAAGGCCCAAGGAAACTGAGAACATTCTTCACAAAAATATGTGTATATGAATGCTCATAGCAGCAGTATTTACAATAGCCATAAAGTAGAAAAAAGCCAAAATGCCCATCAGTTATTCAGTGGGTAAACACAATGTGGTATATCCATGCAATGAAATATTATTTGGCAACAAAAGGGATGAAGTAATGATTTGTGCTGCAATACCGGTAATTATTGAAAAAACTACACTAATTGAAATGAATCAGACACAAAAGGACACACACTGTACAATTCTATTTATATGAAACACCAGAGTAGCAAATCAGTAGAGACAAAAAATAAACTAGGAGTTGCCAGGGGCTGGGATAAGGGGTACTGAGGATGAAGGCTAATGGGTACAGGATCTATATTTCAGGTGATAAAAATATTCTGAAATCAGATAGTGGTAATGATTACATGATTCTGTGAATATACTAAACTAGTAGCCCAGTGCATAAAATTTGTGCACATTAAAAGGGAATTAATTGACCTAACTGGTTTTGCTCAGTGGATAGAGCATTGGCCTTTGGACTCAAGGTTCTCAGGTTTGATACTGGTCAGGGCATGGACCTTGGTTGCAGGCACATCTCCAGTGGGGAATGTGCAGGAAGCAGCTGATCAATGTTTCTCTCTCATCGATGTTTCTAACTCTATCCCTCTCCCTTCCTCTCTGTAAAAAATTAATAAAATATATTTTTCTAAAAAAAGGGAATTAATTAGTGGAGATATTTTAATATTGCTATTTGCCCTTTCTCTATAATAGAAGTGTGAGATATGAAAGGAAATTAGTAAAATGTATATGAAAACTATATAAATTTATTAATAAACAAACAGTAACAAAAGGATATAACAACAACAGAGGCATGATATAAAAACGACAAAAACATGATATGAAAACAACAAAAATATGATATGAAGACAACAAAAACATGATATAAAAACAACAGTGATGCAAACAATGACTGATAAAGTGATTAAACTTATTCTAATATCTCCCTGTACATCATATTAAGAGTGAAAACACTTTCAGAGTGCTTGACTAATATCCCTTGTAATGAAGTACTTAGAACTTTAACCGTAACATCACATGCTCTTCAAACTTGAGAGAAAGCAACATAATTGACCATGTGCAAAAACGGGTTCAGGTAGGCATACGCCTACTTTGTCTAGAGTTTGTCCTTGTGATTTATTAATAGTCATCACAAATGCTGGCATCACGGGCAACCATCATCGAATCAATTTAAATTGGAAGCCAGTGTCAGATGGGGACAAATTAATTCTTGGAATCAGAACAACCTCTCCCTCTGCAGATCCTGTTAATACTTCAGCTTTGATAATGTTAGGACATAATCTTTTGATAATAAATCTGGTACCATTACAAAGACCCCATTTACTATTGAGATTTCTCAATAGCATGATGATTGCACTCACTTTCAATTTTAATTTATGACACAGCATTCCTGAAGGAGTAATACTATTAAGAATTTCGATGGGAAAATTTTCCTTTTCAGCATCATCTGTGGAATCAATGGAATCATCAAATATATGTGAAAATCTCTATCGAGTATATCCAAATTTTCTTCATTTAATTTTTGAACATGCTCATTTTTTGGACAAAGAATTGCATGTTTAGATATATTTTTAATATTATCTATAGCAGTGGTTCTCAACCTTGGCTGCACATTAGAATCACCTGGGAATCTTTTTAAAATCCTGATTTCTGGGCCTCATCCTCTGGAACTTGTTTCTTTGTTATAGGGTGGGGCCACAACATTAGTAACAAAGAAACAGAATTTCTGGAGGATAAGGCCCAGAAATCAGGATTTTAAAAAAGATTCTCAGGTGATTCTAATGTGCAGCCAAGGTTGAGAACCACTGATCTATAGATATAGTATTTTCAAAGGTAGCTTCAATAATAGATCCATTACAAATCATTTCACTTCCACACTCTGCTCTGCGGGCGGGTTCCTGCCTGAAACCTCTCCCTCCAGGAAATAGCTGGGGGAGGGCGCAGCCATTTCCAAGACGACCCTTGCAGGACTGACTTCCTTCCAGTTGGTTGCAGTTCTGGCCGTGATGTTACACCCAGGGTTTTTATATAAGTAGATACCACTGCATTGTATATTTTTAAATGTTTAATTTTATGCTATGTGAATTTTATCTTTATAAAGCTGTTGTTAAAAAAGAAAGACAAGTATGGCTGTCACTGAAAAGTGCCTTAAAATAGTATCAAGCTAGAACAAAAGATTATTAATAAAAACATGAATTTAAAACAGTTGAAGATAAAAGCTAATATGTATCAAAAATGTTAGAAATAACAAATTTATGTCACTGGAATGAAAATGACATTTTTATTTTGTGGAAATTATAATTTTAACAGGTTGAATTCTAAAATTTTAAAAACTTAATGCTCATGGTATGAAATATAAGATATATAGAGAGATATATAGTCTCCGTCCCCAGTCCCATACACAGAGTTCTTAAAACCCTCGTAAATAGGGGTGCTAGGAGAATATTTTTATCTAATATTTAGTCTTTGGCCCTGATTCTCAACACAAAGATCCTAAGACTTTTGTAATTTCCTAAGTGATAAGAGCATCTGAAACTAAGCTCTCAAACCCCTTGGAATTTATTGGGTAATAGGATCATTTTTATTCTAATGAGGTGATTCTTGGCGGGCTTCTGGATAAGGGTTGGTCACCAGAAAGATCAACCAATGATAAGAAGCTTGAACTTTCAGCCCCTCCTCCATTACCTGCAGAGAAAAGCTTCCATTAAATCCCCAAAGTACAGGGGAGTACTTAAAAGATAGTAGGATTCAACTGTACGTATTGAATATATATGATTGTAGTTAATTCATAAGTTATATATGCATATCATGCATGTTAGTATATGTAACATACAAGTGCATCTGGATATATAGTTAAATTTGACTAACATACATTAAGTCTGATGCTGTCTTCTTAGCTGGCAAAATTGTGATATGATATTAATTCCGTTATATGATGTAAAAAGTTCTCTCTAATGTTGGGTGGTGATTTTTCCCTGTCTTTCAAATTCCCACCGAGTACAACTCATCATCCCAACCTTGGATCAGAGGAATGAGCTGAAAGATTTTGATTTGTTTGATGAAAACTACATAATCCAAGGCAAATTTAGATGAGAACGAGACATTTTGCTGTGCTATCTTTGTTGGTCCTTCAAAAGTGAAGCATACTGTGTAAGTTCAAGAAGGTCAGTGAAATGTTCGGAAGCATCAGAAAGGATGCTGAAAACCAAAATAGAAACGTTATCCTTAACACCATAAGTCAGTGATGTGTCCACACTTATTTGGTCCTTTTGGTCCCTGCCCCCTGAGAAAAGACATAATGAAGCTGAAGAAAATCTTCAGGAAATATAAAATGATCAAGGGTATATATGTGAGTTATAGGGGGAGTAGGGTGCCATAAGAGAGTTTTAAAGGAAAAAAAAAATGTGTTCAGGCTAGAAGTATAATAGTACAAAGTTTCTACTAGCTCCATGCCGGGGGGGGAGGGGGAGGGCACTATAAAAAAGCAAGTAAAATAGGGTACTGTGGACAGGAAAGGAAATGTATTTGCTATTTATTTATTTCCTAGTGTAAATTGTTGCATTTAAGAACTAATTTGAGTCTTTGCTGTTCATCTGAGGCTGGTTTTAAGATAATTATCTTGAAGTTGCTTTAAGCCATCTCCCTAAGGTTAATGTTCTCATGCTTCTGTTATTCATAAAAGGTCAATATCACCTGAGAAGAGTGTTTGGGGCTTTAGTTTCTAAGTGTATAGCTCAGCAGGAGAGCAGTGTGTGGTACAGGTGCTATACTGATTAAAATTTGCAGTCCCGTCCAATTAGGGCATTAGATAAGGGAAGCTTAAAGGTTTATTGCAGTGGTTTAAAAATAATGTGTAAAAGCTTAAAATACAAGATATTCATAAGCATGCCTCTCTGAATGAAATAGGTTAGAGAGTGAAGGGCTGCACATTTTTGTCCTCCTTTCTCTCCCTATGACAGCCCCTCACATATTTCTGCAGTCCTCTAGTGCTCAGAAATGCTAATGGATGAAAGAAGGTGAAGGGATTAGCCAAGGAATATATGTGCATAGCTCTTGGATACAGACAATAGTGTGATGGTGGCCAGAGGGAGGTGAGGCTGGAGCTGGGTGGAGGTGGGCAAAGGGGGTAAAATGGGGGACATCTGTAACAGTGTCAACAATAAAAATAAAGTAAATAAAAGACACACTAGAGAACAACTGACCAGACTAATGAGGACCTTGCACTCGAAGCCTCATCCTGTACCTGTGGCTGCAGACAATCAACTACTCCCAGCCACAGGGAGCAGTAGCCCCAAGCAACACACAGGAGAGGAACTGGCCAGGTGTAGTGGGAAGAGTACTGCTTTAGAGCAGGAAACATAAGATCTAGTTTCGATTTTTAAGCTATTGCCATATTAAACAAAGCAGCACACTCTTCTATTCATGTTTCATGATTTATTCTGCTGGGTCAGTATATTGGGCATTTATTTATTTTCATTCACTGAACATGTATTTAGTCTTACCGTGTGTTTGTTACCTTGCTTTGTATTTCAGTTTGAAAGAAGTGCATTATATGACTTAGCAATGCGTTGTCAATCACCTTTAAAATGTTAGTTAGAGAGTTCCTCATGAGGGGGCATTGTGGAATTCATCATAATTCAAAAGAGCAGATTTCAAACTTTCTATTGTAACCATCTGTAAGAATATATTTTATGTAATGACCCACTATATACACATACTCAGTGATTCATTAGAGCCAACGTATATATGGTGCATTCATTCACTCTGAATGGTTCAGTTCTATTCTCTTCCATCTATCTTGCTCTATTGCATTAAAAAGAATGATGGAGAGGTTGAAAGTTTGAGGGATAAATAGATGGATCACAGAGGACTTTTAGGACAGTGAAAATACTGCATGGTACTATAATGATGAATACAGGTCACTATACATTTCTTTTACTTACTTGTAAATTATTTTTTTAAAAGTTCACATAGAATATAAACACCAAGAGTAAACTCTAATGTGAACTATTGCTTTTGAGTGATCATGACATGTCAGTGCAGGTTCATCAATTGTAAAAAAAAGTACCACTCTAATGGGGGGGTATTTATAATGGGGGAAACTATGCTTATGAGTGCAGTGGGTATTTTTACCTTTCTCTTAATTTTGCTGTGAACCTAAACAGCTCTAAAAATAAAGTCTTTTAATAAAATTTAAAAATAAACAAAGAAAATCCTTGTTTATAAGTTCAATATCTGAATTTTTTCAGAGTAGGTGTCCATTATTTTCTCTTAAGAAAAAAAGAATGCTGGAAGCAGTTGATTTAATGACTAAAAATGGGGTCTCTAGTTTAGAAAAGGCTGGTTTGGCTTCTCGCACACAGCATTTCCAGTCTTACTTCTTTCCTTCATAAATTTTGGGTGTTTCTACTTATTGGGGTGATTATTTTGTAAGTTCTATAAATGTGTAATCACTATGCTGTACACCTGAAAATAATATAATATTGTAAGTCAATTGTAATAGAAAAATTTAAGAATAATAGAAATTTGAGCCCTGGCCCATGTGGCTCAGTTGGCTGGGTGCACCAAAAGGTCACCAGTTCGATTCCTGGTCAGGCCACAGGCCCAGGTTGTGGGTTCAGTAACCAGTCAGGGTAAATACAAGAGGCAACCAATCAATGTTTCTCTCTCACATCGATGTTCCTCCCTCCCGCTATCTACCTTCTTCTCTCTTTAAAATCTATTTTTAAATATTACAAAAATATTAATAAATTGGGGTGTTTTCTGTCCCTCCGGCTATTTACTCACAGATTTATCAGTTAAAGTTTACAAATTGCTAGTCACACTCATGCTATGTGGTTTTAATTAGTTTGATTCTGAGGACAAAAATATTTCCATTATCTCCATCTACCGATGCAGGTGTTGGAATCTCCACTTGCATTAATGGCATGGCACAGCTGGGACCAGCAATGAATAAAGCACAATTCCTTCTGTTGAGAAGCTCACAGTCAGTAGGCAGAAGCAGACATAAAAAAGCAGATAAATTTCAGTTAAAAAAAGTGTAAATACTGTTACAGAGATATTAACAAGATGCAACTGAAAAGACAGAACAACTAATTCTGTCATGGAAAGTTGGGGAAGATTTCAAGAGAAGAGTTATTATTTAAACCAAGTTTGAAAGGAAGAGTAAGATTTTGCCAGGTCACAAAGAAACAAGGATGTTCGAGGAGGATATAATTATATGGCATTACATGTGAAAATGCATACCGTCTTTGCTATCCTGGGGCCTAGTTTGATGCTCACCCTCTAAAATCATCTCAGTGTGAAACTTAGAGTTCTATGCTAATGAATTTAATCCACCATTATACTTTATCCAATTGTTGATGTAACAAGTTATTATGTTTCTTGATATTTTGCACAAATACATGATATCTAATATCATTCCAGTTTACTACGTGCATCCATTTTTAAAGGTATGGGTTAGAAATGCCAACTGCATCTGAAAGAAAATATAAACGACTTTTGTCAAATATTTGAAAAAAATTATTTTAATTAACTGGACAGTTAAAATCTTATAATGGATATTATTTAATCAATACATATTAATGAATAATATTAATGAATAATATTAATAGTAATTAACATTTTGTTAACCTTTATTATGTGCTAAGCTCTTTACATATATTTATCTTAATATTAATGTAATCTTTACAACAATCTTGTAAAGTAGATGCTATTGTTATCCTTATTTAACCAAACCAAAGATAGAGAAGCTCAGAGAGACTGAGTACCTTGCCTCAACAAGTTAATGAGTAGCAGAATCTTAACTCTGGAACTTGTGCTCTTATTTGCAAGTGGAATTCAAAATCCAATGAAGGACAGAAGCTTAAAAACAAAGTACAAAATCAGGTCAGAAAGAGCTGCACAGGAATTTGAATCTGGGAGGCAAAGGGTGACCTGGAGTTCTTGGCTTTCGAGGTGAAAAAAAATTCAATTAAAAATGCATACAAGTGGCCCTAACAGGTTTGGTTCAGTGGCTAGAGCATTGGCCTGAGGACTCAAGGGTCCCAGGTTTGATTCTGGTCAAGGGCTTGTACCTTGGTTGCGGGCACATACCCAGTAGGGGGTGTGCAGGAGGCAACTGATCAATGTTCATCTCTCATTGATGTTTCTGACTCTCTCTATCCCTCTCCCTTCCTCTCTGTAAAAAATCAATAAAATATATTTTAAAAATGCATACAAGTGCATAATTGTTAGAAAGGAGTAATTTAAAACTGAAAATAGAGGGGGGAAGAAATCCAGAGTTTGTATTAAGCAGAGAAATAGCCAGTCACTAGTTCCATACCAGAAACTGGGATTATAGGGAGAAATGTGAGTATTCCTTACTTTGTTGAAGGGAAAGTATTATAACTTTAGGAAAAAATGATAGAATTGTCAAAATGCAACAAATTTAAAATATACATCTTTTTACTTTTTCTATGATATTGTCAAATTCATTTTTTCCCCTCAAAATGAGAAGAAAAACTAATCATTGCAGCATCAACGTAATTCCTGACCTTCCTTCATACCTTTGTTTTTACTATAAAAATTATATATGGCCATGATGAAGATTTCAAAGATAGCAGAGGAGTGGGAAAATACAAAGTTTAAAAATACTATTCTGACACTTCCTTCCCCAAGGGTAGCAATCCTAAAGGCTTGTTTTTCAAATACAAATTGTTCAGCACTTGTTTTCCTTATTGGCATATCCAGGTGAAGAATGTACAGATCCATGTCACTTTTAGTTGCTGAATAGTTTTCTATATAGAATGCTGGGGTCCAGCCCCAGTGGGTCCAGGGGTTCCCCAAGGTGTGGACGGAGTCAGCGAAGAAAGAATGACACAGGGACAGCGTTCAGTTGATCAGCAGCCTAGCCAGGATCTCTAGCCAAGTTCTGGTTTGGATCTCCAGCCAAGTTCTGCTTTGGATCTCCAGCCAAGTTCTGTCGCCAGGTTCTAGTCAGGTTCTCTTGCCAGGTTCTATCCAGGTTCTCTAGCCATGTTCTGTCCAGGTTCTCCAGCCAGGTTCGGTCGCCAGGTTCTGTCTAGGTTCTCCAGCTAGGTTCTGTAGCCAGCATCTCCTGCCAGGTTCTGTGTAGGATCTCTTGCCATGTTCTCTCGCTAGGTTCTGTCTCTAGGTTCTGTGTTCTGTTGTCTTGTTACATCTGTATTTATACCAGTTGATTTTAATCCTATCAATCTCTATTCGAAAGGTTAGGGCATTTCTTATCTCCATTCCAGGGAGTAAAGATTATGTAGCTTAAGCATGATTGTTCATAGTTAAAGTGATTAACTACCCGCCTGGCACTTAGTTAAAGGGTTTTATTCCCTCCCTAACTTCAGGGGGAAATCCCTACCTGGGAAAACAACCTTTCTCGGAGAGGTGACCTTGATTAAAACACATAGCGCCAAGAAGGTGAGCAAACATATTAAGAACAGTATGCCATATACATCAGGTCCCTTGAAACATATGCTGTGCAGATGTTTCTTCCCTGCAGCGACTGTGTCAAGCAGCAAGGATGGACCGGCTCCCGGCAATAGTACAGATCACAGTTAATTTAGCAGCCCCTAATTGATGGCCAATAGCCATACTCATTTTACATTTTGATTAATATTATAAAATTGTGCTCCAAAACAATTACATCAATATTCACTCTTAGTAACAAAGTACAGAAATGCCTCTTTTCCCACTTAATCATGCAAGCTGACTATTATCAAACTTTTTTTTCAATTTAAAAGATAAAAGTGGCTATGTCTTTGCATTTTGAAATTATAAGTACTGTATGGTTGTTTTTAAGGCATCTGTTTTCTAGTGACTGTGCTTTCATATTTCTATTTGGTTGTTTTACTTTTTCTTATTGACTCTAAATAATAGAAATAGCCTTTTTCCATGCACACGATTTTTAAAAATATATTTTTATTGATTTTTAGAGAGAGAGGAAGGGAGAGGGAAAGATAGAAACATCGACTGGCTGCCTTCTGCATGGCCGGCAACGCAGGCATACACCCTGACAGGGTTCAATTCCCAGTGACCTCCTGGTGCATGGGTCAGTGCTCAACCGCTGCACCACCACACCAGCCAGGTTTTACACAAGACATTTTCAGTGTATGTTATGGAGGCAAACTTATAAAAGCCTGACTCATTGAATGACAGCAGAGCTATGTCCAAGATGTAGTGTAGAAAAATAAGTCAGTGTGACAAATTTCTTTGAAATTCCATCCTAGGCTATAGGTTACTTTTTGGATTATAGGATTAACATGAAACTAATAACAAAAATGACTTCACTTCACTAATTATTTAATATTTCACTATAGTTTAACTAAAATTCATTAGCAGAATGCCAGAAAACCTATAATCAATGACGGTTTCATCCTTTTCACCTATACATGTATGCAGAAGACTTTGGAGGAGATATTTGCTACCAGCTTTTTTCCATTGCAGTCAATATCTTTATGCATTTTCAACTTCAGTATCTACACAATTTGCAGCTGACAATCATGGAAACTAATATAATAGGTAATTACATATTATCTCACATTACAATTCATATTATTCCTATAGTGAAATATATATATATATATATATATATATATATATATATATATATATATATATATATATATGACTTTAAAATAAAATACAGTGTGTTTAGCTCTAAAATTCAGTTTTCTTTTAAAAAAGAATAGTAACAACAGGTAAAGAAAATTGGCAAGTTTTATGTCACTTAAGCCCAAGTATGGTTAGCCTCATCAACACCAACTCCACTGTTTGCCAAAGTCAGCAAATTTGAGGGCAAACCCAAGGGCATGCATACCTAGGCATTTATTTGGGTTACAGCAGTCCTTGGGACTGGATTTGGGTAAGTGATTGACCAGAAAATGCCAGTGTATTCTCAATAGTCTTTTTTTTCTGGCTGCTTTTAGATTTTTTTAATGAAATGTTTAGAGCAATTTATGATGTGCCTTAGTTTACCTTTCTTTTTTAATAAAAATGAATAATGGCTCAAAGTTACTAGTTGTCTACTATGTTTTTCTTTTTTTAAAAAAACAAGAGGAAGGGGAAGAGAGATGAGAGAGAGAGAGAGAGAGAGAGAGAGAGAGAGAGAGAGAGAGAGAGAGAGAGAGAGAAGAGGGAGAGACATTGATTGATTGCTACTCATAAGTGCTGGACTGGAGATTGAAACCATAACCTTGGTATGTGCCCTGGCAGGGAACCAAACCCACTGGCCATGGCAGTTTACCTTTCTTTATGTTTCCTGTGTTTCATGCTTCCATTTTATTATATCTGTGGGTTTATATTTTTCATCAAAACCTGAAAAAATCTGGATATTTTTACTAAAAAAAATCATTTTCAGCCTATCTCCCCCCTCTAGGGACTCTAATTAAACATATATTAGGCCTCCTTGAATAATTCCATAGTTCACTGATGCTCTGTCCATTTTAATTATATTCTTTCTGTGTCATTTGAATAGTTTCTAGTGCTTTGTCTTAAAGTTTATTAATTTCTTTGTCAATGTCTTCTCTGTTATTTTATCTCCTCCAGAATATTTTCCTTAGAGATTACAGTTTTCATCTCAAATATTATATTCTTCATGTTCAGAAGATCAATTATTCACATCTTTGATGTTTCTAGTTAACTTTTTGAGCATGCAGAATACAGATATAACTTTGATGATGTCCTTGTTTGTTCATTCTAATGTCTATGTTAGTCTTGGATGAGTTTCAAGACTGATTTATCTCCTTGTTCCAGGTTGCATTTTTCTTCTTTGTCTGACTCATAGTCTATTACTGGATAATAGACATTTGAGAATTTTATGTTGTTGAGTGCAGGATAATTTTGTATACTTGAAATGTTTTTGAGTTGTATTCAAGGATGCAGATTGGTTACTTAGATACAATTTTATCCTTTTGATCTGTATTGTTAAGTTTTGTTAAAAAAAAAGACAAGTGCTCAAAATAACAGCTTATTATTTTGCTAGAGGCCCAGTGCACAAAATTTGTGCATGGGAGGGGGGTCCCCTCAGCCCAGCCTGTACCCTCTCTAATCTGGGACCCCTCAGGGGATGTCTGACTGCCAGTTTAGGCCCAATCCCCGGCAGTCGGACATCCCTCTCACAATCCTGGATCGCTGGCTCCTAATTGCTTACCTGCCTGCCTGCCTGCCTGTCTGGTCTCCCCTAACTTCCCCTCACTGGTGGCCTGATTGCCCTTCAATGCCTCTGTATGCCGACCTGATTACCCCTAACTTCCCTCCCCCCCTGCCAACCTGGTCACTCCTAACTGACCCCCACTCCTGGCCTGGTTGACCCTAACGGCCTCCCCTGCAGGTCTGTTTGCCCTCAACTGCCCCCCCCCTGCTGGCCTGTTCTCCCCCAACTTACCACCCCTGCCAACCTGGTTGCCCCTCATGCCACCCCCCCACCACCAGCCTGGTGGCCCAATGCAGCCTGTTTGTTCAGTCATTTGGTCATCCCTCACTAACCCCCCTGACAGCCTGGTAATAGGCAGCCATCTTCTGAGGGCATGAGGGTTAATTTGCGTATTATCTCTTTATTGTATAGGATTTCTAGGAAGGAAAGCTAATTATTCTCCACTACTGAGGGAATACTCTTCTGAGTATTCTCCTGAATGCCTCACAAATTATGAGGTTTTCAAGTCTGGCTGGTGGGAACAGGCAGTAACTGATAGAAAATTTAAAATCTCTAGAAAAATCATAAAGAAGAATTTTTGAAAAAAAATATCTAAAATACCACTTATCATTGACATTATTGTTTGCTTTCTTCTAATGTTTGAGAACTGCAAATTTAAAAATTAAATATCACATAATAATACAGTTTATTTTCATGTGTTTTTTTCACTTAACATTATTTAAATAGTCTTTGATATACCTAATTCTAATAGCCACATACCATCACATGGCTATATCATAATTTATTACACCACTTTATTATGGCTAGACAGTTAATTTGCAGAGGAAAAAATACAGCAAATGTCCTTGTGGAAATTATTTAGAGAACACTGTAGATATATCCTTTAGAATAAGTTATTAGGGGTGGAATGAAAGAAACACATTGCCAAATTCTTTTCTGGAAAGTTTATGTGACTTATACAGCCACCAGTGTAAATCTGCTTCATTACACTATTACCAAATATTGGGCATTTTTTTTGGTATTTCTCAATCTTATTACAAAAAAGCATTGATTCACTTAAGTTTTTAAATTTATTATCTTTTTATCTTTTTTATGGTTTAAAGTATTACAAATAGTAGTACAGATCCAGAGACCAGCTACTAACCTGGCAACAATGGCTCTCAAGCAGCGCGACTACGTGAACTCAGAGGAGCCCTGCTTCTCCCCACAGAAAGCAGATCCAAGCAACATCGGCCTCCTGATCACCACACGCTCTCTCTGAAGAACAGCTGCTGTGTGTGAAGCCTCCCTCCACCAGCCAGAAGAGCCACAACAGCTGTGAACAGCACGCATCAGAGGACCTGATACCAACAGAGGAGCAGCTGCTACCAAAACCGCGCAAGGAGCAACCACAGCCCAAGGAGCCACTGCCACCTAGGGAGCAGCCACTGAACGACTCAATAACTATATATGTCAGTGAGATCAAACATGGGTAGACAAAGAAATCCCCAAAGGAAAGAAAAGGAGGACTCGCCAGAAAAGCAGCTAAGTGATACAGAGGCATGCAACATGACAGAAAAAGAATTCTGAATAAGGGTCCTAGAGTGCATAAACCGGATGGAGGAAAAAATCGACAACTTATGAAAGAAGCAAGAAGAAACAGATGAAAAAATCAATAACATATTCAAGAAGCTAGAAGAAAGAGATGAAAAAATCAACAACTTAAGTAAGACCCAAGAAGAAATGAAGAGCAATATAGCTACAATAAAAACACCATTGAAAGTATCAACAGTAGACTAGGAGAAGCGGTAGAACGAAATATTGAATTAGAAGACAAGGAAGCAAAACACACCCAAACTGTACTGCACTTGGAGAAAAAAATTAAAAGGCAGGAAGAGAGACTAAGGGAGCTTTGGGACAACGTGAAATGAAACAACATACGAATAATAGGGGTTCCAGAACAACAGAAAGAGGAACAAGGATTAGAAAACCTATTCGAAGAAATAATATGAGAAAAATTCCCTGAGGTGAGGAAGAAAAAAGTCACACAAGCCCAGAGAGTCCCAAACAAGGTGAACCCGAAAAGACCCACACCAAGACACATCATAATTATCATGGCAAATGTTCAGGACAAAGAGAGAATCTTACAGGCTGCAAGAGAGAGACGGAAAGTTACATACAATGGATCTCCCATTAGATTATCAAATGATTTCTCAACAGAAACACATCAGGCCAGAAAAGAATGGATGGAAATTTACAAAGTGATGCAAAGCAAAGGACTGAATCCAAGAATACTCTATCCAGCAAGGCTATCATTCAAAATTGAAGGGGAAATGAGAAACTTCACAGACAAAGAAAGGCTAAGGGAGTTTATCACCACCAAGCCAGCAATGCAAGAAATGCTAAAGGGACTGGTGTAAAAAGAAGAAACAAAAAGCTCAGAAAGAAAACAGCCACACAAAAAAAAGAAATGGCTACAAACAAGAACCTTTCAATAATAACTTTAAACAAAAACGGACTAAATGCACCAACCAAAAGACATCGAGTGGCTGAATGGAAAAAATTCATGACACATACATTTGCTGTCTACAAGAGACCCACCTCATTAGAAGGGACTCACACAGACTGAAAGTGAAAGGATGGAAAAATATCTTTCAGGCAAATGAAAAGGAAAAGAAAGCTGGGGTAGCAATACTTATATCAGACAAAATAGACCTCAAAGTGAAGGCCATAACAAGAGATACGGAAGGCCACTTCATAATACTAAAGGGATCAATACAACAAGAAGATATAACCCTGGTAAACATATATGCACCCAAAGGAGTAGCACCCAAATACATAAAAAAAAAACTCCTGGAAGATATCAAAGGAGAGATCGACAACAATACAATCATAGTAGGGGACTTTAATACACCACTGACATCACTGGATAAATCCTCTAGACAAACACTCAGCAAAGAAATAGCAATTCTAAATGACTCACTAGATCAGATGGACTTAATTGACATCTTCAGAACGCTTCACCCCAAAGCCACGGAATATACATTCTACTCAAGTGCTCATAAGACACATTCAAAAATAGACCACATATTGGGTCACAAACAAAGTCTCCCCAAATTCAAGAAGATTGAAATCATGCCAAGCATCATCTCAGACCACGATAGCATAATATTAGAAATAAACTACAATAAAAACAACCCAAAATACTCAAACACTTGGAAGCTGAATAGCATGTTATAAAATATAGATTGGGTTACCAATGAGATCAAGGAAGAAATTAAAAACATCCTGAAAACTAATGACAATGAAAACACAACAATCCAAAACCTATGGGACACAATGAAAGCAGTCCTGAGAGGGAAGTTTATAGCTCTACAGGCCTATCTCAAAAAAACAAGAAAAAATGGTAGTAAATCATCTAAGTTTACAACTCAAAGAATTAGAAAGAGAGCAACAAAACAACCCCAGAGTGAGCAGAAGGAAGGAGACAATAAAAATCAGAGCAGAAATAAATGACATACAGACCAAAAAAACAATAGAGAAAATCAATGAAACCAAGAGCTGGTTCTTCGAAAGGATAAACAAGATTGACAAACGTCTAGCCAGGCTCACCAAGAAGCAAAGAGAGAGGACCCAAATAAACAAAATGAGAAATGATAGGGGCGAAATAACAATAGACCCCACAGAAATACAAATGATTGTTAAAAATTACTATGGACAGCTCTACTCCAACAAAATAGACAACCTGGAGGAAATGGACAAATTCCTAGAAAAATACAACATTCCAAAACTCAATCAGGAAGAATCTAAAAATCTCAATAGGCCAATAACTATGGAAGAAATTGAAGCAGTCATCAAAAAGCTTCCAGCACCAGACTGCTTCACAGGGGAATTTTACCAAACATTCAAAGAAGAACTAAAACCTATCCTCCTCAGACTATTCCAAAAAATTCAGGAGGAAGGAACACTTCCAAGCTCATTATATGAAGCCAGCAACACCCTAATACCAAAACCAGGTAAAGACAACACAATGAAAGAGAATTACAGGCCAATATCCCTCATGAACATAGATGCCAAAATCCTCAACAAAATCTTAGCAAATCGTATCCAGCAGTACATCAGAAAGATCATACACGATGACCAAGTAGGATTTATCCCAAGGATGCAGGGATGCAAGGTACAATATCCGCAAATCAATACACATGATACATCACATAAACAAATTTAAAGAAAAAAACAACATGGTCATATCAATTGATGCAGAAAAAGCATTTGACAAAATCCAACACCCATTTTTGATAAAAACTCTCAGCAAGGTGGGAATAGAAGGATGATACCTCAACATAATAAAAGCCATATATCACAGGCCCACAGCCAACATCATGCTCAATGGAAAAAAACTAACACCATTTCCCCTAAGAATAGGAACAAGACAGGGATGCCCGCTCTCACCACTCCTGTTCAACATAGTACTGGAAGTATTAGCCAATGCAATTAGACAAGAAGAAGAAATAAAAGGCATCCAAATTGGAAAAAGAGGAAGTAAAACTGTCCTTATTTGCAGACTACATGATATTATACATACAGAACCCTAGAGACTCCATCAAAAAACTACTAGACTTTATACATGAATTTGGCAATGTAGCAGGATACAAAATTAACCCTAAGAAATCTATGGCATTTCTATACACCAATAGTGAACTGTCAGAAAGGAGATTACAAAAACAATCCCATTTACCATCGCACCAAAAAAATTAAGCTACATAGGAATAAACTTAACTAAAGAGGTAAAAGACCTCTACTCAGAAAACTACAGGTGGTTGACAAAAGAGATCGAGGAAGACATAAACAGATGGAAGAACATACCGTGGTCATGGATTGGTAGGATCAACATCATTAAAATGTCCATACTACCCAAAGCAATCTATAAATTCAACGCACTTCCCATTAAAACACCAACAGCATACTTCACAGATCTAGAACAAACTCTCCAAAATTTCATCTGGAATAAAAAAAGACCCCGAAAAGCTGCAGCAATCCTGAGAAAGGACAAAGTAGGTGGGATCTCAATACCAGATATCAAGTTGTATTACAAAGCCACTGTTCTCAAAACTGCCTGGTACTGGCACAAGAATAGGCATATAGATCAATGGAATAGAATAGAGAGCCCAGAAATCGGCCCGAACCAATATGCTCAATTAATATTTGACAAAGGAGGCAAGGACATACAATGGAGTCAGGATAGACTCTTCAATAAATGGTGTTGGGAAAATTGGACAGATATATGCAGGAAAATGAAACTAGACCACCAACTTACACCATACACAAAAATAAACTCAAAATGGATAAAGGACTTAAATGTACGACGGGTAACCATAAAAATTCTAGAAGAATCCAAAGGCACCAAAATCTCAGATATATGCCGAAGCAATTTCTTCACTGATACAGCTCCTAGAGAAGTTGAAACTAAAGAGAAAATGAACAAATGGGACTATTTCAAAATAAAAAGCTGATGCACAGCAAAAGAAACCATCAACAAAACAACGAGAAAACCCACTGTGTGGGAAAACATATTTGCCAATGTCATATCTGATAAGGGCCTAATCTCCAAAATGTATAGGGAACTCATACAACTTAACAAAAGGAAGATAAACAATCCAATCAAAAACTGGACAAAGGACCTAAATAGAAACCTTTCAAAAGAGGACATTCAGAAAGCCAAGAAACATATGAAAACATTCTCAAAGTCACTAATCATCGAGAGATGCAAATCAAAACAACAATGGGGTACCATGTCACACCGGTCAGACTGGCTATCATCAACAAATCAACAAAGGACAAGTGCTGGAGAGGATGTGGAGAAAAAGGAACACTTGTGCACTGCTGGTGGGAATGCAGACTGGTGCAGCCAGTATGGAAGACAGTATGGAGTTTCCTCAAAAAACTAAAAATGGAACTCCCATTTGACCCTGTGATCCCACTTCTAGGAATATATCCCAGGAAACCAGAAACACCAATCAGAAAGGATATATGCACCCATATGTTCATAGCAGCACAATTCACCATAGCTAAGATCTGGAAACAGCCTAAGTGCCCATCAGTAGATGAATGGATTACTACACGATGGAATACTATGCTGCTGTAAAAAAGAAGGAACTTCTACCATTTGCAACGGCATGGATGGAACTTGAGAGCATTATGCTAAGTGAAATAAGCCAGTCAATGAAAGAAAAATACCACATGATCTCACTCATTCATGGATAATAGTGACCATTATAAACTTTTGAACAGTAATAGATACAGAAGCAGAGCTGCCTCAAACAGAATGTCAAAATGCAGCGGGATGGCCGGGGAAAATTGGGGGGCAGGAGGGAGGGGTATAAGAGATCAACCGAAGGTCTTGTATGCATGCATATATGCATAACCAATGGACATTGGACGCTGGGGGGTGGGGGAGGCCAGGGGATAGTCAAGGGCGGGGGAGAAAAAAAAGACATATATGTAATACCCTTTTTAATACTTTAAGCAATAAAAAACAAACAAACAAACAAACAAAAACAAATAGTAGTACATTTGTCTCCTTTTCCCCTCATTGACCTCCCCCAAGCCTCCCTCAAACTCTGGCACATGCTCTCACACTCCTCGTATCTGTGTCCATTGCTTATGCTTATATGCATGCATATAAGTCCTTTGGTTGACCTCTTACACCCCCCAACACTCCCCTGCCTTCCCACTGAACTTTGATCATGTGTTCCATGCTGCTTTGTCCCTGTATATATTTTTGTTCATCAGTTTATGTTCTTTATATTCCACAAATGAGTGACATCATGTGATATTTATCTTTCTCTGAATGACTAATTTCACTTAGCATAATGCTGTCCAAATCCATCCATGCTGTTGCAAATGGTAAGAATTCCTTCTTTTTTACCACAGCATAGTGTTCCATTGTGTAGATGTACCACAGTTTTCTAATCCAATATCTTCTGATGGGCACTTAGGGTGATTCCAAATCTTAGCTATTGTAAACTGTGCTGCTATGAACATATGGGTGCATAGATCCTTTCCGACTGGCGTTTCTCTTATCTTGGTATATATTTCTCGAAGTGAGATCACTGGGTCAAATGGAAGTTCCATTTTTAATTTTTTGAAGAAATGCTATACTCTTTTCCACAGTGGCTGAACCAGTCTACATTCCCACCAGCAGTACAAGAGGGTTCCTTTTTCTCTGTATCCTCTTCAGCACTTGTCATTTGTTGATGATAGCCATCCTGACAGGTATCAGATGGTATCTCATTATTATTTTGATTTGTATCTCTCGGATGATTAGTGACTTTGAGCATGTTTTCATATGTCTCTTGGCCTTCTGTATGTACACTTTCAAAAACTGTCTATTTAGGTCCTCTGCCCATTTTTTGATTGGATTGTTTAATCTTCCTTTTGTTAAGTTGTATGAGTTTCCTGTAAATTTTGGAGATTAAACCTTCATCAGAGATAACATTGGCAAGTATGTTCTCCCATTCAATGATCTTTCTTGTTGTTTTGCTGATATTATCATTATTATTATTATTAGTAGTAGTAGTAGTAGTATTTGCAGTGAAGGACCTGTTATTTTGATGTGGTCCCAATTTTTTTTTCTCCTTAGTTTCCATTGCTCTAGGAATTGTATCAGTAAGGAAATCTATGGCTTTCTTATACACCAATAATGACTCACAGAAAGATAAACTAAAAAAAAAAATCCCATTTACAATTGCAACAACAATAACAACAAAATTAAGATACCTAGGAATAAATTGAACCAAGGAGGTAAAGGATCTGTACACAGAAAATTACAGGATACTGAAAAAACAGATAGAGGAGGTCATAAACAAATGGAAAAATATAATATGTTCATGGATTGGTAGAATCAACATCATTAAAATGTCCATACCATCCAAAGGAATCTACAAATTCAATGCAATCCCCATTAAAATACCAACAATATACTTCAAAGACCTAGAACAAACTTTCCAAAAATTCATCTGGGATAAAAAAGAAACCCCAATAGCTGCAGCGATCCTGAGAAAGAACAAAGTTGGAGGGATCACAATACCAGATATCAAGCTACACTACAAAGCAACTCTACTCAAAACATCCCGGTACTGTCAGAAGAACAGGCATACAGACCAATGGAACAGAACAGAGAACCCAGATATACACCCAAGCCATTTTTCTCAATTAATATCTGACAAAGAAGGCAAGAGCATACAATGGAGCTAAGACAGTCTCTTCAAAAATGGTGTTGAGAAAATTAAACAGATACATGCAGAGAGCAGTGGTTCTCAACCTTCTGGCCCTTTAAATACAGTTCCTGGGGACGGAAGATGGTGGCGATATAGGCAGACGTGTCCCAGGTCGTGTCCCGGAGAAAATGGAGTGAGCAGCTGAAACTAGTAACACCCACACCAAATTGGCGAAATTGCTCAGCTGGTGAGAGGGTTTGCAGCTGGGAAGAGCAGAACTCCCCTGGAAAGGTAAAAAAAAAAAAAAAAAAAACAGGGATTTGGGCAGGAAAGTTTGCCAGACCTCTGAGCCCAGAGGGTCGGAGGGAGACCGCATGGAAGACAGCCGCGTCCCTCGGGACAGGCACAGCCCCTGACTGGGGGAAAGGAGAACCGCGGGATTCCTGGCGCCGCCAGGGAAATTGAGAGCTGGGTTCTGTGATCACAGAGGACTGAGCCTAAAGGGGGCAGCCTGAAGAGCTGACCTGACCATGCAGTCCCGGTAAGAGAAGAAGCTTACAGAAACCAAGCCTTCCCCGTTTCCATGGCCAGCGTTTGTTTGTTTGTTTTCACTGAATCCTGTTCATGGGACATTTTGGATACAGACACTCACCTGTGCTGAAGAGAGGGAGAGTGTGCGGAGGAATGGAATCTGGGGAGAGACTGGGGAGAGAGGGGGAGCCAGGAGAGGTGGCAGTGAATTGAGTGCTGAGACACCCCTGAGCCCAGGACTGGGGCAGCCATTCTCTCCTGAGAGTGAGGCTCCTCCCCCCAGCCCCCAGGCAAGGAGCACAGCCACACCCAGATTCCACCCTGTAGGAGATCAAGGATTAAAATAACCTGATCAGTCCCTGGGAATTAACAGGGTCTGGCCTATAGAGGGATTTTCAATCCCAGCAACAACATAGCGCCGGTAACTAACTATTATGCAGTCAGCTCTGGGCAGTGAACTTCCACTGGACAGAGAGGCCCTATAGCCTCAGAAGCCAACCCCAGAACACTGCCACCCAGAGGCTGACCTAAAAACTGACTCTTTGCTAAACACAAAATAAGGCAGTCTGGGAAATAAATGCGGCCTGCTTTAAAATAAGGACTGTGGTTTACAACACAGAGGAACAGTATATCGCAGGGAAACTCAACACTCTCCTGAATACCTGGAAGGTCTAAGGCCAGCCACACTGAAGAATAGAAGAACCGAAGGACCTTCACTACTGCAATTTTTTTTTTCTTTTTTCACTTTTTAACTAAGAAACCAATTTTTTTCTTTTTTTTTCTGTTCTTTTTTCTTCTTCTTCTTTTTCCATCACCTGATTTTACCTGTTTAATTACTACCTTCTTATTTTTAACCAGTATTATTACTGCTACCATTTTACCATTTTTTAAAGTGCCATTTTATTTTCTCTTTATTTTATTTTGGGATTAGTGTTCTCCATTCTATTTTCATCATTATATTATTGGTTGTTTCTAGTTTGCATTCATATCCAGGGAGCTGTTGCTGGAATTTGTTGGGATTAATGGCTGTTCTTTAGGAGTATTCTCCTCATATATAAAGTCTCTTCCCCTCTTCCACTTCATTCTCTCTTTTCGCTCTTTTTTTTTTCTTTTCTCACTTTTATTTTCCCCCCTCCTTTTTCCCAATTTCATTTTTGCACTCCTTTTTTTGGTCCCTACTTTTCTTTTCTTTTTCCTCTTTTATCTTTTTCTCTTCCTTCTTCCTTATCCCCTAATGCTCTTAATTTAGGTGGTCACCTTTATTTGGGGTTATTAATATCGTGAATATATTTGTGTATAGTGCCTGGTACGTGGTGCCTTGTTGTGGTGTATTTTGTGCCTTTAAATCAACGTAGCAGATCCAAGCAACAGCAACCTCCTGAGCACCACATCCTCTGCTGAGGAACAGCAGCTGTACGTGAAACCTCGCCCCAACAGCCAGAAGAGCCACCGCAGCTGTGAACAGCACCCACCAGAGGAGCTGCTGCCAACTGAAGAGCAGCTGCTACCGCAACCGCCCGAAGAGCAACCACAGACCAAGGAGTCACTGCCACCAAGGGAGCAACCACTGAACGACTCAACGTCTAGATATGTCAGTGAGATCAAACATGGGTAGACATAGAAACCCCCAAAGGAAAGAGAAGGAGGACTCTCCAGAAAAGCAGCTAAGTAATACAGAGGCATGCAACATGACAGATAAAGAATTCAGATACATGCAAAAAAAAGAGAAAGAAATAAGGAAGGAAGGAAGGAAGGAAGGAAGGAAGGAAGGAAGGAAGGAAGGAAAGAAGGAAGGAAGGAAGGAAGGAAGGAAGGAAGGAAGGAAGGAAGGAAGGAAGGAAGGAAGAAACTAGACCACCAATTTACACCATACACAAAAATAAACATAAAATGGACATAAGAGTTAAACTTAAGATTAAAACCATAAAAATCTTAGAAGAAACCATAGTCAGAAAAATATCAGACATATTTTGTAGCAATATCTTTATTAATAGAGCTCCTAGGACAGGGGTGGGCAACCTTTTTGTGAGTTCGTGCCAAAACCAGCAAAATCTCTGACTCAAAATTCTTCTGCGTGTCAAGCTTAAGTTTTTGAGAACATGTTACACCTACTTGATATCTGTTAAGGTGTACGTATGTGAAGAACCTTGAAGAAATAATAAAATTCATTCAAGCATGAAAAAC
The DNA here is from genome assembly GCF_963259705.1 of Myotis daubentonii. Classification (NCBI taxonomy): domain Eukaryota; kingdom Metazoa; phylum Chordata; class Mammalia; order Chiroptera; family Vespertilionidae; genus Myotis; species Myotis daubentonii. The sequence continues at coordinate 67,014,652 of NC_081861.1, read as the reverse complement.
ACAGTATATGATGATGAAAAATACATTTATTTTTTAATGTATACATGTACACTGATAGTCCAACAAAAAACTTTATGACTCTGTTTGATGTTATCAGTGAGACTTTTGCTGCTGCATCACTGATGACAGAGATTTTACACCAGGTTAATATTTCATGACCTTCAGAGATATGCACGAGCTACTACTTTCATCCGTCAGGCTACTCCTATTATGAGACTTAACAAAATTCATCACTGAGAGCAAAGATTCACAAGCGTATGTGGATGAAAACATGGAGAGTAACGCTGTCGCAAAGTTTTTTTAAACAGAAAAAATTTTCTGCAATGGTATTCCAAGTCCTCAATAGTTCGTTTCCACTATTGAAATTGCTCTTCCCCTCTCTCGTCAATCCATGTCTATGGTCTTTAAGATAACTTGTTATGTAAAATTATTTACTTATCTAAGATGCACCTACACTGAATTTATCTGAAAAATAAAAAAGTCGATATTAAGAAAAAAATTGTAAATGGAAGATTATAAGAGAGGGTTTCACGTGCCAGGAAAAATTACTGGCATGCCATGTTTGGCACACATGCCAGGGGTTGCCCACCCCTGTCCTAGGACAATGGAAACTAAGGAGAAAATAAACAAATGGGCCTACATCAAAATAATAAAACTGTACCTCAAGAGAAACCATCAACAAAACAAGAGAGCCCACTGCATGGAAGAACATACAGTATTTGCCAATGTTACATTCAATAAAGGTTTAATCTCCAAAATTTATAGGGAACTCATATAATTTTAAAAAAAGGAAGATAAAAAAATCCAATCATAAAATGGGCAAAAGACACTACATAGACACTTCTTGAAATCCGACATACAGAAAGCCAAGAGACATGTGAAAAAAATGCTCAAAGTCACTAATCACTGGAGAGATGCAAATCAAAATGACAATGATACCATCTCACACATGTAAGAATGGCCATCATCAACAAATCAACAAATGACCAGTCCTTGCGAGGTTGTGGAGAAAAAGGAACCCTCATACATTGTTAGTGGCAATGCAGACCAGTGTAGCCACTGTGGAAAACAGTATGGAGTTTCCTCAAATAATTAAAAGTGGAAATCCCATTTGACCCAGTAACTCCACTTCTAGAAATATATTCCAAGAAACACCAATCAAACAGAATGTATACACCCCTATTTTGATAGCAGCACAATTTACAATAGTTAAGATTTGGAAACAGCCTAAGTGCCTATTATTAGACTAGAGGCCTGGTGCACAAAAATTTGTGCACTGGCGGGGGGGGGGTGGTCCCTCAGGCCCACTTGTGCTCTCTCACAGTCTGGGACCCCTCAGGAGATAACAACCTGCTGGCTTAGGCCCACTCCCGGATGACAGAGGGCAGGCCCAATCCCTAGGTGCCTGCCCCGCAGCCCCTGGTCGGGCTCAGAGCAGGGCCGATTGGGGAGTTGGGGCGCTGCCCCCTGTCATGCACAGAGCAGGGCAGATCAGGAGGTTCCAATGCCACCCTCAGTCACGCTCAGGGTAGGGCCGATTGGGGGGTTGGGGCACCGCCCCCTGTCACACTCAAGACAGGGTCGATGGGGAGGTTGGGGCACTGCCCCCTGTCACCCACAGAGTAGGGCCGATCAGGGGGTTGAGGCACTCCCCCCTGTCACACTCAGGGTAGGGCTGATGGGGAGGTGGCGGCTCCATCCCGTCACACACAGAGCAGGACCTATGGGGGGGTTGGGGCGCCGCACCCTGTCACACATAGAGCAGGGCTGATCAGGGTGTTGGGGAGCTCCCCCCTATCAGGCACAGAGCAGGGCCGATCAGGGAGTTGAGGCACCTTCCCCTGTCACGAACAGAGCAGAGAAAATAGGGAGGTTGTGGTCCCGTCCCCTGTCACACACAGAGCCACAGGGTGATCAGGGGGTTTGGGCGCTGCCCCCTGTCACACTGCTCCAGGGGCCAGGAGGCCTCACTGCTCCGCTGATCCCAGTGCTGGGAGGCCTTGCTGCTCCGCTGATCCCAGTGCTGGGAGGCATATTACCCTTTTACTATATAGGATAGAGGCCTGGTGCATGGGTGGGGGCCGGCTGGTTTGCCCTGAAGGGTGTCCTGGATCAAGGTGAGGGTCCCCACTGGGGTGCCTGGCCAGCCTGGGTGAGGGGATGAGGGCCATTTTCAGGCTGGCGGGTGACGGAAGCTCCCAACCTCTCCTTTTTTCCTTTTTTTGTTACTCTTGGATTTATTTACTTCTATGGCTGTCACTGGAGCTGAGAGCCAGCTTTAGCTCAGACCTCGGCTGCTGAAAGCAGGTTTCTGGACTTTGTTTACCTTCTCTATTTGAAATTTTGTTGCGACTCCAGCTCTGAGATCCCAGCTGACTGAAAGCAGGTTTCTGGGGTTTTGTTTAGCTTCTATATTTGTAACAATGTTTCTTAGAGTGCAGCTCAGACACAGGCGAGGAACCTTGGCTTCCTCCATCACTGGAGCAAGCAAGCCTCCTTGTTCGTGTCAGTTGCCTGGCTGCCGGCCGCCATCTTGGTTGGCAGTTAATTTGCATATTGCCCTGATTAGCCAATGGGAAGGGTAGCGAAGTTACGGCTAATTACCATGTTTCTCTTTTATTAGATAGGATGATTTGGTTAAAAACCTGTGAGATATCTACACAATGGAATACTACACTTCTGTAAAAAAGAAAGAACTCTTACTGTTTGCAACAGCATGGATGCACCTGGAGAGGATTATGCTAAGCTAAATAAGCCAGTTGGAGAAAGATAATATCACATGATCTCACTCATTTGTGGTATATCATGAAGAACATAAAGTGATGAATAAAAATAGATACAAAGACATAGAAGCATTGAACAGACCTATAAATTAAGAGTGAAATTAGGTGACGGGGTTGGTAAGAGATCAATGAAAGGACTTGTATGCATGCATATAAGCATAACCAATGGACACAGACAGTTGGGGAATAAGGGTATGGTCTTGGAGGAGGAAGCAGAAGGGGAGAGTTTATTGGGGGGAATAGGAGACATGTAACACTTTCAGCAATAAAGAATTTAAATAAGGAATTCAAGATGGTGGCCAACTTGATAGCAAGCTGCAAGATAGTGTGTGAATGAGAGAGTGAAAGGAGAGTTTGTGGTTGTGCGGGGAGTGTCTGTATTTGTGAGTAAGGGACAGCTATATTCCACAGGACTGTTGGGGACTGGCAGACCAGGCTCCCTGGCTGTGCAGCCTCTACTACTGCTGAAATCTCTCCCAGAGCAGCGAGCTCTGCCACAGAGACCACACCATCTTGAAAGGGAGAGTTGATGCGATCAGAAGCCCAGCCTTACGTTCAACTGAGGAGATCTCAGATACCTCCTGGGACCCCAAAACCACAATGACCAGGGACCAGCTGCCTCAGCTGCAAACCCATGAATACCGAAACTCCAGCCTCCCTGGCCACAGGCACCTAAAAAGTTTGTGCAGGGGGAGACAAGGTTATGGCCAAATACAAGGACAGATCCTGTGCCTTCTCACAGAGCAGATAGAGGGACAGCTGAATCGAACAACACCCACCTGGAATTGGTGAATTAAACACAGCTGGTAAGGCAGTCTGTGGACAGCAAGGTCAGAGATTACCTAGAGACAGGTGAGATCTGGGATCCAGGCTGGAGGGAGAAACACACCCAGCAAGTACCAGAGTCTCAGAGGGAGACTATGCCCCACAAAATCTGTGCCCCTTGGGGTCAGTGTAGCCCTCAAATATGGAAGAGGGTCCACAGGGCTGCTGGCAGAGGGGGACTCTAGATCTAAGCCCACAGCCATGGGAGACTGTGCTCAGAAAGGCAGCCTGAAGTTCTATACTGGCTGCACAGTGCTAGGGGGAGAAAGATGCCAGTTGGCCCTATTCCTTTGTCTTTTTTACGTCCTTGATTTTGCTTGCTAAGCCCAGTACATAGGAACTTATAATTAAAAACACTCACCAAGACTGCAAGGGAAAGTTGTTTTTGTGGAAACTGAGGATCAGATAAGGAGAGACAAGCAGGAAACCAGCTGTGGGTCAGTCTGTCCCTCCAACCTAGTATTAAGTGCAGCAGGTAAAGAAGAGTCTAAATAAAAGGTTGAAGGGCCATTTAGTCCCAGAAACTAATACATAAACAACACCACCCAAGGTTGTGTCAGAAATTGACTCTTGTATAAATACAACTGAAGCCAGGCAGAGAAACAAAATGAACAGAAGGATCCCACCTGCTTGAAAACAAGGTTGTGGCTTATGACACAGAGGAACAGTAGATCGCAGGGAACTTCAACACTGTGCTGACTATGTGACAGGAAACAGACATGCCAGACAGAATAGTAGAGAGTGGTCTTAAACCAGTCCTCAGGGGTTATTGAAGCACCATTGACGTGAATAGCCTTCACTACTTCAGTTTTTATTTTTTATCTCTTACTTAAGAAACTAATTTTTTTCACCCTTCATTTTACGTTTTTTATTATGATATTTTTATTTTTTATTTATATTATTATTACTATTATTTTACCATTTTTAAAATTTTATTTCATTCTTTTTTATTTTATTTTATTTTTGTATTAGTGTTTTACATTCTATTTTTCTTTTTCTTTTAGCATTATTTTACTCTATCTCAATTTTTCTTTTATGCCAACACTCTCTTGCTCACTTTTACCCTTTTTCATCCTATTTCTTGTACCCTGTTCCTGCTTTAGTTTATCTCTATCCTTTCTTTTGATTCCATGTTAAAAAATGATCTTACTCATATGTGTAATTTCCTCTCCCCTGCTCCAAGTCCATGCACACTTCTCTCTTCTCTTTCTTCACTAGCCATTTTTTTTCTGTTCTGTCTTGTTGTTTCTTTGATTTTTCTTTAATTTGGTATTTTTTTCTGTTTTTTGTTTTTGTTTTTTTTGTGTGTTTTTTGCTTCTGTTTTTCCTCTCCTCACTTGTTCTCTTCTTCTACTAATACCTTAATTAGTTCCAGTCATCAACTCAGACTTATCTACTCTCTTTTCTCCTTTTCTAAAAATAGGTGAATACATGGATATGTAGAATAAAGAATGGGAAAGATTATGTATATATATTAGTAGCCTTGAGCAGGAATTTGTGTGCCAGTAGCTTTCTGTGGGGCCTGGCTGCTCCACACCAGCTGCCCAGAGGCTCTCCACAGTCCAGAGGCCCATCCACAGCCGGGTGCATAATGATTGTCTCATCTCCAGGGCGATGATGCAAGTGTTTCGTGCCCTGGCCTGGCCAGAGGCCCATCTGTGCCCTCCTCTCTGGCCAGGGTGGAATGCTTGCCTTGTCACTGTGGCAATGAAGCAAGCATTCCGCCATGCTGCTCACACTACCCGCTTTCAGAGGCCACCCTCCCATGACTGGGGGACTCCGGCCAAGCTGAGAGAACTGCGCATCGTCATCTTGTGACTATGGGCACCACCATCTTTGTGACGGAGTGATGGTTAATTTGCATATTACCCTTTTATTACATAGAATATGTACCCGATATAATGAAGATGTGATATGCAAATTGACCCTCACTCCTTCACACCATCACAAGATGGCTTCACCCACAGCGGGTGCAGGGTTCTGTAACACAAGATGGCTGCACCCACAGTGGAGGTGGGATTCCCATAATGAGTGATCAGCAGGGACCTGAGGCTACGTGGCACTGATCCATGCCTGGGGACCTGAGGCTGCACCCCGTGCCTGGTGGGGCTTGATGGGGGACCTCAGGTTGTTCCCCCCACTTGGTGGGGCTTATTGGGGGACCTCAGGCCACACCTAGCACACCAGAACTGGGTCGGGGGACCTGAGGCACACCCCCAGTGAAGCAGTGCTTGATGGGGGATCTCAGCCTGCACCCCCCACCACAAGCCAGGGGACCTGAGGCCATGTTCCCCACCTTGGGGCTGGGCTGGGGGGCCTCAGCCCATGCTCCCTTCCCCAGGACCAGGCCAGGGGACCTGAGGCTTCACCTCCCGCCTGGCAGTGGGCCGGGGGACCTAAGGCTATGCCCTCCACTCAGCAGGGCTTGATTGGGATGGGGCTGGCCAGGTCTGGATCTTGCCCCATGGGGATGGCATCAGCCGGGTCTGGGTCTCACGTGTTTTTGAGGTGCATGCAGGTGGGCAGGGACTTGACTCTAGATCCTGCATCATGCCCCAGATACATTTTACTAATTTTCTTTAATCTCTAACACTTCTATTATAAAGGGCAAATAGCAATATTAAATACTTCCTCTAATTAATTCCCTTTTAAAGTGCACAAATTTTGTGTTCTGCAGAACTGATATATATATATATATATATATATATATATATATATATATATATATATATATATAATATACATATTTTTATTTTTTCTATTTTTTCTATTTTATCTTTTACTTTTCTTCTTATACACTCATTCTCTTTCTACCTCCTCTATACTGAATCATTGCCATTTCTCCATTCATTCAATTCCTTGACCTTACCTTCCAGAAATAAGCTATGCCTCTTCAGATACATCTGGGTATTTGTTGTTTGCATTTTTTGGATTAGTTGTTGTTTGTTGTTTGCATTCTTCTCTGGGTGTTTGTTGTTTGTAATTTTTGGATTAGTTGTTGGTTTTTAGGAGTTTTCACATACATATATTTCCCCATTCTTTTTTTCTCTTTCTTTTCTCTCTTAATTTTTTTCTTTCCTCAATATCATTTTTGCCCTATTTTCTCTCCCCTAATTCTCTTTTCTCTGGTGGTCTCCTTTATATGGGGTTATTGGTATCATGAAAGCATTCATGCTTTGTGCCCTCTGTGTTGCGTCTTGTCAAGTTGTATTTTGTGCCTTTAAGTCAATGCATTAGAGGGTGAGCCACATAAACAGACACCCAGGGAGGAGTGAAAATGTGGAGGAAAAAAACTGCCCTCACATGAAAGAAAAGAAGGAATCACCAGAAAAGGAAGTAAACAAAAGAGAGGTAAGCAATTTATCAGAGTAAGAATTCAGAGCAATAGTCATAAGGATGCTGAAAAGGATGGAAGATAAATTCAACAATAAGTATAAGAACCCAGCAGAAATGAAGAAGAACCAAGAAGAAATGAAGAATGACATCATTGTAATGAAGAACACAATAGAGAGCATCAACAGTAGACTAAAAGAAGTAGAAGACTGCATCAGTGAGTTAGAAGACTAGGTCGGAGAAAATAGCCAAGCAGAGCAGCAACTGAAAAAAAAAAAAAAACTTAAAAAACAGGAGGAGAGCCTAAGGAAACTTTGGGACAACACCAAACGAAACAACATCCACATAATAGTGGTAACAGAAGGAGTGGAAGCAGAGCAAAGAATAGAAAACCTGTTGGAAGAAATAATGACAGAAAACTTCCCTGATATTGGAAAGAAAAAACTTACACAAGTCCAAGAAGCTCACAGAGTCCCAAACAAGATGAACCCAAAAAGACCAACACCAAAACACATTATAATTAAATTTGCAAACACCAGCAACAAAGTAAGACTCTTAAAGGCTGCCAGAGAGAGATAGAAAGTTACATACAAGGGATCTCCCATCAGACTATCAACTGATTTCTCAACAGAAACACATCAGGCCAGAATGTAATGGAATTAAATATACAAAGTCATGCAAAGCATGAGTCTGAATCCAAGAATACTGCACCTGGCAAGGCTATCAATCAAAGTAGAAGGTGAAATCAGGAGCTTCACATATAATAAAGGGCTAAGAGAGTTTATTGCCACCAAATCAGTAATTCAAAAAATGCTAAAGGGTCTGCTGAAAAAAAAAGGTATAGGAAGGGAAGAAGGAACACAGGAATAAAGTATAAAAATGGTGACAAATACCTATCAATAATAACTTTAAATGCTGATGGATTAAATGGCTCAATATAAAGACATAGGTTAGCTGAGTAAATAAGAAAACATGGCCCATATATCTGCTGTCTACAGGATATGCACCTCAGAACAAAGGACTCACACAGACTGATGGTGAAGGGATGGAAAAAAGTTTTTCAGGCGAATAGCAATGAAAAAAAAAACTGGGATAACAATACTTATATCTGACAAGTTAGACCTTAAAGTGAAGGACATAACAAGAGAGAGGGAAGGCCACTTCATAATAATAAAGGGAGCAATTCAACAAGAAGATATAACTCTGGTAAACATATATGCACCCAATACAGGAGCACCCAAATACATAAAGAAACTTCTGGAACATATCAAGGGAGAGATTGACAGTGATACAGTCATAATAGGGGACTTAATATCCTACTAACACCACTGGATAAATCCTCTAAACAAAAAATCAGCAAAGAAACATCAATACTAAAGGACTCACTAGATCAGATGGAATTAATTGACATATTCAGAACATTTCAGTCCAAAGACACAGAATATACATTTTTCTCAAGTAAACACATGTCATTTTGAAAGACAGACAATATATTGGGGCACAGGCAAAGTTTCTTCAAATTCAAGAAGATAGAAATCATATCAAGCATGTTCTCGGATCAAGATGGCATAAAATTAGAAATCAACAACAATAAAAACAATTAAAATAATCCAACACCTGGAGGCTAAATATCATGCTATTAAACAATGATTGGGTTTCCAAAGAGTCCAAAGAAGACATAGAAAGCATTGTGGCAATATACAACAAAAAAACACATCAATCCAAAATCTATGGGACACAATGAAAGCAGTCTTGAGAGGGAAGCACATAGCTCTACAGGCCTACAGCAAAAATAAATAAATAAATAAATAAATAAATAAATAAATAAATAAATAATAAATTATTTAACCCCACAACTCAAAGAGTTAGAACAACAAGAAAAGCCCAGTGTAAGGAAGTAAGGAAATAATAAAGATCAGAGCAAAGATAAATGACATAGAGACTGAAAAAACAATACAAAAGATCAACAAAACCAAGATCTGGTTCTCTTTGCAAGGATAAACAAGATTGATGAATCTCTAGCTAGGCTCACCAAGAAGCAAAGAGAGAGGACCCTAATTAACAAAATATGAAATTTAAGAGGTGAAGTAACAACTGATCCCACAGAAATACAAAAATTATGAAAAAAATATTATGAACCACTCCATTCCAACAAAATGGACAACCTAGATGAAATGGACATATTTTTAGAAAAATACAAGCTCCCAAAACTTAATCAGGAAGAATAAAAAAACCTGAATAGGCCAATAAACACGGAAGAAATTGAAGAAGTGATCAAAAATCTTCCAGCAAGCAAAAGCCCTGGTCTGGATGGCTTTATAAGGGAGTTCTACCAAGCATTCAAACTAGCAAATCAGATTCAGGATTACATTAGAAAGATCATACACCATGACCAAGTGGGATTTATTCCAGGGATGCAAGGCTGGTACAATATCTGCAAATCAAAAAACATGATACATCACATAAACAAACTGAGAGACAAAAATCACATAGTCATATAAATCAATGCAGAAGAAGCATTTGACAAAGTCCAACACCCTTTCTTGATAAAAACTGTCAGCAAAGTGAGAATAGAGGGATCATACATTAACATAATAAAAGCCTGATATGACAAACCTACAGCCAACATCATACTCAATGAGCAAAAAATAAATTAATTCCCCCTAAAAACAGGAACAATACAGAAATGCTCACTTTCACCACTCCTGTTTGATATAATACTGGAAGTGCTAGCCATAGCGATCAGATAAGAAGAAGAAGTAAAAGGCATCCAAATTGGAAAAGAGGAAGTAAAACTGTCCTTATTCATAGATGACATGATACTGTACATAGAAAACCTTAAAGACTCCATAAAAAGACTAGTAGTCCTAATAAATGAATTCAGCAATGTAGCAGGATACAAAATTAACACCCAGAAATCCATGGCCTTTTTATACACCAATAATGAACTCACAGAAATAGAAACTAAAAAACAATCAGATTTACCGTTGCACCAAAAAGATTAAGATACCTAGGAATAAACTTAACTAAGATGGTGAAAACTACAGGACATTGAATAAAAAAGATAGAGGAAGACATCAATAAATGGAAGAGCATACCATGTTCATGGATTGGCAGAATCAACATCATTAAAATGTCCATACTACCTAAAGCAATCCACAAATTCAATGCAATCCCCATTAAAATACCAATGACATATTTCAAAAATCTAGAACAAACTCTCCTAAAATTCATCTGGAATAAAAAAAGACCCCAAATAGCAACAACAATCCTGAGAAAGAAGAACAAAGTTGGAGGGATCATAATACCAGATATCAAGCTATATTACCAAGCCATGGTTCTCAAATCTGCCTGGTACTGGCACAAGAACAGACATATAGACCAATGGAACAGAACAGAGAACCCAGAAATTGACCCACACCATTATGCTCAATTAATATTTGACAAAGGAGGCAAGAGCATAAAATGGAGTCAAGACAGTCTCTTCAATAAATGGTGCTGGGAAATTTGGTCAGACACATGCAAAAAAATGAAATTAGACCACCAACTTACACCATACACAAAAATAAACTCAAAATGGATAAAGGACTTAAATGTAAGATGAGAAACTACAAAAAATCCTACAAGACTCCATATACAGCAAAATATCAGACATGTAGCAATATCTTTATGGACACAGTTCCTAAGGCAATGGAGACTAATAAACAAAGTAGAAAATAAGCAAATGGGACTATATCAAAATAAAAAGCTTCTGCACAGCAAAGGAAACCATCAACAAAACAACACTGCATGGGAGAACATATTTGCCAATGATATTTCAGGTAAGGGTTTAATCTCCAATATTTACAGAGAACTCATATAACTTAACAAAAGTAAGATAAATGATCCAATTAAAAAATGGGCAAAGGATTTAAGTAGACTCTTTTTGAAAGAGGACATACAGAGTCTGAGAGACATACCAGTATGAAAACATGCTCAAAGTCACTAATCATCTGAGAGATGCAAATAAAAACAACAATGTGGTAACATCTCACACCGGTCAGAATGGCTATCATCAACAATTCAACAAATGACAAGTGCTGGCGAGGATGTGGAGAAAAAGGAACCCTGCTGGTGGGAATGCAGAGTTGTGCAGCCACTGTGGAAAACAGTATGGAGTTTCCTCAAAAAGTTAAAAATGGAACTTCCATTTGACCCAGTAATCCCACTTCTAGGACTATATCCCAAGAAACCAGAAACACCAATCAGAAAAGATATATGTATCCCAATGTTAATAGCAATGCAATTTACTATAGCTAATATTTGGAAACAGCCTAAGTGTCCATCAGCAGATGAGTCCATTACAAAACTGTGGTACATCTACACAATGGAATACTATGCCACTATAAAAAAGAAGGAACTTTTACCATTTGCAACAGCATGGATAGAACTGGAGAGCATTATGCTAAGCGAAATAAGCCAGTTGGAGAAAGATAAATGTCACATCATCTCGCTAATATGTGGGATATAATGATCAACATAATTTGATGAACAAGATTAGATCCAGAGACAAATGGTAAGGGAGGGCAACCAAAGGACTTGTATGCATGCATATTAGTATAACCAATGGATACAGACACTGTGACGCTGGGGGCTTGTCCACAGTGGGAATGGCTTGGAGGGGCGGGGGGAGTCAATGGGGAAAAAGGAGACACATATAAAACTTTAGGTCTTCAAACTTTTTAAACAGAGGGCCAGTTCACTGTCCCTCAGACATTCCATACATGCGCACTGCGGGCCCGGGACCAGTCGACTGCTAAGCAGGACAGGCAGTGGCGGCAAAAACACCGGGCGGGCAGGATAAATGGTTTCGGCGGGCCGCATGTGGCCTGCGGGCCATAGTTTGAGGACCCTGGCTTTAGACAACAACAAAAAAAATTAAATAAAAATAAATTAAAAAGGGATAATATACTGCTGAACATATAAAATTTTGTAAGTTCACTAATCAAGAAAATGAAAGTTTAAATTAAAATAAAATTGTAAAATGAAAGTAAAGTATCAGAGATTTACTGGTTTTCTTTTAGTACATTGGCAACATTTTAAACATATTGATTATATTCACTTTTATGAGGATATTTGGAAATAGGTTTTCTCAAATATTCCTGGGAGTATAAGTTCATAAAGCCTTTTAAAATAGCAGTATGGTGATATTTATTGAAATCCTTGTGTGTCCATTAGAACAAGCAACTTTACTTCTGGGATTATATTTCACAGAGAAACTTATGCATGTACATAAAAAGTAAATATCTATCAAAAGGAAATTTTTAACTAAATTATTGTACATTTACCTACAGGATATTATGTAGTTTGTTGAAATTTTCTATGATCTCACTTGAAGTTAAATAAACAAGTTCCAGAAAAATACAGTATGATTCTATTTATGTGTATATGCGTTCATGTGTGTATGCATTTGTGCACATGCATGAGAAAGATAAGCTGCCTTACAAGTATCCCCCTACATTCACATGCACTCTATTTTTTTGTTTCTTAAGATAAATAATTTTTCAATAAATCTCCTTTTTACTGAAACTTTTTAAAGTAGATTTATGTTCCTTGCAGGTAACTAATCAACACTAATAAAAGAGAAAAATGGTAATTGGCGTACGACGATACCCTTTTCATTGGCTAATCAGGGCTATATGCAAATTAACTGCCAACTATGATTGGCAGTTAACTGCCAACAACAAGATGGCGGTTAATTTGCATATGTAGGCACAATGCAGGGAGGCGAAAGGGAAAGCAGGAAGAAGCCCCCTGCCACTGACAGTGATCAGAAACCCAGGGGGGAGCTAAGAGCTGGGGGGCAGGGCAAAGGCGGCCCTGGGGCCGCCTTTGCCCTGCCCCCAAGCCATGATTGGAGAATCAGGTGCCTTTTCCGCCCTGGCCAGTGATAGCAGGAAGTAGGGGTGGAGCCAGCGATGGGAGCTGGACATGGTCGGAGCTGGCAGTCCCGGGAGCTAGGGGTCCCTTGCCTGGGCCTAAAGCGAAGCCCACGATCGTGGGGCCGCTGCAGCTGCGGGTCCCCGCTGCCCGGGCTGGACGCCTCAGCCAGAGGCGTCAGGCCTGGGCAAGGGGTTGATCCTGCGATTGGAGGGTGATGGGGGTCAATGCCTGAGGGCTCCCAGTATGTGAGAGGGGGCAGGCTGGGCTGAGGGACACTCCCCCACACACACACCCAGTGCACGAATTTCGTGCACCGGGCCCCTAGTCCTTAAATAAAATTGAGAATGGTGATTGGAGTTAAAGTTTTTGTATTGCTTTGTTAGGAAGAGAAGTCTTGGACACAGGGTGAAGTAATTAAGATAGTTTAGGGAGAGGAACAGCCTAAAAATGGATGAATCCCTGGCAAGCAAAGCTCAGTGGTTACAACATCAACCCATGCACCAAAAGATACTGGGTTTGATTTCTTGTTAAAGGGCACATACCTGGGTTTTAGGTCCCATCCCCTACTTGTTTGGGTGAATGTGGGAGACAACCAATTGATGTGTCTATGTCACATCAGTGTTTCTCTCTCTTCCCTCACTCTAAAAAAATCAATGGAAAATATATCCTCAGGTGAGGGTTTAAAAAAATATAGGTGAATTAGATGAATGACAGGTAAAATTCTATTATTTTTTTCACTTTATTTTTTATTTTATTTTATTTTTCCCATCACATTTATCCCCTCTATGCCCTCTTCCATCTCAGCCCATCCTCCTTTGCCTCAGAAATCACCACACCATTGCCCATGTCCATGAATTTTCTACCTATTTTTTCTGAACCCCTCCACCCACCCCCTTTCAACTGTCTGCCTGCTCTCTATAAGTCTGTCTCTATTTTGCTTGGTAGTTCAGTTTGTTCATTAAATTCAACATATGAGTGAAATAGCATGGTACTTGTCTTTCTCTGACTGGCTTATTTCATTTAGCATATTCTAGATGACACAGGAAGAAAGGTTGGCCTTGGATAGAAGGAGAGTTACTTTTTTTCCAGGAAGGGAGGAATATAAATATTAAAAGTGATTAAAAAATTGCTCCCTGATTTATATACTACAATACAGCTAAAATGCATTGAAAGTGCTGGCAATGGCATATCTATAGGGGTAACTATATTGGTTAAATGAAAGAGGAGCATAAACTCATTTAACCTTATGTGATAACATTCTGAACTACATGAGATTCTATTCCGCTGACATTATAAACAAATTCTATATCCAGAATCTTAAACAAGTTCTGAATAATTATTTCAATATACTTTCCACCTTCCAATTTATTTATGTTCTTTATTGCTACAGTATGAAGAATATCACTGTCCAACAGTAAATGTTTGGATAGCACAAATGGTGTGTGTTGGTTTGGAAGAAACTAAATCTGAATTAATTATAAGGATGAAATTGGATAAAAAGTAACTGTGCTGAATCTACCTTTATCTTGGTATTTCTGCAATGGATAGGGATAAGAGAAAGAAGACTGAGATTACTGAAGAGATATATATTTTATTATATTGGTTACAATCTCATAGATCATATGTGTAGTAAAGAATTTAATCTTGCCTAAAAGAGACTAGCTCCCCCTTCTCTTGATAGACTCCACCATTTTGTATTTTGACCACACTGTTTCCTCTCAGCTCTGTTGCCTCCTTCCTGTGAAATCATGTCTTGCATATTCACTAATAGATTTAGTATTTCTGTGCTCTCAAGCAAAGTGAGTTGTTATAGCTATCAATCCAAATTTTTCACATCAAAGCCTTTTTTTGGTCAAGGGAAACAGGTGAAGCAATTGAAATGACCAAAGATATCACTGAAGGGTTAACTTATTGTAGGCAGGGGCTAGGTATATGTTTCAAGTGAAAAGATGATCATGTACCTGTCCCTTCACTGTGATCACAGTAAGAGCAGTTCATTCTCATTATGCCCTTAAAGTATACAAACATATAGAAAGTGAGAAATATATATCATTCTATCTTCTACAATAACTATTTGATATGATCTCTTTCAAAACCATTGTGTTGATAATCTGGAAATGTTTCTTATAATCCTATATAAAAAAGAGGTAATATGCAAATTAACCCTCACAAGATGGCAGCCTATGACCAGGACAGCAGGGGATTAGTGAGGGACAACCAAACGACTGAACAAGCAAGCTGCGTGGGGAAACCAGGCTGGCGGGGGTGGGGGGCAGCTGGGGGCAGCCAGGCTGGCAGGGGTGGGCAATTGGGGGCAACCTGGCCAGCAGGGGCGGGCAGTTAGGGGAGACTAGGCAGGCAGGTAGGTGAGTGATTAGGAGCCAGTGGTCCAGGATTGTGAGAGGGATGTCTGACTGCCAGTTTAGGGATTGGGCCTAAACCGGCAGACGGACACTCCCTAAGGGGTCCCGGATTTGAGAGGGTGCAGACTGGGCTGAGGGGAACCCCCCTGTGCATGAATTCCTTGCATGGGGCCTCTAGTTTTATATAAAAACAAGTTTGCAGTAAGGCTAGTCATTGAGAGATGGGGATAAATAGGTAGGGAAAGAATTCTTTGTCATCCCTGAATTGTCTTAAAACAGCATCATCAAGAATCATAAAATAATCTAACCTATGAATTAAGCACATGGGAAAATAATGTACCATCTATTATAAACTTGAAAAATAATATAGAGCTCTGGTACTAAATAACCCAAGACCACCTTTAGTTAAATCTAAGTCTGTTTTCTATCCAATGAAAATAAAATTATGGCTATCAAGTGTCTCAATAAAAGTTTCTTCCTTTCCTTCAACATAATGTATTTAAGCCTATAAGGCAGTACCCATCTGCTATGGCCAAAGGTGATACTGAGTGGGGGTGGGGGTGAAAGGATTGAGAAAAGACAGACAAGAGAATGAAAGCTGGGTCTCAGTGGGACGCTGCTCCCTGATGAGGAGACAGTGCCAGCGACCACAAGCCATGTCTTTATTTTATAGCAGATGCCACGAGGCAAAGTAGGGGCGTGATCAAGTTGTTTACAGCATTCTCGTGAGTTTCTGCCGGGAGCCGGTCCATCCTTGCTGTTTCAAGGGACCTGGCATATATGGCATACGGTTCTTAATATGTTTGCTCACCTTCTTGGCGCTGTGTTTTAACCAAAGTCACCTCTCCGAGAAAGGTTGAATCCCCAGGTAGGGATTTTCCCCTGAAGTTAGGGAGGGAATAAAACCCCTCAACTAAGTGCCAGGCGGGTAATTAATCCCTTTAACTACGAACAATCATGCTTAAACTACATAATCTTTTCTCCCTGGAATGGAGATAAGAAACGCCCTAACCTTTGTAATAGAGATTGATAGGATTGAATCAACTGGTATAAATACAGTTGTAACAAGACAGAAACACTCAGAACTTAGAACAGAATCAAGAAGACAGAACCTACACGGAGCCTGGAGACAGAAGAACTTCGCTGGAGAGAGCATGCCGGAGGATCCTGGAGAGGGACTGGCCTCGGAGCCTAGAGACAGAGCCTAGCGGGAGAACATGGCAAGGGATCCTGGACTGAACCTGACTACAGAGATTGGCAGGAGAACCTGACTGGAACCTGGACACTGAACCTGACTGGAAAGCCTGGACAGAACCTGGCTGGAGAACCTAGCGAGGGAACATGGCTACAGAACCTCTCTGGAGATCCGGGCTAGAGATCCTGGCTAGGTTGCTGATCAACTGAACGCTGTCTCCATGTCATTCCTTCTTCGCCGACTCCGTCCACGCCTTTGGGGACCCCTGGACCCGCTGGGGTTGGACCCCGGCAAGTTTCAACCTCACTCAACTACATGCACCCAAACTCTATCACAAGGCACGTGGGGCCATGTGTTCGGACCATAGGTTCAAGCTTACAACCATAGCTGTTGGCTATAATTGTGCTGGGAGGGCCCTGCCCTCCAGCTGGGACTTGCACGTGGCAATGAGAGGACCCTGTCCTTTCATTAGTCCGAGGCTTGAACCTGACCAAAACACTGTAGCCGCGCCCCACACCCATCCTATATAATAAAACCCTAATATGCAAATTGAACATATGGTGGAACAACCAGAATGGCCAGTCACTATGATGTGCACTGACCACCAGGGGGTAGACGCTCAACACGGGAGCTGTCCCCTGGTGGTCAGTGTGCTCCCACAGGGGGAGCATCACTCAATCAGAAGCTGGACTCATGGCTGGTGAGCACAGCAGCAGTGGTGGGAGACTCTCCTGCCCCCGCTGCAGGCGGGTGGTAAGGAGTGAGGGGTCCCGTACTGTAAGAGCTCTGGACTGCAAGAGGGATGTCTGCCTGCTGGCTTAGGTCCGATCCCCTTGGCAGGCGAACATCCCCCAAGGAGCTCCAGACTGTGAGAGGGCATAGGCAGGGCTGATGGATCCCTCTACCCCCCCACCACCCCCAGTGCATGAATTTCGTGCACTGGGCCTTTAGTTAAAAATAATTCTTTGTAATTTAGTCTGATTTTAATTATCAGTTATTTACTTACTCGATTATTTACCTGTAGCTATTATGTAAATAGTTTTATAATAAATAAGAACTAGCTATATTATTGTTCAATAGTTTTGCCTCTTGAGGCCATTGCTGACCAAATGCTATATATTTTAAAAAAGAAAGTCTTAATTATACAAGCACTGAACTAAGAATTGTAAAACACTTTGGTGCATCATTTGCATGTTTATAGTTCCAAATTACTTATGTTATCATGTGTATTATAAATTAACTACCATATACAGAGCAAATTAACCACCTACTGCACTGTGTAAGTGAGTTCATTTCTTCCATGGCTTTATACACAAGAACTACTTTGAATTAATATTGCCATGTAGAAATTTATTTTCCCAATGTTATTTAACTGACATCATTGTCATCATAATTATCTTCAATATTATTCAATAATGTTTATGAAGTCCGTGGGCATATGTGACTTATACTACTAATATAAAAACTGCTAATCCTGGAATTTTGACCAACTACCAAACAACGAGAAAATTAAAATGCAGTTTCTCTGAAAATGATGCTAAAACAAATCAACTCAAAATTTCCTTTTTAAGCTCCATATCATGTAGTAATTTACCCTCTGGATTGGTGCAGGAAAGATAACTCTCATTTTAATCCTCCCATTGATTCTCAAGTAATTATTGTCTTGACTGTTTTGCCTTTCTACCTCTTTTTTATATAGAGAGGATAGCATTGGAAGATGGTTATACAAGTGACTGGAAACTTACCATAAAATGAAACAAAGCAAAGTGAGAACACAAAACTAGCTCTCATCTTCTGGGATGGTTCTATTGTAGGATTTGAACTTATGGGAAGGTGTTAACAAATTTTTCAAAATTTCCTTTCCCAACACCTCACATAACTGAAAGTTTGGGTGAGGATTTTGCTCTCACCAAGTTAGAATTTTAAAAATATAACTCATTAAATATATATTTAATATAAATTTTATTTATTTATTTATTTATTTATTTATTTATTTATTTATTTATGGTTGACACTATTACAGATATCCCCCATTTGCCCCTGCCCACTTCCACCCAGCCCCACCTCTGGCCATTACTACATTGTTGTTTGTGTCCATGGGCTTATGCATATATGTTATTTCACTAATTCCTTCACCTATTTTATCCAATCCCCCTCCCTCCTCCCACCTGACAGCTGTCAGTCTGTTCCATATATCCATGCCTCTGGTTCTGTTTTGTTCATCAGTTTATTTTGTTCATTAGATTCTATATAAAGTGAGATCATGTGATACTTGTCTTTCTCTGACTGGCTTATTTCCCTTAGAGTAATATTCTCCAGGTCCATCCACACTGTCACAATCTTTCATGTCTATTGGCCATCTGTACCTCCTCTTTGAGAAGTGTCTATTCATGTCCTTTGCTCATTTCTTAATTGGATTGTTTAAAAACAGTTTTCAAAGTTAAATTACTCTAAACTCTTTAATTGTGCTACAGCATCATTTGATATTAGAATATTCCCAGATTATTTTTTGGAAAATAATGGTATCTATAAATATGCTTAACTTTACATACACACACCATATATATATATATATATATATATATATATATATATATATATATATATATATATATATATATAGAGAGAGAGAGAGAGAGAGAGAGAGAGAGAGAGAGAATATAAGTAACATAAAGTTTGTTAGTTTGCTAATATTGGCACTGTTAACATTTAGGGCTGGATAATTTTTTGTTATAGGGGGCTGTAAGTTAGATTGTAGGATGATTAGCAGCATTTCTGGGCTCCACCAACTAGTTGCCAGTGGCACCTCTCCCTCACCATCCCCCATATTGTAACAACCAAAAATCTATCCAGACATTGACAAAAGTCCTCTGCAGGCAAAATCACCCCTGATTGTAAACCAATGATATAAATTTATTTGTAAGCAAGAATTAAAGGCAGTTGTTTTTCCATTATAGTATAATTGTTAAGATTCTGGACTCTAAATTCAGACTCTTGGAATTATATACTGGCTCCTAAAATTGAGCAACTTAACCATTGCACCTCATTTTCTTTTTCTGTAAACTGTGGATAATAATATATTGTTGTGCTTAAGAAGGATACTGGAGCATCTGCTCAAGCTTGAATACTAGTTATGAAACTCCTTCAAAAATGACCTTAATTCTTTGAAACTCAGTTTTCTGATTTTTTAAATAGAATAATAGTATTTACCTGCTAGGAATATAGAGCAAATCAAATGAGTTAGTATATACACAGTACAAAGATTAGTGTCTGACACATTGTGAGTTCTGTGTTCATATTAGTTAATATGATGTTATGAAAATACTAGAGGCCCAATGCACAAAATGTGTGCACTTGGGAGGTTCCCTAAGCCTGACTTGTGCCCTCTCGCAATCTGGGAGCCCTCGGGGGATGTCCAACTATTTACTTAGGCCCCTCCCCAGCAGTAGAACATCCTTAGAGGTGCAATGGAGGCTGGAGAGGTTCCCACCACTGCCACTGCACTTGCCAGCCATGAGACCGGCCTCTGGCTGAGTGGCGCTTCCCCTGTGGGAACACACTGACTACCAGGGGGCAGCTCCTTCATTGAGTGTCTGTCCCCTGGTGGTCAGTGCATGTCATAGCTACTGGTTGTTCAGTTGATTTGCATATTAGCCTTGTATTATATAGGATATGAAAGATCTGGACAACTATGGCTCATTAAATAGATTCAAGATCACCGATACCTTCTTTATGTGTACCTAGCTACTTAAAGGACTAAGTAAATAAGACAGAGAAAAAAAGTAAATTAAAATTGTTGTCCAAGACTTTTGTGTTTTCACTGCTGAAACAATCAATTTTCTATTAGTTATACAGCGACACACTTTTAGGTACTTCTTTTACTTTACTTCATGTTACCTCTTCATAGTAAATACACTGTATGTACTTTGTACTGAAATGCCAATATCACTGATTTCAAGTCATAAGTCTGGTGTTTTAGTGTATACTCTGTTAGAAATGTTGTGACCCTAGACAAGTCACTGAAAGTTGCTACACTTTCATCATTTGGCAAATGGAAATAATCAACTCATCCCTGTTAATTTTACTGAGCTATTTTAAAGAACATGATAGTAAGTGAATACTTAGAGAAAGAAACATGCTATGCTGTTGATGATGGTGGTCATAATGTAGTAGCAGTACATGGTAAAATTTCCTACACTCTAATGCACAAAACTGCATTACATAATATTTCAAACTATTCCAATTTATTTTATAAAATGCTGTCTATTAAAATAAGAAAGGTGGTATAAATAAACCATAAGATTTATAAATATTATAAAGCAGCTATTATAAAATTATATTTTCTCTGCTTTACCTCAGTTCATAGGAAGAGTGTTTTAATATATATTTTTACATTTAGTTGCATTTTTATGCTATATTTTGAAAATAATCATGATGCAGCACTCAATAAAGTTTTATGCTACTGGTTAAAATGAGAAAAAAGTGCAATTTCATAATGTTGTTTTACACTGAACTTGGGGTCAACAGGTCCTTGTTATTATAAAGTTTAATGAGATAATTTCTAAATTCTGCTCTGTCAAAATATAGTACTCAACTATATCAGAATAAATCAGGCCCAGTGAAAAGGTAGGTGTATATGGTATGGTAGGCCAACAAAGAAATCCTGTGGTTACTGTTTGGGGAGAATTTAAAGCATATAGATATAAATATCATTTTATAGAATAGGAGTGGGCAGATTTCCTTCTCCCTGCCATATTAGACAGCAAAGCCACAATCCTAAGACCAGTAGTTGGTCAGGGCCTTTTACTCTCTAGAACTAAACAAAAAAGATGTACAGTATTATTACTGCATTGCAGCAATGGTAAAGTTCTTTTTTGTTTTTTTGTTTGTGTGTGTATTTTTTTTACCAAATAGTACCCAACATAAGAAGAACCTTGATTGATACAACACTCTGAGTTTATATAAGCTCCAAAAATACTTGAGTATATTATATATATATATTGTAGTTCAATTAAAACTTTGTCAATACTGAAATAGTAGGTACCATGTAAGTAAAGTATCCAGATATTTAAGGCTATAGTGAAGATTCTGAAACTTTTACCAACGTTCCCAAGAAGAATTAATGACTTTGAATGAATGCTTTAGGGATAGCTTCAATCTTTGTATTTATTCAATAAACATTTACTCAGCATGTATACTGTGGTAAGTTCTGGTATTATAATCCTTGCCTCAAAAGCTCGCAGCCTAAAAGGAACTATTCTAGGATGTTCTGTGAAAGAAATCAGTATGTCTAAGATTCCTTGTGAGAGCAGAAGGGCAGTTAGCCAAAACAAATATGGGAGCGAGAAGAGAAGGGAAATCTTCCTTAGAGAGTTTGACCCTTGAATTGAGTATTAATGGGTAAGTAGGCAATATACAGTCAGAGTGGGGTTATAGGAGGACAGAGGAACTTTCTGCAAAGAGCTATACAGGCTGAAAACACAACTATGACTAGAACAGTGATGAAGAACCTAGGACACGTGTGTCAGAGGTGACACTCAAACTCATTTTTTTGGATTTTTTTTTGTTGATTTTTCTTTGTTAAATAGCATTTAAATATATAAAATAAATATCAAAAATATAAGTCTTTGTTTTACTATGGTTGCAAATATCAAAAAATTTCTATATGTGACACGGAACCAGAGTTAACTTAGGGTTTTTCAAAATGCTGACACGCCGAGCTCAAAAGGTTCGCCGTCACTGGACTAAAATGTGGAAAATGGAAAATGAAGGGTGGCAATTATAATTGTCACTGAAAGTTGAAGACGATTTAGATATTCTTATTGAATGGCT
Organism: Myotis daubentonii; assembly: GCF_963259705.1. NCBI lineage: Eukaryota > Metazoa > Chordata > Mammalia > Chiroptera > Vespertilionidae > Myotis > Myotis daubentonii. The sequence goes on along the minus strand of NC_081861.1, from coordinate 66,992,399 downwards.
AATAAAAATGCACTTGGGTAGAGTAATAAAAGGTTTTTCTAGCTTTTAACAAATAGTAGGCAATCTCTTTTTTTATTTTATTTTATTTTATTTTTATTCTTAAAGTTTTATTGCTTAAAGTATTCCAAAGGGTATTACATAAGTGTCCTTTTCTTTTCCGCCCTTGACAATCCCCTGGCCTCGCCTACCACCCAGTGTCTTATGTCCATTGGTTATGCTTATATGCATGCATACAAGTCCTTCAGTTGATCTCTTACACCACTCCCTCCTGCCCCCCAACCCTTTCTGCCCATCCTGCTGCAGTTTGACAATTTGTTTGAGGCAGCTCTGCCTCTGTATCTATTATTGTTCAAAAGTTTATAATGGTCTTTATTATCCATGAATGAGTGAGGTCATGTGGTATTTATCCTTCATTGACTGGCTTATTTCACTTAGCATAATGCTCTCCAGTTCCATCCATGACGTTGCAAATGGTAAGAGTTCCTTCTTTTTTACAGCAGCATAGTATTCCATCATGTAGATGTACCACAGTTTTCTAATCCATTCATCTACTGATGGGCACTTACGCTGTTTCTAGATCTTAGCTATGGTGAATTGTGCTGCTATGAACATAGGGGTGCATATATCCTTTCTTATTGGTGTTTCTGGTTTCTTGAGATATATTCCTAGAAGTGGGATCACAGGGTCAAATGGGAGTTCCATTTTCAGTTTTTTAAGGAAACTCCATACTGTCTTCCATAGTGGCTGCACCAGTCTGCATTCCCACCAGCAGTGCACAAGTGTTCCTTTTTCTCCACATCCTCTCCAGCACTTGTCCTTTGTTGATTTGTTGATGATAGCCAGTCTGACAGGTGTGAGATGGTACCTCATTGTTGTTTTGATTTGCATTTCTCGGGTGATTAGTGACTTTGAGCATGTTTTCATATGTCTCTTGGCTTTCTGAATGTCCTCTTTTGAAAGGTGTCTATTTAGGTCCTTTGCCCATTTTTTGATTGGATTGTTTATCTTCCTTTTGTTAAGTTGTATGAGTTCCCTATACATTTTGGAGATTAGGCCCTTATCAGATATGACATTGGCAAATATGTTTCCCCACACAGTGGGTTTTCTCGTTGTTTTGTTGATGGTTTCTTTTGCTGTGCAGAAGCTTTTTATTTTGATGTAGTCCCATTTGTTCATTTTTTCTGTAGTTTCAAGTGCCCTAGGAGCTGTATCAGTGAAGAAATTGCTTCGGCATATGTCTGAGATGTCGTTGCCTTTGGATTCTTCTAGAATTATTATGGTTTCCTGTAGTACATTTAAGTCCTTTATCCATTTTGAGTTTATTTTTGTGTATGGTGTAAGTTGGTGGTCTAGTTTCATTTTCTTGCATATATCTGTCCAATTTTCCCAACACCATTTATTGAAGAGACTATCTTGGCTCCATTGTATGTTTTTGCCTCCTTTGTAAAATATTAATTGAGCATATTGGTTCGGGCCGATTTCTGGGCTCTCTATTCTATTCCATTGATCTATATGTCTGTTCTTGTGCCAGTACCAGGCAGTTTTGAGAACAGTGGCTTTGTAATACAGCTTGATATCTGGTATTGGGATCCCACCTACTTTGTTCATTCTCAGGATTGCTGCAGGTATTCGGGGTCTTTTGTTATTCTAGATGAATTTTTGGAGAGTTTGTTCTAGATCTGTGAAGTATGCTGTTGGTGTTTTAATGGGAAGTGCGTTGAATTTATAGATTGCTTTGGGTAGTATGGACATTTTAATGATGTTGATCCTACCAATCCATGAACACGGTATGTTCTTCCATCTGTTTATGTCTTCCTCTATCTCTTTTGTCAACGACCTGTAGTTTTCTGAGTAGAGGTCTTTTACCTCTTTAGTTAAGTTTATTCCTAGGTAACTTAATTTTTTTGGTGCGATGGTAAATGGGATTGTTTTTTAGTTTCTCTTTCTGACAGTTCACTATTAGTGTATAGAAATGCCTCAGATTTCTTGGGGTTAATTATGTATCCTGCTACATTGCCAAATTCATGTATTAAGTCTAATAGTTTTTTGATGGAGTCTCTAGGGTTTTGTATGTATAATATCATGTCGTCTGCAAATAAGGACAGTTTTACTTCCTCTTTTCGAATTTGGATGCCTTTTATTTCTTCTTCTTGTCTAATTGCAATGGCTAACACTTCCAGTACTATGTTGAACAGGAGTGGTGAGAGTGGGCATCCCTGTCTTGTTCCTGTCCTTAGGGGAAATGGCGTTAGGTTTTGTCCATTGAGTATGATGTTGGCTGTGGGCCTGTCATATATGGCTTTTATTATGTTGAGGTATGATCCTTCTACTCCCACCTTGCTGAGAGTTTCTATCAAAAATGGGTGTTGTATTTTGTCAAATGCTTTATGTGCTTCAATTGATATGACCACGTGGTTTTTTTTCTTTCAATTTGTTTATGTGATGTATCACATTTATTGATTTGTGGATATTGTACCATCCTTGCATCCCTGGGATAATTCCTACTTGGTCATGGTGTATGATATTTCTGATGTACTGCTGGATCTGATTTGCTAAGATTTTGTTGAGGATTTTGGCATCTATGTTCATGAGGGATATTGGCCTGTAATTCTCTTTCATTGTGTTGTCTTTACCTGGTTTTGGTATTAGGGTGATGCTGGCTCCATAGAATGAGCTTGCACGTGTTCCTTCCTCTTGAATTTTTTGTAGTAGTCTGAGGAGGATAGGTTTTAGTTCTTCCTTTAATGTTTGGTAAAACTCCCCTGTGAAGCCGTCTGGTCCTGGGCTTTTGTTTGCTGGAAGCTTTTTGATAACTGCTTCAATTTCTTCCATAGTAATTGGCCTATTGAGATTTTTAGATTCTTCCTGATTGAGTTTTGGAATGTTGTATTTTTCTAGGAATTTGTCTATTTCCTCCAGGTTGTCTAGTTTGTTGGAGTAGAGCTGTCCATAGTATTTTTAACAATCATTTGTATTTCTGTGGGGTCTGTTGTTATTTCACCTCTATCGTTTCTGATTTTGTTGATTTGGGTCCTTTCTCTTTGCTTCTTGGTGAGCCTGGCTAGAGGTGTGTCAATCTTTTTTATCCTTTCAAAGAACCAGCTCTTGGTTTCATTGATTTTCTGTATTGTTTTTTTGGTCTCTATGTCATTTATTTCTACTCTAATCTTTATTATCTCCTCCCTTCTGCTGACTCTGGGGTTTTCTTGTTGCTCTCTTGCTAATTCTTTGAGTTGTAGAGTTAGATGACTTACTACCATTTTATGTTATTATTATTATTTTTTTTTTGAGATAGGCCTATAGAGCTATAAACTTCCCTCTCAGGACTGCTTTCATTGTATTCCATAGGTTTTGGATTGTTGTGTTTTCATTATCATTAGTTTCCAGGAAGTTTTTAATTTCTTCTTTGATCTCATTGGTAACCCAATCAATATTTAATAACATGCTATTCAGCTTCCAAGTGTTTGAGTATTTTGGGTTGTTTTTATTATAGTTTATTTCTAATATTATTCTATCGTGGTCTGAGATGACGCTTGATCTGATTTCAATCTTCTTGAATTTGGGGAGACTTTGCTTGTGACCCAATATGTGGTCTATTTTTGAAGATGTCCCATGAGCACCTGAGAAGAATGTATATTCTCTGGCTTTGGGGTGAAGTGTTCTGAAGATGTCAATTAAGTCCATCTGATCTAGTGAGTCATTTAGAATTGCTATTTCTTTGCGGAGTGTTTGTCTAGAGGATTTATCCAGCGATGTCAGTGGTGTATTAGTGTCCCCTACTATGATTATATTGTTGTTGATCTCTCCTTTGATATCTTCCAGGAGTTTTTTTTTTATGTATTTGGGTGCTCCTGCTTTGGGTGCATATATGTTTACCAGGGTTATATCTTCTTGTTGTATTGATCCCTTTAGTATTATGAAGTGGCCTTCCGTATCTCTTGTTATGGCCTTCACTTTGAGGTCTATTTTGTCCGATATAAGTATTGCTACCCCAGCTTTCTTTTCCTTTCCATTTGCCTGAAAGATATTTTTCCATCCTTTCACTTTCAGTCCGTGTGAGTCCCTTCTAATGAGGTGGGGCTCTTGTACACAGCAAATATATGGGTCATGTTTTTTTATCCATTCAGCCACTCGATGTCTTTTGATTGGAGCATTTAGTCCGTTTTTGTTTAAAGTTATTATTGAAAGGCATTTGTTTATAGCCATTTCTTTTTTTGTGTGTGGCTGTTTTCTTTCTGAGCTTTTTGTTTCTTCTTTTTACACCAGTCCCTTTAGCATTTCTTGCATTTCTGGCTTGGTGGTGATAAACTGCCTTACCTTTTTTTTTTTCTGTGAAGTTTCTCATTTCCCCTTCAATTTTGAATGATAGCCTTGCTGGATAGAGTATTCTTGGATTCAGTCCTTTGCTTTGCATCACTTTGTAAATTTCCGTCCATTCTTTTCTGGCCTGATGTGTTTCTGTTGAGAAATCATTTGATAATCTAATGGGAGATCCATTGTATGTAACTTTCCGTCTCTCTCTTGCAGCCTGTAAGATTCTCTCTTTGTCCTGAACATTTGCCATGCTAATTATGATGTGTCTTAGTGTGGGTCTTTTTGGGTTCACCTTGTTTGGGTCTCTCTAGGCTTGTGTGACTTTTTTCTTCCCCACCTCAGGGAAGTTTTCTGATATTATTTCTTCGAATAGGTTTTCTAATCCTTGTTCCTCTTTCTGTTGTTCTGGCACCCCTATTATTCGTATGTTGTTTCGTTTCATGTTGTCCCAAAACTCCCTTAGGCTCTCCTCCTGTCTTTTAATTTTTTTCTCCAAGTGCAGTACAGTTTGGGTGTGTTTTGCTTCCTTGTCTTATAATTCACTAATTCGGTCCTCCACTTTTCCTAGTCTACTGTTGATACTTTCAATGGTGTTTTTTATTGCAGCTATATCACTCTTCATTTCTTCTTGGGTCTTACTTAAGTTGTTGATTTTTTCATCTGTTTCTTCTTACTTCTTGTATATGTTGTTGATATTTTCCTCCATCTGGTTTATGCACTCTAGGACCCTTATTCTGAATTCTTTTTCTGTCATGCTGCATGCCTTGGTTTCACATAGATGTTTTTCTGGTGAGTCTTCCTTTTCTTTCCTTTGGGGGTTTCTGTGTCTACCCATATCTCACTGACATATCTAGACATTGAGTCGTTCAGTGGCTGCTCCCTGTGTGGCAGTGGCTCCTTGGGCTGTGGTTGCTCTTCGGGCGGTTGTGGTAGCAGCTGCTCCCCAGTTGGCAGCAACTCCTCTGGTGGGTGCTGTTCACAGCTGCGGTGGCTTTTCTGGCTGGTGGGGGAAGGCTTCACGTACAGCTGCTGATCCTCAGAGGGTGTGGTGATCAGGAGGCTGCTGTTGCTTGGATTTGCAGCGTTGATTTAAGGGCACATAATACAACACAACACATCAAGGCACACATACCAGGCACACTCTCCTTTTTCTCTTTCCTTTCTTTTTCATTTTTTATTTATATTCTTTATCTCTCTGCTTTATTTATTAGTATAAACTTTGCTATTTTGTTCATATATCTGCTTTTCTCTTCGTTTTTTCCTAAACAATCTTTTTATTTATTTTTTATCTTCTTTCTCTCTTTTCCTTATAGCCTCTTATCTGATCTTTTTCCCTTTTCTTATTTTGGATCTATTTCCTTTTTTATCTGTTTCCTTATTCATTTTTTAACTTTTCTTTTCTTTCTCCTTTATTTTAAACCATTTTCCTTCCCCTCTTCTCCTAATTCTTTATTATTGTTTTCTGTATCTCACATCTGCAATTACACATTCCTTTTTAAACTCATCTCCCTCCTTTGGGGTCTTTTTGTTTGTTTGTTTGTTTTGCTTTGTTTGTATATATATTTTTTTGTTTTGATAGTTGTTTTGTTCTTTTTGTTCTCCTATATTTTTTTTCTTTCTATTCTTCTATAATTCATACTATCTTTTTTCTTTCCTAATTCTCTTTTCTCTGGTATTTGCTTTTCTTGTTGCTATAGGATTTGTGTGTATGTTTTAGTTTTGTTTCACATTTTATAGTGTTGAATTTTGTTCTATTCTGTCAGTTCCTCCACAACAGCTCACTTGACATGGTCAAAGGTAAACCATACTTTCAGCCAGCCTGAGAGGAGATTCCATCAATGACTGGGACAATAATATTCATCACCCAACTACAACAGGAAAATGCAAATAATTCAAGCAAGAGACTTTCCTAGAGAACCCAGCTCAGGATATCTAAGAGATTGCACCACTAGGTCCCACAAAACACATATTACATAAGACCACCCCACAAAGTCTGGGAGGCATAGCAGCTTGATCTAATCTACAGAAACAAATACAAAGGGAAAGCAAAAATGGGGAGACAAAAGAAAAAAATCCCCAAATGATAAAAAACGGGAGAATCTCCAATAAATGAACTAAATGAAATGGAGGTAAACATTTTGTCAGATAAAGAATTCAGAGTAATGGTAATAAGGATGCTCAAACAATTAAGTGAGAACTATAAACAACTTAATGAGAATGATAAGGAAATTTATGAGACTATTATTGAATATAATAAGAGCTACACCAACATGAAAAGACAGGTTGAAAGAATAAATAAGCATTAATTGGAAATGAGGGATGACATAGCTGAAATAAAGAACTCCCTTGAAGGATTCAACAGTAGAAAAGAAGAAGCTGAGGACCAAATCAGTGAATTAGAAGAGAGGTAGAAAAAAATAACACCCATTCATTGAAACAAATTGGAATAAAATTTAAAAACAAGGAAAGAGCTTAAGGGAGCTTTAGTACAACATGAACCATAACAATATTTGCATTATGAGGATGCCAGAAGGAGAAGAATACAAGCAAAGTTTGTAAAAATAATGGCAGAAAATTTCCCAAACCTGGTGAAGAAAGAGTCACTCAAGTTTAGGAGACACAGAGAGTCCCAATGAGGATGAACCTCCCCAAAGCCCACACTTAGGCAAATAATAATTAAAATGGCAAATATTAAAGACAAAATCTTAAAGGCTGCAAGAGGGACAGAAAAGTACCTACAAGGGAGCCCCCATCAGACTGTCAGCTGATTTCTCAATAGAAACATTTGAAGCCAGAAAGGAGTGGCAGGAAGTACACAAAATAACAAAAACCAAGGGACTGAACCTAAGACTACTCTATCCAGTAATGCTAACATTCAAAACTGAAGGTAAAATAAAGAACTACACTGACGAATAACAAAACAAAACAAAAAGGCCACAAGACTTCATTACCACCAAACCAGAATGGCCAGAAATGCTAAAGGGACTGTTGTAAGAAGAACAGAGAGAAAAAGAATGGAAACAAATAAGTATTTATCAATAATAACCTTTAATTAAAATGACTTAAATGCTGCAAAGAAAGGTATAGAATAGCTAAATGGATAAGTAAACATGATCATATATACACTGTCTATAAGAAACTCATCTCAGAACAAAAGACTCAAAGAATGAAAGGGAAGGGATGGAAAATAATTTTCAGGCCAATGGAAATGAAAAAAAAAAAAAGCTGGGGTAGAAATAGTCATATCTGAAAAAATAGACTTCAAAGTGAAGACCTTAACAAGAGAGAAGGAAGGACACTTCATAATACTAAAGAGAATGACACAACAAGAGAATCTAACTCTGGTAAACCTAACATGTACCCAATATAGAAGCATCCAAATATATAAAAAAAATCTGGATAATTTTAAAGTAGAGATGGACAGCAGGACCCCATTGACATCACTGGATAAATCTTCGAGGCAAAAAAAATAAAAAAGAAAACTGATTGTAAATGACACACTATATAAGATAGAATTAATTGACACTTACTGAACATTTCACCCCAAATCTATAGAATATACAGTCTTTTCAAGTGCACATGGGACATTTTCAAAGATAGATGACATGTTAGGACACAAATTAAGTCTCTACAAGTTCAATAAGATTGAAATCATATCCACCTTTTTCTTGGATCACAATCATAGAAATTAGAAATAAAATAGAAAAAACACTTAAAATATTCAAACATGCTAAAGAGTATGTTATAAAACAAACAAACAAAAAAAGGGTTACCAAAGAGACCAAAGAAGACATAAAAAACATCATGGAAATAAATGAACACACAACAACCCCAAATCTATGGGTCACAATTAAATAAGTCCTGAGAGGGAAGTTCATAACACTACAGGCCTACTGAAGAAATCTAGAAAAAATTTCTAATAAACCATGAAACCCTAAAACTTAAAGAATTAGAAAGAGAACAACAAGAAAAGTCCAGAGTAAGTAGAAGGAAGGAAATAATAAAGATGAGAGCAGAAATAAATAACATAGAGACTTAACAATACAAAAGGTCAACAAAATCAAGAGCTGGTTCTTTGAAAAGATTGATGAACCTTTAGCCAAACTCATCAGAAACAAAGAGAGGTGAACCAGATAAACGAAATTAGAAACAAAAGAGGCAAAGTAATAACTGACTCCACAGAAATACAAAGGATTATAAAAAATACTGAAAACAAATATATTCCAACAAGCTAGAAAAACTGAATTAAATTGACATATTTCTAGAAAAATACCATCTTCCAAAAGTCAAGCTGGAAGAATCAGAAAACTTGAAAAAGCCCGTAACTACTGATGAAATGGAAGGACTAATAAAAAAATAAAAAAACTCCCAACAAACAAAAGTACTGGTCTGAATGGCTTCACAGAAGAGTTTTACCAAACATTCAAAGAAGAAGAAAAATACAACTAAAAGACAGAACGAACATCACCCAGAACCACAGGAATGCTGGCTGAGTGGAAGTCCTACAACTAGGAGGAAAGAGAAACGCATACCGAGACTCAGAGGAGGCTCAGTACTGAAGTCAAATACTAAGGTGCGGAGTGCATGCAGAGCGGGCTGGTGGCTGAGGGCGCTGTTGGCGTTTTCAATCGGGAGGGAGTCCCAGACTCTGAGCTCCAGATCCAGGCGAGTCTTTAGGGACCCAGACTCAAACGGGAGAAGCAAGACTGTCTGGCTTCAGTTGGAACTTGAAGGCAGCTTTCTCTCTGAGGTTTGCAGCGGTTGCTGGGACTCAGAGAGGCAGAGCCCCTGGGGACAGGACTGGGAGCAGCCATAACTGCTGGCTCTGGCCCATGCTGTCGATCCCGAGCGACCCGGACCCGCCCTGCCCAAACCCAGCACAGAGGCATTTGCCGGATAGCCTCAGGCAAAGGCTAGATTAGCACCTCCCTAGAGGACAGAAGTTCTTTCACTGCAGACACAGCTGATTCTCACAGCCAGTTGTCCTGGAGGTCAAATCCCCGCCAGTATTACCTACAACAATCTAGGCTTAACTACAACAAGACTGCACATAAAGACCACTAGGGGTTGCACCAAGAAAGCATAAAAAATGTGGAGACAAAGAAACAGGACGCAGATGTCAGAAATGGAAGATATAGAGCTCAAAACCACACTTTTAAGGACTTTCAATAATTTTCTAAAAACTGCCGATAAATGTAGTGAGATCCTCAAGAAGTCTAATGAGACCCTCGATGTTGTGATAAAGAACCAACTAGAAATTAAGCACACACTGACTGAAATAAAGAATATTATACAGACACCCAACAGCAGACCAGAGGAGCGCAAGAATCAAGTCAAAGAACTGAAATGTGAAGAAGCAAAAAACACCCAACCAGAAAAGAAAAATGAAAAAAGAATCCGAAAATACGGAGATAGTGTAAGGAGCTCTGGGACAGCTTCAAGCGTACCAACATCAGAATTATAGGGGTGCCAGAAGATGAGAGAGAGCAAGATATTGAAAACCTATTTGAAGAAATAATGACAGAAAACTTCCCCTACCTGGTCAAAGAAATAGACTTACAGGTCCAAGAAGCGCAGAGAACCCCAAACAAAAGGAATCCAAAGAGGACCACACCAAAACACATCATAATTAAAATGCCAAGAGCAAAAGACAAAGAGAGAATCTTAAAAGCAGCAAGAGAAAGAAACTCAGTTACCTACAAGGGAATACCCATACGACTGTCAGCTGATTTCTCAACAGAAACTTTGCAGGCCAGAAGGGAGTGGCAAGAAATATTCAAAGTGATGAATGCCAAGAACCTACAACCAAGATTACTTTATCCAGCAAAGCTATCATTCAGAATTGAAGGTCAGAAAAAGAGCTTCACAGATAAGAAAAAGCTAAAGGAGTTCATCACCACCAAACCAGGATTATACGAAATGCTGAAAGGTATCCTTTAAGAAGAGGAAGAGGAAGAAAAAGGTAAAGATACAAATTATGAACAACAAATATGCATCTATCAACAAGTGAATCTAAGAATCAAGTGAATAAATAATCTGATGAACAGAATGAACTGGTGATTATAATAGAATCAGGGACATAGAAAGGGAATGGACTGACTATTCTTGGGGGGGAAAGGGGTGTGGGAGATGCAGGAAGAGACTGGACAAAAATCGTGCACTATGGATGAGGACAGTGGGTGGGGAGTGAGGGCAGAGGGTGGGGCGGGAACTGGGAGGAGGGGAGTTATGGGGGGAAAAAAGAGGAACAAATGTAATAATCTGAACAATAAAGATTTAATTAAAAAATAATAAAATAAAATAAAATAAAATAAAATAAAGGAAAAAAAACATTCAAAGAAGAACTAATACCTATCCTCCTCAAAATATTCTAAAAAATCCAAGAGAGGGAACACTTCCAAGTTATTTTTACAAGGCTAGCATTAGCCTAAATCCAAAATCAGATAAAGACAGTACAAAGAAAGAGGATAATAGGAAAATATTCCAGATGAACATAGATGCAAAAATCCCCAGGAAAATATTAGCAAATTGAACCCATCAGTGCATTAATAAGATCAAACACCATGACCAAGTGGTACTTATTCCAGGGACACAAGGCTGGCATAATATTTACAAATCAATAAATATGATACATCACATTAAAAAATGGAAGAAAAAAATCACATTTTCAATGAATGCAGAAAACAAAATCTAACACCCTTTTTAAATTAAAACTCTGAGCAAAGTGGGAATAGAGGGATCATACATCAACATAATAAATTCCATATAAGACAAAACTTCAGCCAACATCATACTCAATGGGATAAAACTAAAACCATTCCCTCTAAGAACATGAACAAGACAGGGATGCCCCTTTAAGCACTATTATTCAATATCGTACAGTAAATAACTAGCCTTAGAGATCAGACAAGAAGAAAACATAAAAGGAATCCAATTGGAAAGGAGAAAGTAAAACTCTCATTATTTGCAGATGACATGATATTGTATATGGAAAACACTAAATATTCCACTAAAAGCCTACTAGATTTAATCAATTAATTCAGAAACATAGCAGGATATGAAATTAACACCCAGAAATTGATGACATTTTTAAACAATAATGAACTCTCAGAAAGAGAAATTATAAAAAAATTCCCATTTAACAATACAACAAATAAAAGACCTGTATTCATAAAACTAAAGGATGTTGTAAAAGAGACAATGGAAGATATAAATGAGTGGAAGAATATACATTGTTCATGGATTGATAGAATCAACATCATTAAAATGTCCAAAACTACCTAAATCTATAGATTTAATGCAATCCCCATTAAAACACCAATGGAATATTTCACAGGCCTAGAACAAACACTCCAAAAATGTATATGGAACCAAAAAAGATGCCGAAGAGCTACAGCAATCTTGAGAAAGAAGAACAAAGTTGGAGGAATCACAATACCAGATATCAAGACATACTACAAAGCCACTGTTCTCAAAACAGCCTGGTACTGACCCAAGAACAGGCATATAGATCAGTGGAACAGAATAGAGACCCCAGAAATTGACCCAAGCCGTTATGCTCAATTAGTACTTGACAAAGGAGACAAGAGCATATAATGGAATGATGATAGTCTCTTCAATAAATGGTGTTGGGAAAGTGGACAGGTACATGCAAAAAAGTGAAACTAGACCACCAACTTACACCATACACAAAAACAAACTCAAAATGGATAAAAGACCTAAGTATAAATCATGAAACTATGAAAGTCTTAGAAGAAAACATAGTCAGTAAAATCACAGATATCTCTCATAGCAATATGTTTACTGATACATTTCCTAGGGCAAAGTAAACTAAGGAGAAAATAAACATACGGGACTACATAAAAATAAAAAGCTTCTGAACAGCAAATGAACCATCAACAAAGTGAAAACAGAGCCTACTACATGGGAGAACATACTTCCCATTGATACATCAAATAAGGGGTTAATTTCCAAAATATAGAAGGAACCCAAACAACTTAACAAAAGGAACACAAACAATGAAATAAAAAAAATGGACAAACGACCTAAATATACACTTCTCCAAAGTAGACATACAGAAGGCCAAGAGACATCCAAAAACATGCTCACAGTCACTAATCACCTTAGAGATGCAAATCAAAAGCACCATGATGTATCAGGTCACACCTGTCACAATGGCTACCTTGAGCAAATCAACAAACAATAAAGTGTCGGTGAGGATGTGAAGAAAAGGAGCCCTGGTGCACTGCTGGTAGGAATGCAGACTGGTGCAGCCACTGTGGAAAACAGTATGTAGTTTCCACAAAAAAGTTAAAAATGGAACTCCCATTTGACCTAGTGATCCCACTCCTAGGAATATATTCTAAGAATCCTGAAACACAAATCAGAAATAATATATGCACCCCTATGTTCATAGCAGGGCAATTTACAATAAGATTTGGAAACAGCCCAAGTGCTCATCAACATATAAGTGGATAAAAAGCTGTGGTACATTTACACAATGAAATACTATGCAGTTGTAAAAATAAAAGAACTCTTACCATTTGTGACAGCGTGGATGGAGCTGGAGAGTATTATACTAAGCAAAATAAACCAGTCAGAGAAAGATAAATATCACATGATCTCACTCCTATGTGAAATCTAATGAACAAAGTAAGCTGATGAACAAAATAGATCCAGAGACATAGAAGCATGGAACGGACTGTTGAACGTCAGAAAGAAGGCAGGAGAGGGTGGGTGGGAAGAGATTAACCGAAGAACTTGTATGTGCATATTTATAACCCATGGACACAGACAATAGTGGGGTGAAAGCCTGGGGAGAGGACAGGAATGGTGAGGAGGAGGGTACAAAAGAGGACATGTAGAATACTTTCAACAATAAAAACAAATTTTAAAAAATATTTGTTTATTGCCCTAACCGGTTTGGCGCAGTGGATAGAGCGTTGGCCTGTGGACTCAAGGGTACCAGGTTCGATTCCGGTCAAGGGCATGTACCTTGGTTGTGGGCACATCCCCAGTAGGAGGTGTGCAGGAGGCAGCTGATCGATGTTTCTCTCTCATAGATGTTTCTAACTCTCTATCCCTCTCCCTTCCTCTCTGTAAAAAATCAATAAAATATATTTTAAAATATTTGTTTATTGATTAAAAACAGAAAATTCAGAAGCTGAAAGAAAAATAATTAATAGAAAAATGTTATGAGAATATTTAGATATTGGAAAATGCTGGGTGTCTTATTATTTTTTCAATGAAGATTTGGGATCTTTCAATTTAAATATTAGGTAAGTGTTAGCCTAAGCCTATGAAACTAAGGAGAAAAGAATACTCAAGTTGCAAAGAATAGGATAAAATTTAAACAATGTTTTATCCTGAAGACAAGTAGTTTTCTTTTTGTTGTTGTTGTTTTGAAAAATATATTTTTATTTATTTCAGGAAGGGTGAGAGACATATATAAATACCAGTGATGAGAGAATTATCGATCAGCTACCTCTTGCACGCCCCCTACTGGGGGTTAATCCAGAAACCCATGCACGTGCCCTGACCAGGAATTGAATTGTTAACTCCTGGTTCATGGATTGAAATTCTACCAGTGATCAACAAGTAATTTTTAAATGTGAACAAAACTCACAGAACTCTGAAATACATAGTCATTTATTTTTAATTTTTAATGAAATTTTGCTGTAACAATAGATAATTAGAGACCCACTAATATGATCAAGAATTTACACAAGATGAAGAATAACTTTCCTGTGTACTTTGGGAACTTCTCCAGGAAACTATCATAATTCCTGGTTTTGTTTGGTTGCCTGTTTTGTTTTTTATTCCACACATACCCAGAACTATCTCAAAAATACTTTTCAGCTTCAATGTTTATGTGAATGATTCCCAAATCTGCATCTAAATTTGTTTTCTCTCCTAAGAGTAAATTCTACTTCACATCTCACCTGCATGTCCCAATGCCCTCTTACAAACATTTCTAAATCTGAACTTTTAATCTCTCCTCACCCTGACCTCCAGGCGTCCGAGCCCCGGGATGTGGGTGGCGAGGACCGGGCAGCAGAGGGGACAGACCCACGTGCTTGCTCCGTGGCTGTTGTGTAAGAGAGAAGCATCCGTGTTCCCCGCGGGTGCATCCTGAGACCCGTCCCGTTTTATCTCCAGAAAACTGAGGCCCAGGCCAGGGCATACCACAGCTGGGAGCCTGCTCTTAAATGGTCATCTCCTTAAGGCCAGGGCCATTCTATTTAAACCACTAACGTCCCTTAGGCACCCTTGGCTAGCTTGGTATTTGTCTGATAGGATAACGGTTTGGGACAAAGAAGAAAATGGGGTGACATTCCCTCTGTCCCAGATTGTCACCTCCAAGCATCTCAGCAGCCAGCGATAGCCTGGGCTACTGGCTCCCGCATTTGGGCCAAGTCAGGCCCAGAGCCAGAGTTTGTCACCAGCCATGGATGTCACTCAAGCCTCAGAGATACCCCACCCAGGCAGAGGCAGCTCCAGCTGTGAAAAGGGGTGCCACTGCCCCAGCCTAACCCTAACCCTAACCCCCCAAAACCAAACACTACCATAACCATAACCCACCCCAACACTAACCCTATCCTAACTATAACCCACTCTAACCCTAACACTAACCCTAAACCACCCTAACCCTAACCCACCCAAACCCTAACCCTAACCCACCCAAACCCTAACCCTAACCCTAACCCTAACCCTAACCCTAACCCTAACCTTAACCCCCACATCCTTCTGAATAGCATCATTATTCACCCTGTCACCCAACCACAAAAGTAGAGAGTGATCCTACATTCTTCTTTCTCAAATATCCCCTGGCCCAAAATCAATCATAAAATTCTGCATTTCTTTTGTTCCCACCCTATTCTCTCCATCTCCACAACTGCCTTAAGTCAAGCCCACATCTTCTTTCACTTGAATTATTTCAATATTTCCTTTTTTGCCTTCAGTTTTCACACTCTCCAATATGCCCTCCAAACTATCTGCAGAATGATGCTTTTGACACACAACCTTAAGAGGTAACTCTCTTCACAAAATGTAGTTGGCATTCTACATCATTAAGTGAAATAAGGCTTTTTCATAATCTACATTTTGTACATTAATCTCTCCTCATTCCCAACCACCTTCCCCTTCCTACTTTACACTATTTGTCCTAAACTGTTAAGATTTCTGCACACATACTATCCTGTTTCATGCCTACATGCCTCCTACTTATAGCATTTCCTCTGTCTCCCGTATCCTCCACTTCTTTATACTTGTAAAGTCCTATTCATCCCTATAGTATGCGTACAAATGCTTCCTCCTCTGAGAAGCTTTTTGGGATGATGCAGGCAATTAGGTGCTCCCTTCTTGATGTCACTAATGACCTATTTTAGCAATTAACTCATTCTATTGTAATTTTTGAAATAATATGCAAGTGAATAAAACTAATGAATCAAATATCTGTAGACAAAAGGGTTAAAAAAACACTAAATATTATTTTAAAGTTAATGCCTAACAAAGTAGAGATGAGAAATTAGGAAACAGGTATGAAGAATTGGTATACTACAATGAAAGAGCAATCAATACGCAGCTGAATAGAAATGTGTATGAGGAGCTGCAATATGAACTCATAAAGAGGCTAAGTGTTATCAAGGGACGTTATAGATAAGAAAATGCAGGCAGACATTAAGAAAAAAAATCAGTAGAAAAGAAAGATTTTCCATATTTTGAAGCTAGAGTAAAGAGAGTGACGCTATTTTCCACTTCCACAGCTAACATATCTTAAAATGAACAAAGAAAAATATCTGAGGAGAGCGTGAAAAACAGAAGAAAGAGGACATCCTGAAAAAGTGGCTTGGGAAAGCAATCACTCCCTGGCTAGCCTTAACTAGATGGGCTATATTTTATCCCAGTTATCTGCTGGCCAACACACACCCACACAGAATATTTAAGTGCTGCTAGAAGCATTGATACTGTACAACAACCACTGATGCCAGAAAATGTGAAAAATATGATATTTCTCTAAATTAGCCATGGCAACTTTATGGAAAACCCTGGGTCATTGCTAAAGCATTGTTCCATTACCCAAGAAGAGATTATTAACTAGAGTGATAACAAACAGAAGATCAACACTGAAAAGCACATGAACCCTTCTTTATAACATTGGTTTTTTATTAAAGTTCTTCCAACTGCATGTCCTTTCTGTTTTTCTATGATATCAAAGGAATCAGAAAATAAACAAGCTTAGTTATGTAACATTATATTCATTAAATATTCTTTTGGGAATGGTCTCAAATGTGTCACTTCATTTAACTCTTTTGGCTTACAAAATGCAATCAGAGAAAGGACTAATCACCAAAGGCATTCCCAGTAGAATTAGAAGAGAAAGTAGACACAGGAGCAGTTGAACAGAGAAGGAATCCTTTGTGCATTCTAGTAGCACCTTTAGTATTATGTTACGTAAGAAGGGCTTGACTGCTAAATAGCCTATGGTCATATCTATCCAATTTTGACTAAACTTGATTTCCTTGATTTAATTTACAGCAGTTCTTCTGAAGGCTGGCTTAATGATCCAGGTTAAATTAGAATGACTTTACCTTTTAATCATTTATTTCCTTATTTCCCTTTTTTACAGGGTCACTAGACTGATAAATGAAGGAAATTCTATAAACAGTATGTCTGTACTTGAGCAAGGCATTTGCAAATCTCCCTTAGATAGCTTAGAGTACAGGATGGAAATATATGTACTATTTGCTAAGAAAATTAGGTGGATTTTTAGCTGGATGAATGATTTTATTTAAAATATGCTGATTAGTCAATGTCAAATGGGGCGATAAAGTATCTGCCATGACAAAGTACTATTTTTTCCTGCAGTTTAACCAATTGTTAGGACAAAGGTGGAGGAGGCATGGTTATCATGTTTTAAGTTGACAAAAAGCTAGACAAGGTAGCAAATAAACTGGATGATAAATCAGGATCAATAAAGTTCATATTAGGCTAAAATAATAAATTGAATCTCAGATAAGTTCCTTACCTGCATCCCAAACCCAAAAGTCACTAGTATAATACAGATAAAACCTTACTTTTGAGATATCATATATAAACAAGTTTTTAGACTTTTAGTAAGAAGGGAACTCCATTATGAAATAAAAATGTGCTGTGGTTGTCAAATAACTAATTTATTCTTGGTTGTTTTAGTAAAAACATATATTCAAAATGAGTTATCAGATAGAATCTAGATAATTATGTTATTTTTCTTTGTTTATTAAAGGTTAGGAGACAGCAGGCAAACTAGAACACTTTTAAAAAGTGAAAAGATGGTGAGAAGAGTCAAGATTTTGTCACTTGAGAATTTTTGAAGAAACTAACATGTTTAGCTTGGATATGAAAAGAGAAGAAAGGGAGGAAAAAAAGGAAGGGAAGATAAAGAATATTCATGAAAGACACCATAGTTGACCTCAAATATTTACAACTAGAGGCCAGGTGCACAAAATTTGTGCACAGAGAGGGGGGGAGGTCCCTCAGCCCAGCCTGCACCCTCTCCAATCCGGGACCCCTTGGGGGATGTCCGACTACCGGTTTATGCTCGCACTTTTAATAGGTGACAGCTCCATTGTTATTTATTTCTTTTCATACTTAAACCCATTGGAATTAGTAGGTATTCAAAGTGTGTATACATTTTGGGAGACACCTTGTATAAATCTAGTCAGTGGTGAAAGGAACCAATGGTGGATTTGGAACCCCCAGACAGGGAACCTTGCTTGCTCCCCACATGTCTTCCCACTCCACTTTCCACCTTCACGGGCAGTGGGAGAATCAATGTTTTATCTCAGTAACTCAGAGAAGCACGTCCTGTCACCCACTGCTCGGCAGAAGCCCGCTAGGCCCCCAGTGAGTGAGGCTCATTCAGGTCAGTCTTCGCTCATGAGTGCCACCACCCCCAGTGCACATTCCTCCTCTGCAGTCACCCCAACTCTCCTGCTGTTTCACTGAGAGGACCGCCTCACCTCCTCTGGGTTCCCGATCTCGAACTCTGACCTAAGGCACCTCAGCAAGGGCCGCCCCACGCCCACCAAGTGTAACTGTCCTCACTTGCTCCTGCCTCAGCACCTGCATTAGCCCCACAGAGGCGAGCTTGTTGCCATCCTGGCCTCCATGAGAACAGAGTATAACCACTCTGCCCTCTCACTGTCATATCACAGGCGCCCACCCCAGCACTCAGACATGCTCCAAAGGATGTGAGTATGCCGAAGGGGATGTGTGCACTTTGATTGGAGGATGTAGGGACGCTGGGATTGACAGAAGTGCGGCTGAGAGGCGGGGGGTGGAACATGTGTGCACCATGGTCTGGGACTGTTGTGGGCATGCGTGGGTGACAGTGCTCTGGGGGATGTTCACATATGAGGTGGGGGGAAAGGATGCGTACACCAAAGGCCTGTGCCTGCACAGATCTGCAAACCCGTGCAGCGCGGCCAGGAGGATGTCGATCTGGCCCACCACGGTGGCTGTACCTGCGATCGCACACCTTCTGGGCCAGGAAGCTGCACCGGGATCAGCCATCGGTGAGGGCAAGGGTGAGGGTGAGAACGAGGGCCAGCTGAGAGGGCTCCAGAGACAACCAGCATGCAGTCAGTCACAGGGGCCACCACCACCACAGCCACCTTGTCGCCGGGTCCAGTGCTACGTCTGTCACTGGGGTCCTCCCAGGGCCTTGGCACACAGGGAGCCAGGCTGCCTGACGCAATGCCTGAGGTGCTGTCTGCCTCCTACAGAGCCAGGCGCGCTCTGAGGGTGGGATCTTCCCACAGGCTTTGCTGAAAAAAGCTCAGGGAGAGTGCCTCAGGGCCGGTGGGTCTGAGGGAAGTGGGGATGTGGCATGGATTTGGTGCCTGCACTTCTGTTACCTTACACAATGTGTTTTATACCACAGCATGTGGCAGCAGCTGTGAGCAGCACCAAGTGGAGCCTGCGGGCTGAGCTGAAGCAGCACCTGAGGGCCATCAGAAGTGATCACAGCTGCCGCCACCACCATGTGGAGAGTACAGGCTGCCCTCTGCTGGGCCCACCTCCCTCACCCCTGTCCCAGATGCCACAAGTACCTGCCCACCCAAGCCTGCTGCATGTGCAGCCTGCTGTTGGGTAGTCCATCTGGTCGTTTAGGCCGTGATGGCTCTTGGCTTTATATATAAATATATCCATCTTGTACAAAAAAGGAATTATAGTTTTATTAGGACACAAAGTGACAGAATGGAGAGTTAAAACATCAAGTTGAGGAAGTTGGAGAAAATGGTGATGAATAGGTAGACCTGTTGTGCACCTCATCCCAGGGCCAGACTGGAAATGCAACTAAATTGGAGAACATTCACCTGGAATTACCAATGAGGTCCAACTGTGGAGAAGTCTTATATCAAGGAAGGACAGAAAATACATTGAAGGACCAAATAGAGAGATGAGCTAATCCAGTTTCTAGGCACAGCAGGCTGGCAGGCCATGGCTGAGGAGGGAATGCTGGGCTATGGGAGGGTCTGCTCCCTCAGAAGATAGAGGCTCAGAACCCAGGCTGAGTGCCATAGCCCAGAGCAACATAGCTGAAACCCACAGCCCCTGTAATATCCATCCTTGAAAGGTGGCACGGCTGGCTGCAGTGGAGCCTGGGGCGCATAGACCAGAGCCAGTTGGAGAGAAAGTGGCAGTTTCATTGTTGCTTTTTTTCTTAGTGTGTGTGTGTGTGTGTGTGTGTGTGTGTGTGTGTGTGTGTGTGTCTAAACCCAGAGCCCATGAGTGTTCATTTGCAACTACAAACCCAAGGCTCTGGTGCAGGAAAGGTTATGTGGACTTGAGGTGCCTGGAGAGAAGCTGGGGTGGAAAGCATTGTGAGGAGACTTGGTGGATCAGCAGCAGGAGAATTTGGTCCTAGGCCCCCAACTGAAATGACCATTTTTCCTGAAAGGAGCTAGCCACTCTCAGCAATCAAAGGGCAGGTAAAGGAAAAAACTCCTGCCTTAGGTGATACAACTTCCTCCACCCTCAGGTGCCCTGCACACCATACTCTGCATTTTAAGCTTTTCAGAGGAAACAAAAGCAGGGACCAAGTTTGAAAAGTCTCAAGGAGCCCTCAGTGACTGGATAGGGGGAAGGGCCATCATCCTCAATACCCTGGAAACCAGACTGATTTTTTCCATACATGGAATAACTGATAAAAAATCTCCAGGTTTCCAGCCTACTATATTGGTCTCCATAGAAAGATCTCTGTCTAGCCAAGGCCAGAGTAAAATTTTGGACCACTTGTGGAGGAATAGCTCTGGGACAGAGAAACATACCCACCATAATCTATGAAAGCTAAATAGCACTGTCCCCACTGAAAGCCCTTTCAGAAAAATATTATTCAGTGATTAAGATTGACAGCTGGCTGGCAGGCAAAGGTGGGCAGAGGCGGAGCCTGGGAAACCAGGGAAAGATTGCTGACCCAACCCTGGGCCCCATGCTGCTAACAAACCTGCTCAATTGGCCAGATTGGCCCCTCCTATTTATAGCCAAGGTCTGTGGAGACAGACATAAGCAGTGGATCAGTGGATTGCTTGGAGTTCCAAGCAGGTTGCTGAAAGCCAAAAGATAGTTTCTGATAATGTTTAGCACCTAAGTACCTAAAAGGAAGCTCAGAATTAGCAGACAGGAGAGTGGGTTCCAAAGTGATTTCCCATGAGGCATTAAACTAGGCTAAAACAAACACCACTTCACTTTTTGTTAAATTTTTTTCTCCTTTTTTTTTCCTTTTCTTTTTTTCCTCCCTTTTATCTTCTCTTTTTTTTTGAGTTATTCTTTCCTTTCTTTTTTTCTCTTTTTAAATTTATCTTCTTATCTGCTTTATTGATTTGTTATTATTCTAGTCTCTGTTGTTTCCTTCATATATCTAATTTTCCTCTTCCCTTTTCCTACTCCATTTTTTCCTTTTTACTTTTTTTCACTACTCTTTTTTTCCTCTCTTTAATATTCTCCTCCTTTCTCATCTTTTCCCTCATTCTTATTTTAGGTCAATCTTATTTCTCCTCTATTTTCCTTTTCAATTATTTTTCTTTTCTTTTCATTTATTTTCTTCCTCTTTTATTTTAAACCATTTTCCTTCCCCATTCCTCTAATCCTATTTCCTTCTTATTATTTTTTTATTTCAGCTATGCATCAACATATTCTTTCCCACTTTTCCTTTTTTTTGTTTGTGCTTTATTCTGTGTTTGTTTTTGTTTTGTTTTTGTCTCATATTCTTTCTTTATTTTTTTCTATCATTCTTGCTCTCTTTTCTCTATCTCAATTCTTCCTCTCTGATGTTTCTTTTTGTTGTTGCTATAGTGGTCTTGTGTACATTTTTGTTTAAGTTCTTCTGTTTCATGTTTTGTTTTGTTGTATTTGTTTTTGTTCAATCAGCACCTCCACAATAGCTCACAAGGTGTGGTTGGTGGTGAGTCACATAGTCAGCCAGCCTGAGAAGAGATTCCACCCACTGATGGGACAAAAACGTTCAAGACCCAAATACAACAGGAGAATCCAAATAACTCAAGTAATGGACTATCCTAGAGCACCAAGCAGAAGAAATATAGCTACTGCACCACTAAGTCTCACAAAACACTGACTACATAGGATCACCCCTCAAAACCTGGGAAGCATGGAATTTGACCTAATATATAATAACGAAAAACAAAGGGACAGTGAAAATGGGGAGACAAAGAAATAACCCCCAAATGAAAGAAAATGAATAATTGCCAGAAAATGAACTTAACACAATGAAGTTAAACAATTTGTTAAATAAAGAAATCAGAATAATGATAATAAGGATGCTCAAACAATTAAGTGAGAACTACAAGCAACTAATAAGAAGTATAAAGGTCTCAATGAGAGCTACACCAAGAAAATAGAGCTTGAAACAATAGATAAAAATCAACTGGAAATGAGGAATCACATAGCTGAAATGAAGAACACCCTGGAAGGATTCAATAGTAGAGTGAAGTAGCTGAGGACCCAGGATAAATGACGGCTGAACAGACAGACGTGTCCTGCTCCTTGTCCCAGAGCAGATAGAAGGAACAACTAAATTGAATAACATCCACACAGAATTGGCAAATTAGACACAGCTGGTGAGATAATTTGCAGCCAGAAAAGGCAGAGAATACCTGTAGAATGGTAGGATCGGTGATCTGGTCTGGAGAGACACTTGTGACAACTGGGCTGAGAGGGTTCAGAAGAAAGCCTCAATGCCCCAAATCCACATCACTTGGGGACAGGTATAACTTCTGACTGTGGAAAGGAAGTTCACGGGGCTGCTGGCAGCTGGGGAATATACATCTAAATCTACAGCCGCAAGAGGCTGCACCCAGAAAGGCAGCCTGAAGAGCTACCCGAGCTGCTTGGTGCTGCAGGGAGAGACACAGTTGTGTGGTTGTTTTGTCTCTGTTTTGTCTTTGCTTCTATTCACTAAACGCAGTTCATAAGACTTTTCAATTACAAACACTCACCTGAGGCTGCAGTGCTGGCAGAGGTACAGATTTGTGGAATCTGGGGAGGGTCTGTGAAAGGGAGCAGGGCAGGGACAGGTGACCAGGAATCTGGCACTGAGACATTCGGGACCCTCCAAACCTAAAAGCAGCCATTTTTCTCCTGAAGAATGGCCCCTCCCAACAGCCTCAAGGCAGCTAACACAGCCACATCCAGACTACACTTTGACTTGTACAAAGGGAAACAAAGACTCTGAATAGCTCCAAAGAGCCCCAGTTACTGGGTTGAAGAGGGGCCATTCAGTCCCAAAAAGCAATACAGCACCACCCCAACTTAATACTCTGTCAGAAACAGACACTTGAGTGATTAAGATTGACAGCAGGCAGAAAGGCAAAGCAGGCAGATTGGAACTTTAATATGGTGCTGACTACCTAACAGAAAACTGAGAAGCAGCAGACAGAAGAGTGGAGTCATAAACCAGCCCCAATAGGGCATGAAAACTCGGCTGAAGCAAACTGCATTTTACGTTTTTATTTTTTATCTTTTATTTAAATTTTTTCTTTATTTTTATTTTGTTTTTATTATCTTTCCTTCATTCTATTTTTTGTTGTTGCTTTATTTTATCTTATTTTTTATTTTTTTCCACCTTATTTTTCCTCACTTCTCCTTTTTTTCATCCTGTTTCTCTTATTCTGTCCCTGCTTCAGTTTTTCTCTCTCCTTTCATTTTACCCTTTGTTAAAAATTGATCTTCTTTACCTGCTTTATTTACGCATTGTTGTTATTATTGTAGTCTCTGTTGGCTTACTCGTATATTTAATTTATCTCCTCTGCTCCAAGTCCATGCAACATTCTCTTTTCTCATTCTTAACTAGTCAAATTTTTATGCTTTTATTTTTCCTCTCCTTACTTGCTCTCTTCTTCTCTTAATTGTTTAATTAGTTCCACTCACTAAACTCAAGCCTATCTGCTCTTTCCTCTATTCACCTTTTCCAAAAATCGATGAATAGATAGATACATTTTTTTAAAATTTGTTTTACCTTTTATTTTTTTATTTATTGATTATTTTGTTTTTTCTTCTAATCCACTCATTCTCTTTCTACCTCCTCTATATTAAACTATGGTCTTTCCCCTATTCATTCAATTCCTTAACCTTACTTTCTATATATAAGCTCTACCTCTACAGATTCTGTCGCCCCTTTTTTTCTGGTTGTTTGTTGTTTGCATTATTTGGTTTATCTGTTTGTTTTGTGGTATTTTCTCCCTACCTATATGTTTTCTTCTTCTTTTCTTTTCTCTCTTACCTGAATTCCTTTTCTCAGTATCATTTTTGTCTCTATTTTCTCTCTCCTAATTCCCTTTTCTCTGATGGTCACTTTTATTTAAGGTATAGGTGTCATGAGTAAATTCATCTTTTGTTCCTTTTGTGTTGTGTCTTGTCGAGTTGTATTTTGTGCAGTTCAGTCAATGTGGTAGAGAGTGAACCACATAACCAGACATGCTGAAAGGAGACTTTATCCACAAATGGGATAATAATGCTTGAGACCCAACTATACCAAGAGGGCCCATATTTCTCAAGTAGGGGGCATCGTGGAATACCCAGCCAAGAAAACCTGAGAAACTGCACCACTGGGCCCCACAAAACATCCTATATAATGAAAGCTTAAGTGGCGTCATGCCCTTGCACAACACCCTCATGCGACGTCATCACAAGGTGGTCGTTACAAGATAGCCACCACAAGATGGCTGCACCCACAGTGGAGGTGGGGCCAGGTGGCCACTCTGCATGGTGAGGCCTGGGGGTCCTGCAGCTCTGCACAGCATGGAGGAGGCCAGTCTCGGAGTCTCCACCACCTCGCACAAAGGAGGCAGGTCCTGGCAGAGGAGGCAGATCATGGCAGGGGAGGGCAATTGGGGGTGATCAGGCCATCAGGGGAGCAGTTAGGCATTAATCAGGCCGGCAGGGGAGTGGTTATAGGACTATCAGGCTGGCAGGCAGAAGTGATTAGGGGTAATCAGGCAGGCAGGCAGGCAAGCAGTTAGGAGCCAGCAGTCCTGGATTGTGAGAGGGATGTCCTATTGTTGGTTTAGGCCTGATTCCGCAGTTGTGCATCCCCTGACAGGTCCCAGATTGGAAAGGGTGCAGGCTGGGTTGAGGTACACCCCCCATGCACAAATTTCATGCACCAGGCCTCTAGTCTACTATATAAGACAAAATCTGGGTGGCATAGAAGTTTGACCTAATACAGAGAAACAATCACAAAGGAACAGGAAAATGAAGAGACAAAAAACAACACCCATATGAAAGCAAAGAAGGAATAACCAGAAAAGGAATTAAATTAAGTGGAGGCAAGCAATTTGTCAGTGAAAGAATTCAGAGCAATGGTTATAAGGATGTGGAAAAGGATGGATAACAAATTCAACAACATGTGTAAGAATCAAGAAGAAATGAAGAAGATTCAAGAGGAAATGAAGAATGACCTAGTTGCAATAAAGAACACAATAGAATGTTTCAACAGTAGAATATAAGAAGCTGAGGACTGCATCGGCAAGTAAGAAAACCATGTAGAAAATGTACCAAGGAGAGCAGCAACTGGAAAAAAAAATGAAAAGAAGGATGAGAGCCTGAGGGAGCTTTGAGACAAAATGAAATGAACAACATCAGCAAATAGGGGCTCCAAGGAAAGGAAGCTGAGGGTGTTGTGCTGAGCAAGGAAAACAAAACCTATTTGAAGAAAAAATGACAGAAAACTTCCCTACTTTTGGGAAGAAAAAAGTCACAAAATTCCAAGAAGCACACAGCACCCCAAACAAGATAAAACCAAAAATACCAACACCAAAACACATAAAACACATTGTAATTAAATTAGCAAACATCAATGACAAAGTAAAAATCTTAAAAGCTGCCAGAGAAAGACAGAAAGTGGCCTACAAGGAATATCCCATTAGACTACACTGATTTCTCAACAGAAACACATCAGGCCAGAAGGGAATGGAATGAAATATACAAAGTGGTGCCAAGCAAAGGACTGAATCCAAGAACACTATACCCAGCAAGGCTATCATTCAAATTGAAGAGGAAATCTGGTGCTTCACAGAGAAAAAAAAAAGGCTGAGGAAGTTTATTACCACTAAGCCAGCAATGCAATACAAAAGGGACTGCTGTAAACAGAAGAAATAGAAAGGGAAGAAGGAACACAGGCATAAAGAAAAAAAATGAGAACAAACATGTACCTATGAATAATAACCTTAAAGGTAAATGGATTAAATGCCCCAATCAAAAGACATAGGGTGGCTGAATGGATAAGAAAACATGACCCATATATATGCTATCTACAAGAGATCCACCTCAGAACAAAGGACTCACACAGACTGATGGTGAAGGGATGGAAAAAAATTTTTTAGGCGAATGGAAATGAAAAAAAAAAGCTGGTAGCAATACTTATATCTGAAAAATTAGACTTCAAAGTGAAGCCCATAACAAGAGATAAGGAAGGCCACTTCATAATACTAAAGGGATCAATTCAACATGAGGATATAACTCTGGTAAACATATGTGCATCCAACACAGGAGCACCCAAATACATTAAAAAACAAACAAACAAACAAAAAGCACACACAAAAACTTCTGGAAGATATAAAGGGAGACATTGACAGTAATACAGTCATATTAGGGGACTTTAATACCCCAATGACACCAGTGGGTAAATCCTTTAAACAAAAAATCAGCGAATAAACAACAATCTTAAATGACTCACTAGATCACATGGACTTAATTGACATCTTCAGAACATTACACCCAAAAGATACAGAATATACATTCTTCTCAAGTGCACATGGGACATTTTCAATGATAGACCACATATTGGAACACAGGTAAACTCTCCTCAAATTCAAGAAGATAGAAATCATAGCAGGCATCTTATCAAATAAAAATGGCATCTAATTAGAAATCAGCTAGAATAAAAACAATAAGAAAAATCAAACACTTGGAGGCTAAATAGCATGCTATTAAACAATGATTGGGTTGCCAAAGTGATCAAAGAAGAAATAAAAGCATCCTGGAAACAAATGACAATGAAAACAAGACAATCCAAAATCTATGAGACACAGTGAAAGCAATCCTAAGAGGGAAGTTCATAGTACTACAGGCTTACCTCAAAAAAAGAAAAAAAAAGAAGAAAAAAAGAAAAGAAAAATTGATAATAAATTATCTAACCATACAACTTAAAGAATTAGAAAGAGAGCAACAGGAAAAGCCCAGAGTAAACAGAAGGAAAGAAATAATAAAGATCAGAGTGGAAATAAATGACATAGAAACCAAATAAAAAATATAAAAGATCAATGAAAACAAGAGCTGTTTTTTTGAGAGGATAAACAAGATTAATGAACCTCTAGCCAGGCTCAGCATGAACAGAGAGGACCCAATAAAATCAGAAATGAAAGACGTGAAGTATTAACTGACCCCACAGACATTCAAAGTATTGTAAAAAAAAAATACTATGAACAACTCTACTCCAAAAACTGGACAACCTTTACCAAATAGATATATTCCTAGAATAAAACAAGCTTCAAAAACTTAATCAGAAAGAAGCAGAAAACCTGAATGGGCCAATAACTACTGATGAAATTGAAGCGGTAATAAAAAAAAAAAAAAAAACTTTCAGCAAACAAAAGCCCTGGTCTGGATGGCTTCACAGGGAATTTAACCAAAAATTCAAAGAAGAACTCAAACCTATCCTCCTCAGATTTTACATAAAATTCAAGAGGAAGGCAAACTTCCATGCTCTTTCTATGAAGCCAGCATTACCCTAACCGCCAAAACAAATAAACTATGAAGAGAATTACAGCCCAATATCCCTGATGAATATAGATGCTAAAATCCTCAACAAAATTATAGCAAATCATATCCAGTATTACATTAGAAAGATTATACACCATGACCAAGTGGGATTTACTCCTAGGATGCAAGGATGATACAATATCTGCAAATCAATAAAGGTGATATATCACATAAAGAAATTCAGAGATAAAAATAGCATGATCATATCAATTGATGCAGAAAAAGCATTTGTCAAAATTCAAAATAAAACCCTTGATAAAAACCCTCAGCAAATTGCGAATAGAGGGATCATATCTCAACATAATAAAAGCCTTATATGACAAACCTATAGCCAACATCATGCTCAATGGGCAAACACTAAAACTATTTCCCCTAAGAACAGGAAAAAGACAGAGATGACCACTATCACCACTCCTGTTCAACATAATACTGGAACTGCTAGCCATAGCGATCAGACAAGAAGAAATAGAAGGCATCCAAACAGAAAAAAAAAAAAGAAGTAAAACTGTCATTATTTGTATATGACATGATATTGTACATAGAAAAAACCTAAAGACTCCATCAAAAATTTACTAGACTTAATAAATGAAATCATGAATTAGCAGGATACAAAATTGACACCAAAAAATTGATGGTTTTTTTATACACCAATAATGAATTCACAGAAAAAGAAACTGAAAAAAAAATCCCATTTACCACTGCTGCCAAAAAAATGTAGATATTTAGGAATAAACTTAACCAAGGACAAAAAGACCTGTATCCCAAATTCACAGGATTTTGAAAAACTAGATAGAGGAAGATATAAACAAGTGGAAGAATATGCCGTGTTCATGGATTGGTATCATCAACATCATTAAACTGTTCATACTATCCAAATCAGTTTTTAGATTCTAAATAATCCCCATTGAAATACCAACCACATATTTCACATATATAGAACATACTCTCCCAAATTTAATATGGAATAAAAAAAGACTCCAAATAGCTGCAGCAATCTTGAGAAAGAAGAACAAAGTTGGAGAGATCACAATACTAGATATCAAGCTATATTACCAAGCCACTGTTCTGAAAACTGCCTGGTACTGGCACAAGAACAGACATATAGAGCAATGGATCAGAACAGAGAACCCATGATCGACCCAAGCCATTTTGCTCAATTAATATTTGACAAAGGAGGCATGAGCATACAATGTAGTCCAGAAAATCACTTCAACAAATGATGCTGAGAAAATTAGACATATACATGCAAAAAATGAAACTATATCACTAACTTACAAGTTACACAAAAATAAACTCAAATGGATAAATAACTTAGATGTAAGATGGGAAACCATAAGAATCTTAGAAGAATCCATAGGCAGCAAAATATCATACATATGTGGTAGCAATATCTTTACTGATACAGTGCCTACGACAATGGAAACTAAGGAGAAAATAAACAAATGTGACTACATCAAAATGAAAAGATTCTGCACAGCACAATAAACCATTAACAAAACAATAGAACCCACTGATTAGTACTGCATATTTGCTAATATTATATCTGACAAGGGTTTAATATCCAAAATTTATAGGGAACTCCTATAATTTAACAAAAGGAAGACAAACTATCCAATCAAAAAAATGAGCAAAGGACCTAAATAGACACTTCTCCAAAGTGGACATACAGAAGGCTAAGAGACATATGAAAAAATGCTAAAAGTCACTAATCATCCTAGAGTTGCAAATCAAAATGACAGTGAGGTACCATCTCACACATGTCAGAATGGCTATCATCAACAAATCAACAAATGACAAGTGTTGGTGAGGATGTGGAGAAAAGGAAACCCTCGTACACTGCTTGTGGGAATGAAGACTGGTACAGCCACTGTAGAAAACAGTATGTAGTTTCCTCAAATTTTTTTTTAAAAAATGGAACTCCCATTTGACCCAGAAATCCCACTCCCAGGAATACATTCTAAGAATCCTGCAACACCAATCAGAAAGAATATATGCACCCCTATGTTCATAGCAGGGCAATTTACAATAACTAAGATTTGGAAACAGCCCAAGTGCTCATCAACAGATAAGTGGACAAAAAGCTGTGGTACATTTACACAATGAAATACTACCTATACTAATAAAAGGGTAACATGCCAATTAGACCAGATAGACTAGATGTCTTTTGGACGTCCTTCCAGATAAAGCTGCAGTGGCTGTGAGGGTGAGGAGGGCTGGCAGCTGCGGTGGCTATGAGGGCCAGCAGTGATGGCAGCAGTTAGGTGATGGGGGTGGTGACTTCCCCTGATCATACAGGTCGCCTCCTACAGAGGGAGGCCAGACTGTGGCTTAGGCATGGGAAGCCAGCCTAAGCCATCAGTAGGACATCCTCTGAGGGCTCCTAGACTGTGAGAAGGGGAAGGCCGAGCTGAGGGAGCCCCCCAACAAGTGCACGAATTTTTGTGCATTGTGCCTCTAGTTCAGTTATAAAAAGAAAAGAACTTTTACCATTTGTGTCAGCATGGATGGATCTGGAGAGTATTATACTAAGCAAAATAAGTCAGTCAGAGAAAGATAAGCATCACATGATCTCACTCCTATATGGACTATAATGAATAAAATAAACTGATGAACAAAATATATCTGGAGATATAGAAGCATGGAAGAAACTGTGGAACCTCAGAGGGAAGGCAAGAGAGAGTGGATGGGTGGGAAGAGATCAACCAAAGAACCTATATGCACATATGCATAACTCATGGTCCTGGACAATAGGGTGGTAAAGATCTGGGCAGGGGGCTGGGAAGGTCTAGAAGAGGTAAACAGGGAAAATAAGAGGACATATGTAATACTTTCAACAATAAAGATTTTAAAAATAACAATAAAAATCAAGTTGACTTTGAACTCTATTTTAGGTCAATTTAAAGAAGGGTCTTCTTATAACCTATGAAGAGGTGATGAGTTTACTCCAAACACAAGTTAAAAGTCTTTTCATGGTCGACTCAGAAAAATAATAAAAAGTAAAAATGAACATTAGATGAATGGTTAGAGAGATTATATTTTATTAGAAACTAGAAGCCTGGTGCACAAAAATTTGTGCACTGGTGGGGGGGGTCTTTCAGCCCAACCTGTGCCCTCTCACAGTCTGGGTCCCCTTGGGAGATAACCACCTGCTGGCTTAGGCCTGCTCCCCTGGTAGCAGATGGCATGCCCGATCCCGCGGTACCTGCCCCGTCTCCCATGGTCGCACACACCAGGCCCGGATCCCGCACTGGGGCGGGCTGTGGCTTGGGATCCCGCTGCCGCCCGCCCCACATGCCCTGCACCGCACACAGCAGGCCCAGATCCTGCACTGGGGCTGGTGGTGGCTGGGTATGTGTTGCCACCCCACCCCTGCCCCGGGCCACACACAGCAGGCCCAGATCCCATGCTGGGGCATGCAGTGGCTGGGGATCATGCTGCCGCCCGTGCAGGGCGTTGCAGCAGGATCTGCCTGCAGTATGCAAATTTGACAGCCATTTTATTGGGTTAATTTGCATACTCTTCTGATTGGCTGATGACCATAGCAAAGGTACGGTCAATTATTTGTCTTTGTCTTTTATTAGTGTAGATCATATCTTGGTCTTTACATTTAGGTCAAATTATATTTCTCTAACTATTTCTCCTAATATTTCTGCCTACCACCAAATGAAGAGTTTATTCCTTCACTAATAATTTTCAAGAAGGCAGACAAACAATATTGAGAGAGAAAAATATGTTGTTCTTAGGGATTGGAATGATAAAGATTAAACAGATGTTAGGGCATTTTATTTTTTTTCAATATATTTTTATTGATTTCAGAGAGAAAGGGAGAGGGAGAGAAAGACAGAAATATCAATGATGAGAGATAATCATTGATTGGCTGCCTCCTGCATGCCCCCTACTGGGAATCGAGCCCACAACCTGGGCATGTGCCCTTGATGGGAATCGAACCAGGGACTTTTCAGTCAGCAGGCCAACACACTATCCACTGAACCAAACCAACCTGGGTGATATCAGGCCAACAGGCTTATGTGATGTTAGGGCATTTTAAAGAGAAAGGCAGGTTATATATATGTTGTTACGACTTCCCCATCAACCATTTAACTGTGTTCTTGGTAAATATCCATTTTTTTACTCAGCACTTGTACTTGGGAAGAATATAAATCCACCTCAGATCTCTAGAGTAAGTCATGTGAATTAGAACTAAGATAATTAGTGCAATGTGATTTACTACTAATAGTTACTTTTAGGGGTAAGTTATTTATAAGAATACTAGTAGCCCGGTGCACGAAATTCATGCACATTAAAAGGGAATTAATTAGCAGAGATATTTTAATATTGCTATTTTCCCTTTCTCTATAATAGAAGTGTGAGAGATGAAAGGAAATTAGTAAAATGTATATGAAAATAATATATAAATGTATTAATAAATAAACAGTAACAAAAGGATATAACAACAGAGGCATGATATAAAAACAACAAAAACATGAGATGAAAACAACAAAAAGATGATATAAAAACAACAGTGATGCAAACAATAACTGATAAAGTGATTAAACTTATTCTAATATCTCCCTGTACACCACGTTAAGAGTGAAAACACTTTCAGAGTGCTTGACTAATTTCCTTTGTGATGAAGTATTTAGAACTTTAACTGTAATGTCATATGTCTTAAAACTTGAGAGAAAGCAACATATAACTGACCATCTGGGAAAACGGGTTCAGATAGAAATATTCCTACTCTGTCTAGAGTTTGTCCTTGTGATTTATTAATAATCATTGCAAATGCTTGCATCACAGGAAACTGTCTTTGAATTAATTTAAATGGGAGGCCAGTGTCAGATGGGGACAAATCAATTCTTGGAATCAGAACAACCTCTCCCTCTGCAGATGCGGTTAATACTTCAGCTTCGATAATGTTAGGTTGTAATCTTTTGATAATAAATCTGGTACCATTACAAAAACCCCATTTACTATTAA
The DNA here is from genome assembly GCF_963259705.1 of Myotis daubentonii. Lineage (NCBI taxonomy): Eukaryota > Metazoa > Chordata > Mammalia > Chiroptera > Vespertilionidae > Myotis > Myotis daubentonii. The sequence goes on along the minus strand of NC_081861.1, from coordinate 66,959,789 downwards.
GATTTCTCAATACCATGATGATTGCACCACTTTCAATTTTAATGTATGACACAGCATTTCTGAAGGAGTAATACTATTAAGAAATTCAATGGCAAAATTTTCCTTTTCAGTATCATCTATTGAGTCAATGGAATCATCACTCAAATATGTGCGAAAATCTCCATCAAGTATATCCAAAATTTCTCCATTTAATTTTTGAATGTGCTCATTTTTTGGGGCAAAGAATTTCATGTTTAGGTATATTTTTAATATTATCTATAAATATACTATTTCCAAAGGTCGCTTCAATAATAGATTCATTACAAATCATTTCACAGGATATTTCAATAATGTCCATTCCTAAATGAAAACTGCTATCAAGTTTGCCATCTCCAAGTTTTACTAACTATTCACTATAAACAGAATCCTCTGATCTCATATTTGTTTTAAGAGACAATTTATTGAAACATCTCTGCCGGGAGCGGGTCCATCCTTGCTGCTTGACACAGTCGCTGCAGGGAAGAAACATCTGCACAGCATATGTTTCAAGGGACCTGGTGTATATGGCATACTGTTCTTAATATGTTTGCTCACCTTCTTGGCGCTATATGTTTTAACCAAGGTCACCTCTCTGAGAAAGGTTGTTTCCCCAGGTAGGGATTTTCCCCTGAAGTTAGGGAGGGAATAAAACCCCTTAACTAAGTGCCAGGCAGGTAGTTAATCACTTTAACTATGAACAATCATGCTTAAGCTACATAATCTTTACTCCCTGGAATGGAGATAAGAAACACCCTAACCTTTGGAATAGAGATTGATAGGATTTGAATCAACTGGTATAAATACAGATGTAACAAGACAACAGGACACAGAACCTAGAGACAGAACCTAGCGAGAGAACATGGCAAAAGATCCTGAACAGAACCTGGCTACAGAACTTGGTTGGAGAACATAGACAGAACCTGGCTGAAGAACCTAGACAGAACTTGGCTTGAGAACTGGCTACAGAACCTGGCTGGAGACACTGACAAGAGAACCTGGCTATGATGATCACCTGAACGCTGCCTCTGTGTCATTCCTTCTTCACCGACTCTGTCCACACCTTTGGGGACCCCTGGACCTGTTGGGGTTGGACCCCAACATATGGCGCCCAAACAGGGACCCTTAGGTAAGCCCCCATTCCCCTAGGTAAGCCCCCCCACACTCAGGACGGATAGAACTCCAAGGTAGGAAGAGGGTGGATAGTCTTCACCGACTCTGTCCACACCTTTGGGAACCCCTGGAACAGGATTCCCTTAGGTAAGCCCCCGCACCCCCATTGAGAACCCCCACAATTGGGAAGGATAGGACTCCACCAGGGTGCTGCAGACCCCCCTATAGAGGCTAAGTAGGGTATGAAAGTGGATAGTACAGAACTTAGATTGAGAAGATGTGCCATACTGAGTTGCAAGAAAGAAGACTCTATAGATCTTTAGATTGAGAAGATGTGCCATACTAAGTCTAAAGAAAAAAGGCTCCATATTGATCTTTTAACACATATGCTTGCTAGCAGAGGAGTTAAGGTTACGCCCAGTCAGACGGAACGTTTTATACAAGAAGTATGTCCATGCTTCTCTGAGGAAGGAAAGGTAAATGTAAAGGCATGGGAGAAGGTAGGCCCAAGGAGCCTTATCCTTAACCCCACTGCAGCCTTTCCACCCCAGGAAAGTGCAGGATTGGCAAGCTCTCCCTGGGGCGATAGATCAGGACACTGGTAATAGTGGAAAGTGCCAATCGTACTCTTAAAATGGATACAAGCAAGCGAGCATTTGGGGTTTTTCTTTTTAATGCCTGCTTTGGATTGAGTAAATGCATTACGTGCATCACCACAATGGACCCAGAGAAGCTCCTTGTCCCATTGTTCCAAAGACTTAGAGTTGCTCCGATGACAGAAAAGCAGAAAAAAGAAGAAAAGAAAGGCTATGCAAGGGACTGAGGAGCCAACATGGGGTCAGCTGAAGAAGTTAACAACTGAGGCACAACAGATGGTACAAAAGCAAGAAGTGGAAGCTACTCTCTCAGCCAAGTCCGAGGACTCTGAGTAAATCAGCAAAAGAAACTTTCATTTAGCAGAAACTCACTTATTTTGTCAAATGGAAAGACTTACTTACAGGAGCCTGGAAGGGACCTGATGTACTTTTAATCTAGGGGAGAGGAGATGCTTGTACATTTCCACAGGATGCAGACTCACCTGTGTGGATTCTAGACCATCTAATCCGACCTTATGTCACACCACCCTCCGTCTCTGCCTCATCCTCCTCCTCCCCGGTATTATCCATATCGGCTGACCCAGAGGGCACAGCTGACTCCTCCCTGGACACCAACACCACCATCAAGCAGGGCCCTGATAGACCCTTTGATGCAGCCCTTCAACTCGCTGACGCTTCGGGAAGCCCATCACCAATGATGCTGCCCATAGCCAGATCAACAAGGACAACCAAACCCTGAATTGAGGACTGCTAAAATCCCTTGACTGAAGAGGCCAGTAACCTTCTACAGGAACAAGGCTCCTTGTGCACTCCATCCACTATGTTTATATCTATGCTTGTTATCATTGCTTGTCAGTCTTCTTCCAAGTCTTAAACAACCCAATCTGAGAGGTGGCCGCTGATTTACATGCGTTATCATTTAAAAAATAAAAAAGGGGGAATTTGCTGGGAGCCTGTCCATCCTTGCTGCTTGACACAGTTGCTGCAGGGAAGAAACATCTGCACAGCATATGTTTCAAGGGACCTGGTGTATATGGCATACTGTTCTTAATATGTTTGCTCACCTTCTTGGCGCTATGTGTTTTAACCAAGGTCACCTCTCTGAGAAAGGTTGTTTCCCCAGGTAGGGATTTTCCCCTGAAGTTAGGGAGGGAATAAAACCCCTTAACTAAGTGCCAGGTGGGTGGTTAATCACTTTAACTATGAACAATCATGCTTAAGCTACATAATCTTTACTCCCTGGAATGGAGATAAGAAACGCCCTAACCTTTGGAATAGAGATTGACAGGATTAAAATCAACTGGTATAAATACAGATGTAATAAGACAATGAAAAACAGAACCTGGATGGAGAACCTAAACAAAACTTGGCTGGAGAACTTGGCTAGAGATCCTGGCTAGGCTGCTAATCAACTGAATGCTGTCTTCATGTCATTCCTTCTTCGCTGACTCCTTCCACACCTTTGGGGACCCCTGGACCTGCTGGGGTTGGACCCCAGCAAAAACCAGTGCCGGCAGCCAGGGGAAGGGAAGGCCTATTGCACGAATCTTTATAGACTTAAGCGGAGCCCAGGGCCGGCCAGGGCAGGTGGGAAGCTTGGCTTCCTCCATCACTGGGGGCAATCCAAGCCTCCTGCTCACTCCAGCTCTGTGTTTGCCGCCATCTTAGTTGGGTTAATGTGCATACTCACTCCTGATTGGCTGAGGGGTTAGCAGACTGGTAGAGTGATGGTTAGTTTGCATGTTTATCTTTTATTAGTATACTAGAGGCCCGGTGCACAAAAATTTGTGCACTCGGGGGAGAGTTGGGGTCCCTCACCCTGGCCTGTGCCCTCTCGCAGTCTGGGACCCCTCGGGAGATAACGACCTGCTGGCTTAGGCCTGCTCCTGCGTGGCAGAGGGCAGGCCCAATCCCTAGGTGCAGCCCCTGGTTGGGATCAGAGCAGGGCCGATTGGGGAGTTGGGGCGCCTTCCCCTGTCATGCACAGAGCAAGGCAGATTGGGCGGTTGCGATGCCACCCTCAGTCACACTCAGGGTAGGGCCAATTGGGGGGTTGGGGCACCGCCCCCTGTCACAATCAAGGCAGGGTCGATGGGGAGGTTGCGGGGCCACCCCCTGTCATGCACAGAGCAGGGTCAATCAGGGGGTTGGGGAGCTCCCCCCTGTCACTCACAGAGTAGGGCCGATAGGGGAGTTGGGGCACCACCCCCTGTCACACACAGAGCAGGGCGTATCAGGGGGTTGGGGCGCCACTCTCTATCACCCACAGAGCAGGGCCAATCAGGGGGTTGGGGCACCGCCACTGTCACACTCAGGGCAGGGCCGATGGGGAGGTTATGGCTCTACCCCATCACAGATAGAGCAGGGCCTGTGGGGGGAGGGGGGTTGGGGCGCTGCACCTTTTCACACACAGAGCTGCAGGGCGATCATGGGGTTAGGGAGCTCCCCCCTATCAGGCACAGAGCAGGGATGATCAGGGGGTTGGGGCAGGGCGGATAGGGAAGTTTTGGCCCCGCCCCCTGTCACACACAGAGCCACAGGACGATCAGGGGGTTTGGGCGCTGCCCCCTGTCATGCTGATCCCGGTGCTGGGAGGCCTCAAAGCTCCACTGATCCTGGTGCTGGGAGGCATATTACCCTTTTACTATATAGGATAGAGGCCTGGTGCATGGGTGGAGCTGACTGGTTTGCCCTGAAGGGTGTCCTGGATCAGGGTGGGGGTCCCCTCTGGGGTGCCTGGCCAGCCTGAATGAGGGGATGATGGCTGTTTGCAGCTGGCCACACACCCTTCAGGGTGGGGGTCCCCACTGGGGTGCCTGGCCAGTCTGGGTGAGGGGCTGAGGGCTGTTTTCAGGCCGACTGAAGCTCCTAACTTCTCCTTTTTTTCTTTTTTTTTATTCTGGGCCAGCTTTAGCTCTGGCTCCAGCTCTGAGGCCTCTGCTGCTGAAAGAAGGTATCTGGTTTGTTTTGGTTCTATAATCGAAACTCTGTATTAACTCCAGCTCTTAGATCCCGGGATCGCTGAAAGCAGGTTTCTGGGGTTTTGTTTTGCTTCTATATTTGTTACAATGTTTCTTAAACTGCAGGCTCAGAGGCCGGCAAGGCAGGCGGGGAACGTTGTAGTCCTCCGTCACTGAAGCAAGCAAGCCTCATGTTAGTTTGAAGCTGCCTGGCTGCCGGCCACCATCTTGGCTGGCAGTTAATTTGCATATCTCACTGATTAGCCAATGTGAAGGGTAGTGGTCGTACGCCAATTGCCAAGTTTCTCTTTTATTAGATAGGACTAGAAGCCTGTTGCAAGAAAAGATTCGTGCAATAGGCCTTCCCTTCCCCTGGCTGCCAGCACCAGTTTTCCTCCGGCACCCAGGACACAGGCCTTTGCTCCAGCCGGAGCCACCTTCATAGCCCATCTTTGTTGGTGGTTAATTTGGATATCTCGCTGATTAGCCAATGGGAGGTGTAGCGAAGGTATGGCCAATTACCATGTTCGTCTATTATTAGATAGGATTCTATGAAACCAACTAGGACACATCGAGAGAAAAGCGGGTGCTGTTAATAATTACATCAAAACATGAGGCATAAACTGGAACTGTCCCAAATTAGAATAAATGCAATTATTTCTACATTCTTAACAACTAAATAATATTCTATTCACTTTAGACAATCCAAAATTTTGGCAAAGAATCTCTCTGTTTTTTTTTAATTAAATCTTTATTGTTCAGATTATTACAGTTGTTCCTCTTTTTCCCCCCATAGCTCCACTCCACCCATTTCCCACCCCACCCTCTGCCCTCATCCATAGGTGCACGATTTTTGTCCAGTCACTTCCTGCATCCCCCACATCCCTTCCCCCCTGCAAGAATAGTCAGTCCACTCCCTTTCTATGCCCCTGATTCTATTATAATCACCAGTTTATTCTCTTCATCAGATTATTTATTCAATTGATTTTTATATTTACTTGTTAATAGATCTGTATTTGTTGTTCATAGTTTGTATCTTTAACTTTTTCTTCTTCCTCCTCTTCTTAAAGGATACCTTTCAGCATTTCATATAATACTGGTTTAGTGGTGATGAACTCCTTTAGCTTTTTCTTATCTGTGAAGCTCTTTATCTGACCTTCAATTCTGAATGATAGCTTTGCTGGATAAAGTAATCTTGGTTGTAGGTTCTTGGTATTCATCATTTTGAATATTTCTTGCCACTCCCTTCTGGCCTGCAAAGTTTCTGTTGAGAAATCAGCTGACAATCTATGGGTACCCCCTTATAGGTAACTGACTGTTTTTCTCTTGCTGCTTTTAAGATTCTCTCTTTGTCTTTTGCTCTTGGCATTTTAATGATGATGTGTTTTGGTGTGGTCCTCTTTGGATTCTTTTTGTTTGGGGTTCTCTGTGCTTCCTGGAGTTGTAAGTCTATTTCTTTCACCAGGTAGGGGAAGTTTTCTGTCATTATTTCTTCAAATATGTTTTCAATATTTTGCTCTCTCTCTTCTTCTGGCACCCCTATAATTCGGATGTTGGTGCACTTGAATCTGTCCCAGAGGCTCCTTACACTATCTTCATATTTTTGGATTATTTTTTTTATTTTGCTTTTCCGGTTGGGTGATTTTTCTTCTTTGTATTTCAAATCTTTGACTTGATTCATGTGATCCTCTAGTCTGCTGTTGGGAGTCTGTATTAATGTTCTTTATTTCAGTCAGTGTATGCTTAATTTCTAGTTGGTCCTTTATCACAACCTCGAGGGTCACATTAGATTTCTTGAGGGTCTCATTATGTTTATCAGCGGTTTCTAGAAAATTCTTGAAAAACCTTAAAACTGTGGTTTTGAACTCTATATCCAGTACTTGGCTTTCCTCCATTTCTGTCATTTGTGTTCTGTTTCTTTGTCTCCGCAATTTTTTATGCTTCGCTGTGTTGATAGAGTGGCTTTCTGTACTAGGTGTCCTATAGGGCCCAGTGTCTCAGCCTCCCCAATTACCTGAGGTAGAGACTCTTGGTGCACCCCCTTGTGGGCTTTGTGCACAGCCGTGTTGTAATCAAGCCTTGATTGTTTTAGGTAACACTGAGAGGGATTGACCTCCAGGTCAATCGGCTGTGAGAATCAGCTGTGTCTGCAGTGGGAGAATGTCTGTGCTTGAGACACCCTTATGGGGCAGGACTTGCTTCAATGGGGCTTTGGTGCTCACTGAGTCTGCCCCCTGAGTGTTTCCTTTATGAATCCAAGCAGCTGCAATATGGTCCCACTCTGACCACCAGGCACACTGGCTCCTGGATCTCTAAGGAGTTACTAATCTAGCCTCTGCCTGAGGCTATCCAGCAGGAGCCAGCTGTGATGCAATGCAAGTTGCCCTGGGGTCTTGGGCCAGCTGCACTTTGTTAGGTAATTATCAGATTGCAAAGGGCCAGGCATTTCATATGCAAAAGCCTCCATGGCTTGGGCAGGGCGGAGTCCCAGGGGATCAACATGGTGAAGTGAGCAGTTATGGCTTCTTCTCAGTCCTGCCCTCAGATGCCCTGCTTCTCAGTGTCCCGCCAATCACTGCAAGCACCCCCGAGAGAAAGCTGCCCTCGAGTTCCAATCGATGCCAGACAGTCCAGTTTCTCCCATATGAGTCTGGGTCCCCAGAGACTCACCCACAACTGGAGCTCAGAGCTTGAGACTCCCTCCCAATTGAAAAAGACAACCATGCCCTCAGCTGCCAGCCCTCTCCACATGCATCTCCACACCTTTGTATTTTACTTCCACACCACACCTCCTCTGAGTCTCGGTATGCTTTTCTCTTTCGTCTAGTTGTAGAATTTCCCCTCAGCCAGCCTTCCTGTGGTTCTGGATGATGTCCATTCCGTCTTTTAGTTGTATATTTGAAGTGGTTATGCGAGGCAGCAATCTCCGGTATTTACCTATGCCGCCATCTTGGTTTCTCTCTGCTCTATGTTTTTTTTGAAAACTTCATACTTGTTGATGGAAAAGAGATTATAGAAAAGAAAAGATGTAAAGGTGGCACTTCTACCTTCTTCATCTCAAAACAAAACAAACACAAACCACTTATTCAAACTAAATTACTCATAGGTGTGAGTATGACTCTAAATGAATGTTTACTAAATTTTATGCCACTAACCTGAGTAATTTTAAGAATCCCTGAATCAAACAGGGTCAAGTTGTAAGTTTTACCCTACTTATAGCCAACAAAAACAACAAAAGAAGGTAAAAGGAGCAAGAAGTTACTAAGAAAAAGAGTAGTATTGTCCTTTCCCCCCCATTATTAACTGCATTTGCCTTCAATCAGTGACTTGAGCTCTGTTCTGGAGGGAAAAAAACAAAACAAAACTATTCCTACAGGGCATACAATGTCCAATAATTCCCTCCTTCATGCTTAATAATCTTGTATCGTAAGAACCAATCTAATTTGTGGAAACAAATTGCTCTTTAGGGATATGCTATTTCCACCCAAACTGAATATATTAGTCATTTAAAAAGTAGCAATAAAGATTATATAAGGTGCAATTCATTATTTTTTCTAACTCTTTCATTATTCCACTGGGAGGTGAGGCTTAAATCTCATGCAGGATGTCTACCTTAATTAGGTTGCTTTTGAAATCAAGTACATTATAATTTTAACATAAAAATGTCACTCAAGGGAAACATTTCATTTGCAAAGACAATTAATGAAATTTAAAGCGCAGTATCTTGGTGAGAGCAATATAGAATATGTAAGTTCTGGCCAGCTTAAATTGCCACTAGAGACTTCAGTAGTGGACTCTTCTTTCTAATACACTGAAAAATAATATTAGTTTTAAATTTTAGAAAAGACTATAAGAACATGAAATTATGCCAGGACATATAAACATAGGTGATAATATCCAAAATTAAAAACAATGACACACACCAGGAAATACATTAGGTTACTACGAGCCTGTTTCCTAAATCTTTTTCATGGCTCTCCTAAAAGATTATTAAGCAATTTCTGATCATTGCTTTAGAGTTTTTCCCCCTAAAAGACCATTCTTCCACCTTGAATATTTCCAACTAATCAAATCCAGGATTTAAGGTCCTTCATGACCTGACCCCTATCTCCTACTACTACTCTTTACACACTATACTATACTAAGTGGAAAAACTTGCTATTCCTAGCACACACTCCATGTTTTCTTAAGTCTGTGTTTTTATTCATATTAATTCCTCTGCTTCAAATTCCTTTTCACCTTTATCTCTCTCAATCAGGTATATATAAATATTAACATCCTTCAAGAATTGTCTTCTTCAGGAAGAATGTTCTTTATCCTCTTATAGAGGAGCAGTTATTCCATCCTTTGGACCTTTTTATGACTCATTCTAACCCATCATTGTCTGTAAATATATCCTATTTCACTGGCAGCTTGGTGAAATAAAGATGAGATTCTTGTTCATATTGCTAGTAGCTAGCTATGTGACCATAGGTAAATAAATTAATTTATCCGAGACTACAAAATGAGAATAGAGTCCTTCCTATATCTTCACTGATATGATTATATTGGACTTTAAGCAGCATAAGGGCCATTTCTGTGACTTCACAAACAAATCCACTGTTTTACATATAGTAAGCATTGTAAGAATTTTAATAAATGAAGAAATTAATCCATAAATTAAAGCTATTAATATGTATTTATTTCAGTATTATGGTGCAATGAGTATGCATTACATAGTCTATCAGTGGTCAACAAACTGCGGCTCAGGAGCCACATGCGGCTCTTTGGCCCCTTGAGTGTGGCTCTTCCACAAAATACCACGTGCGGGCATGCATGTACAGTGCAATTGAAACTTCATGGCCCATGCGCAGAAGTCGGTATTTTGTGGAAAAGCCACACTCAAAGGGCCAAAGAGTCGCATGTGGCTTGGGGGCCGCAGTTTGCTGACCACTGGTCTAGGTGAAAGGTCCTGGCCAGGTAGCTAGGTTGGCTAGAACATCGTCTTGATATGCCAAGTTTGCAGGCTCAATCCCCAGTCAGGGCAATACAAGAATCAACCAATGCATACATAAGTGGAACAACAAATTGATTTATCTCTCTCTCTTCCTCTTGTTCTCTAAAATAAACAAATTAAACATTTTAAATTAATAATTTAGGTGAAAGCCTTTTCAGTGAAATAGTTACGTAATAGTTGCACCAATTTAATGTCGTAGTTTATATCCTAATTAGAGGCCCGGTGCACAAAATTTGTGTACTTGGGGGGAGGGGGAACCCTCAGGCCAGCATGTGACCTTACAGTCTGGGAACCCTCAGTAGATGTCCAACTGATGGCTTAGGCCCACTCCCCGCCATCAGTTGGAAATCCTTAGTGCTGTTGTGGAGGCGGAAGAGGCTGTGAACCCAGCTTCTGGTTTAGCGGCACTCCCCCTATGGGAGTGCACGGATCACCAGGGGGCAGCTCCTGCGTTAATAGTCTGTCCCCTGGTGGTCAGTTTGTGTCATAGCAACCAGTCATTTTGCCATTTGGTCAATTTGCATATTAGCCTTTTATTATATAGGATCGAAATCAGAGGTTAGAAATAATGAGATCACTTAGGTACTTAAAAATGTACAAAACTTTTTTCTCTATAAACTAAAAACCTATAATTATAAAAATAAGGTAAGGTATTCCTTTTTATCATTTTTTATTGTGACAATATATACATAACATAAAATGTTACCATTTTGAGATTTTTAAGAGTATGGTTTAGTGCTAGTATTCATTAATATTGCTGTGCAACTATCAACACTGTCTATCACCAAAACATTTTCATCATCTCAAACTAAAACAATGTACTTATGAAAAAAAACTCATCATTCTTCCCTTCTTTTAGCACCTGGTAACCAGCATTCTGATTTTTGTCTTTATGATATTAAAAAAATAATTAAATTTGTTTTTTCATGTTTATATTCTACATATGAGTGAAATAATATTGTTCTTGTCCTTTTTTGTCTGACTATTTTGCTTAGCATGATACTCTCACAATCCATCCATGTTGTTGCAATTGGCAGTATCTATAAAACAGAAAACAACAAATAAACAAACACACAACTCATTGATGCAGACAACAGTATGATGGTTTACAGCCGGGAAGGTGGCTGGGGAAAGTTGAAGAGGTTAAAATGGTTCAATATATGGTGATGAATAGAGACTAAACTTTGGGTGAGGAGCACACAATACAGTATACAGATGATGTGCTGTAGAATTGCACAATTGAAATATATATCCTTATTAACCAATGTCACTTCAATAAATAATAAAAAAGAAAGAAGGAAATTGAAGACACAAAGACATGGATAGATACTGCATATTCATGGGTTGGAAGAATTAATATTGTTAAAATGTCCACACTACCCAAAGCAAAGTAGAGATTTAATTCAATTCCTATAAAAATTGCAATGGCATTTTTTCACAGAAGTTAAACAAACACCTCTAAAATTTGTATGAAACCACAAAAGACCAACCATAGTGAAAGCAATTTTGAGAAAACAGAACAAAGCTGAAGGCATTATGCTCCCATGATTTCAAACTATACACAAAACTATAGTAATCAAAACAGTATGGTATTGGCACAAAAACAGAGACATTGGTCAATGGAGCAGAACAGAGAGCCCAGAAATATACCCACGCCTATATGGTCAATTAATCTACACTAAAGGACGCAAGAATATACAATGGGGAAAAGACAGTATCTTCAATAAGTTGTTTTGCAAAACTAGACCAATACATGGAAACAAAAATACACTAGTCTGATTTTTACACCATATACATAAACAACCTCAAATGGATTAAAGACTTAAGTGCAAGACCTGAAACCATAAAAATTCTGCCAGAAAACATAGTCAGTAAGCATTTGACATCTGTCTTAGCAATAGTCCTTTGGATATATCTCCTTGGGCAAAGGCAATGTAAACAAATATAAGCAAATGGGACTAAATCAAGCTAAAAAGCTTTTGCACAGAAAAATAAACCATCAACAAAATGAAAAGGCAACCTAATGAATGGGAAAAGATATTTGCCAATGAGATAGCTAATAAAGAATTAATACCCAAAATGTAAAGAACTCATACAACTTGACATAAAAAAAATCCCTAGCAATTCAATTAAAAATGGACAAAGGACCTGCATAGACATTTCTCCAAAGAAGACATATAGATAATGACCAACAGACATATGAAAGGATGATCAACATCACTAATCATTAGGGAAATGCAAATCAAAACCACAATGAGATATCACCTCACAACTGTTAGAATGACTATTATAAAAAAAGACAACAAATATTCAGTATTGGTGAGATGTGGAGGAAAGGGAGTCCTTGTGCACACTTGGTGAGAATTTTAATGGTGCAGCTGCTGTGGAGTAACAATATGGAGATTCCTAAAAAAATTAAAAACAATTATCATCTGGCAATCTCCCTTCTTCGTATGTATAAAAATTTCAAAAGTATCACAAAGAGATATTTGCACACCTATGTTTATTGCAGTATTATTCACAATAGCCAAGAGCTAGAAATAATCTACATGTCCACTTATAGATGAATGATGAATGAAAATGTGTTCTATATACACAATGAAATATTCAACATTAAAAAACAAGTAAATCCTCTTATATACTATAACATTAATAAACCTTGAGGAAATTATGCTAATTAAAATAAGTCAGTCACAAAAAAACAAAAAAAAAATCATTATCCTACTCATATGAGGTATCTAAATAATCAAACTCATAGAAACAGAAAGTATAATGTGGCTACTAGGGATTGGTGGCAGGGCAAAATGGGGATTTTTTTGTGTGTAATGTGTACAGGGTTTTAGTATTACAAGATTAAAAAGTTCTATAGATCTATTGCATAACAATGTGCAATGTAGTTATTACTACTTTGTTCATTTAATAATGGTAGTTATGGAAATTTTGTGTTATGTGATCTCTACCACATTTTTTAAAATGTAAAATTTGTCCTTAGCTCATAGATTGTATAAAAACAGGTTGCCAATCCATGGTTTGGACAAGAGGGAAACGGGAATGAAAAGAAAGGTTAGGTTTTACACCCGTTCTAAAGTACAACTTAAGTGACCTATGAATGACAAACACCTTACATATTTTTAAGAACACTGTGTTATGGGTTGAATTGTATCTCCCAAAAAGATATGTTCAAGTACTAACCCTGGGCATGCATGAGTGCAACCTCATTGTAATCCAGCTAAAATGAGGTCATAGGGTGGACCCTAAGCAAGTATGACTGGTTGAGAGTGGTCCTGTGCTTCAAAGGTTGCCAGTTCAATTCCAGGTCAGGGCATATATCTGGGTTCTAGGTTTTATGTCTGATGTCTGAATAAAAGGAAGGGAAGAGACATAGCCACACATGCAAGGAAGAACGCCATGTGAAGACAAAGCAGAGATTGGAGTTATGCTGCTACAAGCCAAGGGACACCTGGTTCCACCAGAAGCTGAAAGAGGCCAGGAAGCATTCCTCCAAGGCCCAGGAGGCTTTGGAGGAAGCCTGACCCTACCAACATCTTGATTTTGGATAGCTAACCCTCTAGACCTGTGAGAGAATACATTTCTGTTGTTTTAGCCACCCAGTTTGTAGTAATTTGTTATGGCAACACCATTTCAAAGGAAAGCTATAATATATTGCAATCTTTACTTCAAATAAAAGAATGATGTAAAACAAACATATTTCCCAGAGACTAAAATCTAGTTGGGAAGTCAAACCTAACATTTATTCCAGGGCCAGGTGGCTCAGTTGGATGGAGGGTCGTCCATACTCCAAAAAGTTTGCAGGTTCAATTTCCCGATCAGGGCACATACCTAGTTTGTGGGTTCAATCCCATCCCTGGTCAGGTTGGTTAGGGAGGCAACAAATTGATGTTTCTCTCTCACAACAATGTTTCTCTCTCTCACTTCCCCTTCCTTCCTCCCTTCCACTCTCTCTGAAAAGCAATGGGAAAAATATCCTCAGGTGAGAACTAACTAACTAACTAAATAAATGAAAGTTGTTTGGGGTGATGGTAATTATATGAGAAAAGATGCATCTTCATTTTATCTCAAAATGTGTACAGAAGATTGAGCAGAAATGTAATAAGCAAAAATGCAGATACAATCTAACAACAATAAATTACCATGATAATTAAACTGTAATAATCAATATATATATATATATATATATATATATATATATATATATATATATAGGCATCTTAAAGAATTAAGCTTCACTTTCAAAAGAGGTAAATAAAATTTAGTTTCTCAAACTATTAGGAAAAAATACTACAATGATTTCAAAATAAAATTTTATAAAGTCCTGATCTTAAAAAATGGTTATTGAATGTGTCAATGATATAAATGGAATCCATCTGTAATACATCATTGTAGCGTATAAAAATGGTTTCAATACACAGAGAACCTATGGTAGTTTAGAAGAAATAAATTGATAAATGGTAGTAGAAAACACTTGACAGTGGATAAGTGGAGTTTTAAGCTGAACATATTTCTGCTCTGTGATTTTATAGTGGGTTGTCTAATTCTCTGCACATGAAGCAGTCTTCTCTGTAGAGAAGAGATAAGAATAGAGCAAAAAGTATTTTACCTTAAAATCTGTCTCATGAGCCTCAGTACCCCAATCACACATTGATAGAAATATCTGTCTCTTAGGCACATGCAATTTTTTGAGGTAGGGTGAGAAATTGTAAAGCAAGTCTCCAAAGAAGGTAGTTCTCCATCATACTCCAATATGTATGTGAAGGTTATCCATCATGACTGAAACAAAATCATTAATTTTCAGAGCTGCCAGTCTAAGCAGATAGATATACAATGGCAACCCAATCTAACACCAAAAAATACAGGCTATACTCCCTCCATTAAAGTTTATCATCTTAGGGTGAACTCTGATGTGAACCAAATTCTCCTTTCTGACATTTATTTCCCGCCCTTGTAAAAAGCAGCTCAAATGTTATTATAAAGCAAGTACATATTAACTCAGTAATACCAGAGAGGGTTATTTTTTTAAGTTCATTGAAGGAGTAGATTGAAAAAAAAAAAGGTAAACAAAAATTGATAGCAAGCCCACTGTTATACTATAAAAAATAAAAAGTTAATGATTTTATATGACACTGGCAATCTCTGGCCCTCTGTTTGATACTGAATCTCTACTGACAATTTACCTGTGAGTAATCAAGTATTTAACAGTGGGATAGCAAAGAGGATGCAACTAACCACTAGAAAATAGATAATCAACAACTTTCTGAGTCTTTGAAAAAAGATTGCTTAAATGTCAATGTGACAAGTGTTCTCTGACCAGCTAACACTTTAAGGCAGATGATGTTTTATGGCCCTTTCTTGAATTGCACTTAGGCAAAGATTGACAAATTCAATTTGCAGCTAGTTGAGTCACGCAAAAACAAAGCTATGCCGTCATACCAGACAGTGACTTGTTAATATGTCACGTTTTCGATTATACTCTAGCAACTATATTTCAGGTTGCAAAATTAAATTACTATTTTTTACTTGTCAGAAAATAAAGTTATTTTTTAAATATTGCCTATTGTAGATTCTTCACAATAAAGAGTACTTAACTGATACACTGAATAAAATCTGGAGAACTTTCTATACTGGAGATGAAATCAGCTAAACACCCGACAACATTAATATCTGTGTTCTTTAGAGTTTGGAAGTGATGTGTTTAGTTTTCAGTGACTATCACATGACCTTAACTACTTGTTATTAAATATACCAACTGATCACATAATTACAAAGGATGTGACAATTACTATGATAACAATACTGCTCCAGAGTTTTCGCAATCTAAAGAATTATCTCATAATAAATCTCTTAACCAATGCTCCATAAATACACTACTTTAATTCAATGATTCATTTAATCTTGGGGAAATGTTATAGAATAATGTATATTCAATTAGAAATTGATTAAATAGAAACCTTCCCTAAGTGATTTCTATGAAGATAACTACTTTAAAAAACCTGCCACTATCATACATGTGAAGTTAATGTGCTTAAGGAATGATGGTTATCTGTGTTGATTGAATTTAAGCATTAGCTTTTTTTTTTAAGCATTAGCTTTTTAACAGATATTTTGAACACCCACTTATAAAATTAAATAATGGTAATATAATCAAACTAGAGGCCCAAAGCGTGAAAATTAGTGCAAGAGTAGGCCTTCCTTCCCCTAGCTGCCAGAACCAGCTTCCCTCCAGAACCATGACCCAAGCTGGCTTCTCTCCGGCTCTGGCTTTGTCAGGAAGGACGTCCAGAACTATGTCCAGAAGACGTCAGGTCTAATTAGCACATTACCCTTTTATTCTTATAGATGGATTGAAATTTCCAAAGGAAGTGAGGTAACTTTGCTTTTAAAAATATATATATTTTTGTTGATTTCAGAAAGGAAGGGAGAGAGAGATAGAAACATCAATGATAAGAGAGAATATTTGATGCACTGCCTCCTTCACACTCCATAATGGGGATTGAGCCCATATCCCAGGCATGAGCCCTGACCTGGTATTGAACCATGACCTCCAGATTCATAGGTCATTGATCAACCACTGAGCCATGCTGACAGGGCTGAGGTAACTTGTATCAAAGGTAAGTAGACTATTGCAATCTGTGTTATTCATATCAGATTTCTCTGCACAAAGAGATAAAGAGTTTAGTACATCTGGGATGACAGTCATTACTATCTGAATTCATATAGAGCCTTGTCCTGAAAAGCTTATACTTACATTAAGCAAAACATTGATGTACAATTTAGGTGGTATATTGATAAGCTTGTAAGCATTAGGATAGGAGTAGGAGTTAATAAATGTATTGCATAAATTAACTGTACTTTAAGTCCAAACAAAGAAAACTGCATAAAGAATTCATAAAGGCAACCAAAGTAGCAAGCTCTGGAACCATTTCAGAATTTTTCTTAGACAACTATTATTTAAAACTAGGGGCCCGGTGCACGAAATTCGTGAACTGGGTGTGTGTGGGGGGGGGGGGAGTGTCCCTCAGCCCAGCCTGCCCCTTCTCACATACTGGGAGCCCTCAGGCATTGACCCCCATCACCCTCTGATCACCTGATCGGCCCCTTGCCCAGGCCTGACGCCTCCACCAGAGGTGTCAGGCTTGGACAGGGGACCCCCATCTCCCCCTGTTCACTGGCTCTGGCCCCCGCCCAGGCCTGAGGCCTCTGGCCCAGAAATCATGCCTGGGCAGGGGACCCCCATCTCCCTCTGATCGCTTGCTCCACCCCCCGCTCAAGCCTGACACCTCTGACCCAGGCTTCAGGCCTGGGCAAGGGGACCATCATATCCCCCCAATCCCCAGCTCAGCCCCCCACCCAGGCCTGATGCCTCGGCCAGAGGAGTTGACCCTCATCACCCTCCGATCACCAATCACCGGATTGGCCCCTTGACCAGGCCTGAGGCCTCCGGCAGAGGTGTCAGGCCTGGGCAGGGGACCCCCATCTCCCCGCGGTTGCAGGCTCCGCCGCTGCCCAGGCCTAACGCCTCTGGCTGAGGCGTCCGGCTCGGGCAGCGGGGACCCACAGCTGCAGCAGCCCCGCGATCGTGGGCTCCGCTTTAGGCCCAGGCAAGGGACCCCTAGCTCCCGGGACTGCCAGCTTCGACCATGTCCAGCTCCCATCGCTGGCTCCACCCCTACTTCCTGCTATCACTGGCCAGGGCGGCAAAGGCGCCTGATTCTCCGATCATGGCTGGGGGGCAGGGCAAAGGCGGCCCCAGGGCCGCCTTTGCCCTGCCCCCCAGCTCTTAGCTCCCCCCTAGGTTTCCGATCACTGTCAGTGGCAGGGGGCTTCTTCCTGCTTTCCCTTTCGCCTCCCTGCATTGTGCCTACATATGCAAATTAACCGCCATCTTGTTGGCAGTTAACCGCCATCTTGTTGGCAGTTAACTGCCAATCTTAGTTGGCAGTTAACTGCCAATCATAGTTGGCAGTTAATTTGCATATAGCCCTGATTAGCCAATGAAAAGGGTATCGTCGTACGCCAATTACCATTTTTCTCTTTTATTAGTGTAGATACTAGAGGCCCAATGCACAAAATTCATGCAAGAGTAGGCTTTCCCTTCTCTCTAGCTGCCAGCAGACACCCGGTACCTGGGCTTCCCTGGCAGCCCCAGCTTCATCTGGAAGGTCATCTGGAAAGACATTCAGTCTAATTAGCCTATTATACTTTTATTATTATACACTAGAGGCCCAATGCATAAAAATTCGTGCAAGAGTAGGCCTCCCCCCCGCCCCCACTGCTGCTGGCACAGGCTTCCCTCCAGCACCTGGGACCTAGGCTGGCTTCTTTCTGGCTGCTTGCAGGCACCCGGGACCCAGGCTGGCTTCCCTCTGCTCCAGCTTCATCAGGAAGGATGTCCAGAATGACGTCCAGAAGACATCTGGTCTAATTAACATATTACCCTTTTATTATTATAGATGGTTTGAGCCCTGACCAGTGCAGCTCAATTAGTTCGGCATTTTACTCTGTGCACCAAAGGGTTGCCGGTAGATTCCCAATCAGGGCTCATGCCTGGGTTGCAGGCTTGATCCCTGGTAGGGGGTGTGCAGGAGGCAGCTGATCGAGATTTCTCTCTTGCATTGATGTTTCTCTCTCTAAAAATCAATAAAAATCATTTAAAAATATGATTTTATAATTGTGATGAGACCATTTGATCATGTCATTTTTCTCACCAGAAAGTATTTTGGGTTCCCTACTGAAACCAGACTAATGTCCAAACTCCTAAACAATACATCTCTTAACTGAAACACTCTAGTAGCCACCAATGGGTTTTGCTGCTTTCTTTTCATCTCTCTCTCTCTTTTTTTTTCTTTTTTGTTAATACTCACCTGAGGAGAGCACCTGGCAGTGCACCTGAGCAGGTCTCGTTCACTCTTCAGCAGTGCTGGTCATGGCTGACCAGACTCACCTAAGATGTTTCTTCCATTGATTGGAAGGGAAGGAGAAAGGGAGGGAAGGAGAGAGGAGAGGAGAGGAGAGGAGAGGAGAGGAGAGGAGAGGAGAGGAGAGGAGAGGAGAGGAGAGGAGAGGAGAGGAGAGGAGAGGAGAGGAGAGGAGAGGAGAGGAGAGGAGAGAGAGACCCATTGATTGGTTGCCTCCTGCATGCTCCCCAACTGGGGCCTGGGATGCACCTGCAATCCAGGTATATGCCTTTGACTGAGAATCGAACCCAAGACCCTTGGGTGTATGGCCAACACTCTAACTACTGAGCAACACCAGCCAGGGCTGGATTTCTCTGCTTTCACTTTACCATTCACTCCTTCCCCTCCTGTGAAATCGGTTCTCCACACAGCCAGTAGCCAGAGTAGTGTCTTTAAAATATAAATCAATCACTGCCCTGATCTAAACTCTGAAGAAGCTTCCCCTCACACACACCATCATCATCACTAACATTTATGGAGCAATTCCCTTGTGCTGGGCCCTGTGCTATGTGGTTTAGAGGTATTCACCCCACTCATTTAGTGAAGCAAAACCCCCTTAATAATGCCTGCTGTGCCTAGCATGATATGGGCTCTTCCTACCTTAGGACAGCATTCCCTTGCCTCCTCAATTCCCACTACCTAAACTGGTTCCTTTATTTTCTTGGAACACATCAAGCTCATATCTGTTCCAGGGCTTTTGAACTTGCTACTCCCTGTACATTAAAGATTCTTATCCTGGCACTGTGGGTCAAATGCTCCCTTTTATCATTCAACTTGTCAGTTCAAATGGCATTTACTCAAAGAGAACATTTCTCATCCCTTCATCTAAAATCAATCCTGCCTCCCTCACCTTTGGATCCATGTATCACATGACCTTCTTTTATTTCACTATCTGCAATTATCTTATTTGCTGATTTGATTACTTTTAAAAAATCTTGTCTTTCCCTGTAGGAAGTTATGATCCATGAGGAATGAGATATTGTCTTTGTCTCCACTGTATTCCCACTATAGGAACAGTGTTTGGTATACAGTAGCAACATAATAAATATTTGTTAAACAAGTAAAATAAGGAATCTCTTCAATGTATTCTCCAATATAGTTTTCTAACCTTACTGATAATTATTATGAGTACTATATTCTTTATCTTCCAAGTAAAGCCCTCACTTTTCTCTTTACATATCCTTATTCATGCTGTGACTTCTGCCTGAAAATATCATCCACATGATCATTTCAAAGTAAAACTGTCTCCATCCTTCAAAGCTAAGCCCTAAGACCATTTTACAATTGATGCCTTTTGGTTTCCTCAAGGCAAAGAGCATTTCTACCTCCTCTGTGTCATCATAGCACTTTGTACCTCTCATATAACTTACCACATTATCACATGTCCAAATGACATACGTATGCTTCCATGCCATGTTTTCAGGGGCTATCCTTTCCCTCTATATCATGGGGATCTATCAGAAGGGCAAAAACTATTACAAATTTTCTTTTCAAAACTTTTTTAATTGAAAATTTGTGTTAGCTCCTTAAGGACAGTAAAAACAAACAAACACACAAAAACCACTTTGAAGTAGACCTTGCTTGTTTTGAGAAGAGTCACTCGTGTTGTCTCACTAACGTGTGAATTAAGTAAGACCCCATTGTCCAAGAAGAAGTATATAGAATTTCATGATATTCTGAATTGCCTATAAAAAGCTATCTCTCCACTTGTAGGAAGTTGGTCTCCAGAAATAAAAGACAGTCAACAGATCTGGGTCCATGAGGCAACTACACTGAAGGAGATGACTGCCAAGAGATTTAAAACTTGGCCTATTAAGGCATGAAGACTTTTACCTATGGCCTCATCATCCTAAAGAGTGCTATCAAAAAGGGCCTATGCTACTGAACCTATGAACCCATGACGACATACTATGAAAAAGACTCAGTCTCCAAACTACTTCATAATTCAGTTCCAACTTTCACAAATAGCTGTCAGTCACCATAAGATTACACAGGGTGCTATGATATGAATCATGTCCTCTAGAGTTGTGGGTGCATAACTGTATAACTGGTGGCCCTGAGATGTTGATGCCTTTAGCAATGTTTCACATCTCATTTGATAATAGATCTGTGAATGAATAGAGCATCCCATATTGCTACTATTTGATGTCCATGAGGCAGCTGACACCAAAGCTTATCTTGTACTCATCACCCTGGGACAGCCTTTTATACATGACTGGATAAAAAGAAATTTATTTTAAAGAGTCCTCACCAGTTTGGTGGGGAGCCTTCTCTCTGATTATAATAATACTGGCAAGTCAACACCTCCTTTTGAAGAAAGCAGCTGATGTAACTCAGTTTTCTTATTTCACTTGATTCACCAACAGCCAAAGTCCTTAGGTTGTAATCAGTATAATATAAAAAGGATGGCCTGTAAACACATAACTCTTCTCACCCTCATTCACCCAGAAAGATATTCACAAGAGTTTAAATATCTCTGGAAAACAGAATGAGAAGGGAGAGATACTTGGAACTTTAAAAGAGAATATACTGGATTTCTGACCTAACTGATACTACCCATAGGGAAGGCTTAAGCATTTATTACACTCTGGAGATTGATACTTGAAACACTTGTCACCCAAATTGTGTAGAAAGTCTTTAATTTCATATGCTTCCTCATAGCAATTTAGGTCAGTGATTTGCATGTAAGAGGTGTTTAACAATGTTTACTAAGTAAAAATTAGTTGCTCGCTACCTTCACCTACATCCCATCCAATTAGTGGAGCAGTTATGTTAGTCCACTTGCATGTGTAGTCTCACTCTCTATTTCAATGACTTCCTAACTCCTGTGTCCTTTTTGTAGAGAAGCATTTGTGCCAATTTTTATTTCTTTTTTCTGCAGTCCTTCATGCCTGTGAAATTGTTACTTGGTTATTTTATTGACAGTCTTTCTATGCCTTCTATTTATCATTGACTCCTACTTTTCAGTTTTCTGTCACCTTTAAAATAAATTGCCCATAGCTGCTCATTTCTCTACAGCATCTCACTTTCAAACTTTAAAAGTGTTTCGTAATGTGAAAGTCCACTCCAAAGTTCCACTGACTGTGCAACAACATCCACCATGCTTTTATTTCAATTCATTATTTGCTAGTGGGAAAAGATGTAACAGACAGAATGTCAGTGAGGGAAGAAGGGGAAGCAATATAGAGAAAAACATTGAGGAAAAATATTTTTTGAAAGCCTTTCCTATAACTACAATAAACCATCATTTAATCCCATGGGAAAAAATTATACACAATCAATGTAGATGAGAATTAAAAATAAAGTAATCTTTCCAAAAGGGTGACTAGTAGAATGTAAAAAATTGCAGTTTTTCTCCGGCTTCTTGTAATACTCAATATGACTCTAATAAGATTATTGTGAAAGTAAATGACTATTTGTTCTTTACCTATAAACTATTCATAACAACAACAATATAATAAGACAAAAGTAAATCACTTTAGGTGGTGGCCAGTGTGTGGTAGAGGTCACTGGGTTAAAAAAATTATTGTAATTTAGAGTGCTAAAAGTATTTATGCCATTATACGATTTACACTTCACTTGAGTTTTTGAATAATCATGATCATGAAACACTCATATGGTATTTGGAAAATATGAACAACTCTCTACCCAGGGGCCTGACCTAAGCAAGTTAATGAAGATAATCTTCTTCATTCTTGGCATAAACTAGGGAAAGATCACAGGTTAAACTAAAAAATAGCCTGCAGATTAAAAAATTAAGTGCAACTAATTACCAAATGGAAAAGTGTTTGACATCTTGAAAGAAAAATATTTTGCGTGTACAAATTGGACAACGATAAGGAAACTTAAAGTGGGAATAGAATACTTAAAGAAAAAGAAGGAAATAGTAAAGAAAAAATAAATGGGAAGTAGATTAAAATAATAATAATCAAATAAGAAATGTATTGTTAGGAGTAAGATACAAGCACACACTTTATTTTAACTAAGCATCTTATAAAGAGTTTTGAATTTAGCATAATAGAAGATTAGAAATTAGGTGACTATAACAAATCCTGAACAAAATATTTTTCAGGCAGAGGTATAGTGGCTTCAGAGGCTGTGTTCAATTTTATAGGTACATCCAGCTTTGAGCCACTGTATATGACCAAAAAATAAAAATAAAAAGGATTGATAAATCAAAGGACTTGTAAGAAATTTATAACTGTTGCCTTATTACCTCTCCAGTCAACTGTCTTTTCATAATGTGCATATATTCTTCACTTTTACTTTAAAGCTCTCTTTTTCGCAGTGTTCTACATAGTACTGGTAAAAACCTTTCCTATGTAACAAATTAACATGAAAGTATTAATTTTATTTTTTATTGCTCCAAGGGGGAAAACATCCCTCTATGAACCTTATTTTCTCCATCTGAAAAATGGAGGTAACAAAAGGCCCTGATTAAACAGGTTGTTATGAGAATCAGAAGACAACATACTTAGAAACCTATGAGGAAGCTTCAAAAGTGAGCTGGTTTAGCACCATCATCATCATCATCAATTGGATGAATCTGCTAGGTATAAAGGGATTATCAAATTGAAAATGACAATATAACCTCCTGGAGCAGCAGTTTCCTATAATTTGGTCAGTCAACTCTATTTTATAGGATATATAGGAGCCCAGAGGAGAGATCATGTAACTTGGACCATGATGATAACAACGGAAAAGGTTAGAAGCAATCAGGTCCTAGATATATTTTGCAGGTAGAGACATCTGGATTTGTGGATGAACTTGATATGGATTGTGAGAGCAAGAGAAGTCCAAAGCTTTTGCCCTAACTGTGCACATATGGACGTGGACAAGACGGGAAGAGGAGTATTTTGGAGAGTCCGTATGAATTAGTTTTAAATGATGAATTGAAGGAGATATATATATATATATATATATATATATATATATCTCCAATCTAATAAAAGAGAAACATGGTAATTGGCATATGACCACTACCTTTCCCATTGGCTAATCAGGGAGATATGCAAATTAACTGTCAGCCAAGATGGCGCCAGCAGCCAGGCAGCTTGAAACTAACATGAGGCTTGCTTGCTTCAGTGACGGAGGAAACCAACGTTCCCCGCCTGCCTTGCCCGCCTCTGAACCTGCAGTTTGAAACACTTTAGCAAATATAGAAGCTAAAAAAAAACACCCAGAAACCAGCTTTCAGCGAGCTGGGATCTCAGAGCTGGAGTCAGAGCTGGAGTTATACATTGTTTCGATTACCTACTTTCAGCAGCAGAGGCCTAAGAGCTGGAGCCTCAGAGCTAAAGCTGGCCCAGAATTAAAAAAAGAAAAAAAGGAGCGGTTGGGAGCCCCCTTCACCCACCAGCCTGAAAAGAGCCCTCAGCCCCTCACCCAGACTGGCCAGACACCCCAGTGGGGACCCCCACCCTGAAGGGTGTGTGACCAGCTGCAAACAGCCCTCAGCCCCTCACCCAGGCTGGCCAGGCACCCCAGTGGGGACCCCAACCCTGAAGGGTGTGTGACCAGCTGCAAACAGCCATCATCCCCTCACCCAGGCTGGCCAGGCACCCCAGTGGGGACCCCCACCCTGATCCAGAACACCCTTCAGGGCAAACCAGCCAGCCCCACCCATGCACCAGGCCTCTATCCCATATAGTAAAAGGGTAATATGTCTCCCAGCACCGGGATCAGCGTAGCCGAGAGGCCTCCCGGCACCGGGATCAGCGTAACAGGGGGCAGCGCCCAAACCCCCTGATCGCCCAGCGGCTCTGTGTGTGACAGGGAGTGGGGCAACAGCCTCCCTATCCGCCCTGCTCTGTTCTTGACAGGGGAAGGCACCCCAACCTCCTGATCAGCCCTGCTCTGTGCCTGAAATGGGGGAGCTCCACAACCTCTGATTGCCCTGCGGCTCTGTGTGTGACAGGGTGTGGTGCCCCAACCACCTGATTGGCCCTGCTCTGTGTGTGACAGCGTGCAGCACCCCAATCCCCCCGCCCGACGGGCCCTGCTCTATGTGTGACAGGGTAGAGCCATAACCTCCCCATCAGCCCTGTCCTGAGTGTGAGAGTGGCGGCGCCCCAACCCCCTGATTGGCCTTGCTCTGTGGGTGATAGAGGGCGGCGCCACAACCCCCACCCCTCCCACTGGCCGTGCTCTGTGTGTGATGGGGTAGAGCCATAACCTCCCCATTGGCCCTGCCCTGAGTGTGAGAGTGGTGGCGTCCCAACCCCCTGATCCACCCTGCTCTGTGTGTGACAGGGGGTGGTGCCCCAACTCCCCTATTGGCCCTACTCTCTGAGTGACAGGGGGGAGCTCCTCAACCCCCTGATGGGCCCTGCCCTGTGTGTGACAAGGGGTGGCGCCGCAACCTCCCCATCAACCCTGCCTTGAGTGTGACAGGGGGTGGTGCTCCAACCCCCCAATTGGCCCTACCCTGAGTGTGACGGGGGTGGCATCACAACCTCCTGATCCGCCCTGCTCTGTGCATGACAGGGGGCGGGGCCCAAATCCCCAATTGGCCTTGCTCTGAGCCTGACCAGGGGCTGCACCTAGGGATTGGGCCTGCCCTCTGCCACCCGGGAGCAGGCCTAAGCCAGCAAGTCATTATCTCCCGAGGCGTCCCAGACTGCAAGAGGGCACAGGCCAGGCTGAGGGACCCCCCCTTCCCCCCGAGTGCACAAATTTTTGTGCACCGGCCCTCTAGTATATATATATATATATTATCTGTAAGGACTTCTAGACCAACATGAGCAATTTTCAGAAGTGCAGAGAGTAACAGACAAAACAGTATGAGACAATGGTATAGATCAGCAGGAACCTGACCAAGCAAGGCCTTGTAACATATATTAAAACTTTTGATCTTGATTTTTAAAGCAATGGGAATCCATTGATATTTTAAAGTAGAATTTACCTATTAAAATTTACATTTTCAAAAAGGTTTTTCTGGCACTTGTCTGCATTTTAGCACTGAAAGTTCTGCTTCCTGAGAAACTCCTCAATACTGGGTGAATCATGAAAATTGGTCACCCTACTCAGTAAGACAGATCCCACAATACATGGTGTAGAATTTCATTTAAATCTAGATGTAGAAGAGCAGCAACCTGATTGCAGCAGTGCTCCCAATCATAAAAGAGAAATGAGGCAATTGAGAGAATTTGAGAAAGAACACACTATTTTCTTCAATTCATTGTTTAAAACTAATTCATACAGACTCTCCAAAATACTCCTCTTCCAGTCTTCTCCACGTCCATATGTGCACAGTTAGGGCAAAAGCTTTGGACTTCTCTTGCTCTCATAATCCATATCAAGTTCATCCACAAATCCAGATGTCTCTACCTGCAAAATATATGTAGGACCTGATTGCTTCTAACCTTTTCCATCATTATCATCCTAGTCCAAGCTACATGATCTCTCCTCTGGGCTTCTACAATAGTCATCTGACTGGTCTACTTTCACCTTTCCCTCTTCAGATGGTTGTTTCAACAGCCAGTTCATGATAGTCCCCTATTTGAAGCTCTTTAAGAACTTACCATTTACCATCATCCTAGATTAAAGTCTTTACAATAGTCGATGAGGCCTTACATTTTGTGTCTCTCTGGCTATCTCTTTGTTCTAAAATTCTACCATTCTTCATTGATTGTTATACTCCAGCCACACTGGTTGTCATACTTCCTCCAGTATACCGTGTGTTCTCCCTCCTTAGAGTCTTTGTGTTGTTTCCATTGTGTAGAAGACCTACTTCCCCAGGGCCTTTTTTAATCATTAATTTTTTTTCAATTACGTTTGACATACATTATTATATTAGTTTCAGGTGTACATTCAGTGATTGGACATTACCTAACTTACTAAGTGATCCTCTAATAAATCTAGCATCCATCTGACACCATACATATTTATTAGAATATTGTTTACTATGCTCCTTATGCTGTACTTTATATTTCTATGAGCATTCTGTAACAACCAATTTGTACTTAATTCTTTCACCTTCTTCGAGCATCCCCCCAACCTGCCTTCTATCTGACAACTGTCAAAATGTTCTCTACCCATATTTTGCTCTACCTTGCCTAAATTGTCTGCATAATTTTTAGCGCATTCTTTAAACAAGTATTTACACATTAGTGTTAAATAAGACTGGAGTCTAGCTGAAACCGGTTTGGCTCAGTGGATAGAGCGTCAGCCTGCGGACTGAAAGGTCCCAGGTTCGATTCCGGTGAAGGGCATGTACCTGGGTTGCGGGCACATCCCCAGTAGGAGATGTGCAGGAGGCAGCTGATCGATGTTTCTCTCTCATCGATGTTTCTAGCTCTCTATCTCTCTCCCTTCCTCTCTGTAAAAAATCAATAAAATATATTAAAAAAAAAGACTGGAGTCTAAATTTATTTACTTCTAAATGTACCAAGGACATTTATTTAAATAAATCATGCTTTTCCACTGAAAGCAACAATTTCTTTTCAAAGATTAAATTTCCATTTATGCACAGATTTATTTCTGGGTTCCTTATTCTGTTCCACTAATCTATTATTCCAAATCCTAAAGTTAAACCACTTTCACTATTTTTTTCATGATTTTTCCCATACTAAGCATTCAGATGTCCATATAGACTTTAATATTATTTTCTAAAATTTACTTAGGGTCTACTGGCTTCATGAATTGGGAATCTTTTACCCATGGCCTTGAATGGTTTAGATAACATTGTAATGTCAGTCTTTTAAAGGTTAAAATAAAATTTAACTATTAAATGATATGATATTCATATATTTTAAAGTGGAATATATTTATTACTATTCCAATCAATTCATGGTTATATAACAAGCATTCATTCAAATTACATAAAATTCTATAGATATTGATTTGATTGACTTCATTAATTATATCATTCAGTTCATCTTATTTTCCTAATGGATATGTCTGATTTTGAGTGACTTAAAATATTCCTCTACAAATTGTATTTTTATTAAATTTTCCATTTCATATATTTAGCTGTTATGCTGATGCTGCATAAATCTCTATGACAGTTATAGCTCCTTCATAAATCATGCATTTTATCATGTATATACTTTTAATCTTAAATTCTAATTTGACTGACACTGTATTCACATCCTTGCCTTTATTATCTTAGTTTGTTATGTTTTCAGCCATTACTTTATATTGCTTTCCTGTTGCTGTTGTTTTCCTTTCAACCTTCAAATGAATCTCAGATGTACAAAATTTTATTAAGCATTAACCTTTGCTCATGAATCATTGCCCTTGCTAGTCTATTTGTGGTTCTCTAATATTTATTTATATGTTTATAATATAATGTATTTCAACAAATATACTACCAACAATATAACTAGAACACTGAAAATAACTTTTATCTACATATACGCCTCTATTATTTCAGATACAAACAACCCTAATTCATGAGTTTTTTATTCTATTGTATTTTAATTACACATAAAAAACATCAGAGCCAAACCCATTTAAACTACATTTTTTTTGTTTCTGAATTCTATAAAAATTGGATGAAACTTGCTTTTGTAACTAAACATTACATTAGTAACAACAGTCCCTATTGTTACATACATCTGCAATTCATTTATTTTCACTATTGTATACTATAGCACTGTATCCAAATTTCAAAATGAGCATTTATATTTTTTTCAACTTATTGCTGCAACAAATAATGGTTGGATGAATATTCTTGTACATATATCTTGGTACACATGCACATTGAGTATATATGAGTAAAATTTTTGGCTCATAGGTTATGTGTAAGGTCAGCTTTATATATGAATACTAAATTATTGTCCATACTGGTTGCAGCAATTTACACTCCACAAGTTATCTTACTGATCCATATTTTATCTAACAAGTTAGTATTGTCAGAGTTTAAAAATGTTTTATTAAATGATGATTATATAATATCTCAGTATGCTTTAAATTTGTATCTTTAGATTACTAAGATTTAGAATTTATTCAAATGTTTTTTTATACATACACATTTTTCATGAATGGAACTATAATCTATAATAATAAAAGTGTAATATGATAATTAAACTGGACATCCTGTTGGACGACCTTCTGAATGAGCAGGGCTGTGAGCAAGCCCAAGTTCCAGCTGCCAGAGGGAAGCCAGTGCCAGCAGCCCGGGGAAGGAAGGACTACCCTTGTATGAATTTCGTGCATCGGGCCTCTATTATACATATAATTCTCTACTTTGACTTTTCACTTAATAATATATTTTGGAGATCTTTTTACATAACCACATAGGATGAATTTGTTTATTTATTTATTTATTTATTTATTTATTTATTTTTAATTCTTTATTGTTGAAAGGATTTACATATATCCCTTTTTCCTCCATTCTCCTATCAAAGCCTGCCCCTGCCATCTGCCAATGACATCACTTCCCCCCATTGTCTGTGTCCATTGGTTATGCTTAAACTGTATGCATACAATTCCTTTGGTTGATCTCTTACTGCCCACCCCCCACCATCACTCTCCCCTGATTTCTCTCTGAGATTTGATGGTCTGGACAATAATTCTATGACTCTAGATCTATTTTTCTTCATCAATTTATGTGGTTCATTATATTCCACAAATGAGTGATATCATGTGATACTTATCTTTCTCTGACGGACTTATTTCACTTAGCATAATGCTTCTCAGGTCCATCCATGCTGTTGCGAATGGTATATACCAGAGTTATATCTTCTTGTTGAATTGCTCCCTTTAGTATTATGAAGTGGCCTTCCTTATCTCTTGTTTTGGCCTTCATTTTGAGGTCTAATTTGTCAGATATAAATATTGCTACCCAAGGTTGTTTTTTGTGTTGTTTTTTTTTCCATTTCCATTTGCCTGAAAAATCTTTTTCTATCCTTTCACTATCAGTCTGTGTGAGTACTTTGTTCTGAGGTGGGTCTCCTGTAGACAGTAGATATATGGATCATGTATTCTTATCCACTCAGCTATGCAACTTTTTTATTGGAACATTTAATCCATTTACATTTAAATTTATTATTGATAGGTACATGTTTGTCACCATTTTTATTCTTTACTCCTGTGTTCCTCCTTCCCTTCCTATTTCTTCTTTTTACAGCAGACCCTTTAGCATATCTTGCTTTGCTGGTTTGGTGGTAATAAACTCCCTTATTTCTTTTTTGTCTGTGAAGCTCCAGATTTCACCTTCAACTTTGATTGATAGCCTTGCTGGGTACAGTATTCTTGGATTCAGACCCTTGCTTTGCATGACTTTGTATATTTCATTTCATTACCTTCTTGCCTGATGTGTTTCTGTTGAGAAATCAGTCGATAATCTGATGGGAGATCCCTTGTAGGTAACTTTTTGTCTCTCTCTGGCAGCCTTTAAGATTCTTACTTTATTGTCAGTGTTTGGCAATTTAATTATAATGTATATTGGTGTTGGTCTTTTGGGGTTCATCTTGTTTGGGACTCTGTGACCTTGGACTTGTTTGAGGTTTTTCTTCTTCCCAATACCAGAGAAGTTTTCTGTCATTATTTGTTCAAACAGGTTTTGTTTGAACAGTTTTCTCTCCTTGTGGGACCCCTATTATGTGGATGTTGTTTAGTTTAGTGTTGTCCCAAAGTTCCTTAGACTCTCCTCCTGTTTTTTAAGTTTTTTTTTTCCAGTTGCTGCTCTACTTGGGTATTTTTCCTACCTTGTCTTCTAGTTCTACTTCTAGTCTACTGTTGATGGCCCCGGGTTATTTGTAGTCTAGCTCTACTGAGACTACAGCCTCCCTGGCCATGGGCACCTAAAAACTCTGTCCAGGGGGAGACAAAGCAGTGCCAAATATACAGAGGGGCACTGCAACTTCTCACAGAGTAGATAGAAAGAACAGCTGAATTGAACAACATCCACCTGGAATTGGCAAATTAAACACATTTGGTGAGGCAATCCATGGATGGAAAGGTCAGAGATCAACTAGAGAAAGATGAGATCTGGGATCCAGGCTGGAGGGAGAAAGATGCTCTGAATTCTTTCTCTGACATATTGCTTGCCTCCATCTTGTTTATTTCCTTTTCCAGTGATTCCTCCTTTTCTTTCGTAGAGGGGCTGATTCTTTGTCTCCAATGTCCACTCCTCTCAGGCTTTCTGGTTATGTAGTTCTCTCTCCTGCGTTTACTTAAAGGCAAAAAATACAACACTGCAAGACACAACGCACAGGGCACCAAACCACAAATGTATTCATGATACCAATAACCTCAAATAAAGGTGACCACTAGATAAGAGAGAATTGGGAGAGAAAAGAGTGCAAAAATGATACTGAGAAAAGAAAAGTAAATGTAAGAGATAAAAGAAAGAGAAGAAAAAGGAAGGGGGGAAATGTATATATGAGGGGACAAAACTCCAAAAAACAAACAGCTAATCCAAAAAATGCAAACAACAAACACTCTGAGATGAATGCAAAAAATAAGTAGTCCAAAAAATGCAAGCACCCAGCTGAATCTGAGGAGCTAGAGCTTATTTTCAGAAGGTAAGGTCAAGGATTTGAATGAATGGGGAAATAGCCATAATTCAGTATAGAAGAGGTAGAAAGAGAATGAGTGTATAAGAAGAAACGTAAAAAACAAATACTAAAAAAAAAGAAAAAGAGAAAAGAAATATATATATATAAAAGAAAATTTATATATATATATATATATATATATATATAATTTTACCCTTTTTAAAATCTATCTATCTATCTATCTATCTATCTATCTATCATCTATCTATCTATTCATCTATTATTGGAAAAGGAGAATCTAGAGTAGATAGGCCTGAGTTGGTGGTTGGAATTAATTAAGCTATTAGTAGAAGAAGAGAACAAGCAAAGAGAGGAAAAACAGAAGCAAAAAGGAAAAAAAAAAGAATAAAAAAAACAAACTAATGGGCAATCAAACACCAACAAGACAGAATGAAAGAAAAAAAGAAAAAGAAAAAAATGGAAAAAAAATGACTAGTGAAGAAAGCGAAGAGAGAATTGTGCATGGACTTAGAGCAGGGGAGAGGAAATTAGATATATGAATAAGATAAATTTTTAACAGGG
Organism: Myotis daubentonii; assembly: GCF_963259705.1. Taxonomy (NCBI): domain Eukaryota; kingdom Metazoa; phylum Chordata; class Mammalia; order Chiroptera; family Vespertilionidae; genus Myotis; species Myotis daubentonii. The sequence continues at coordinate 66,928,109 of NC_081861.1, read as the reverse complement.
AGTAAAAAGCAAGGATAGAGAGAAACTAAAGCAGGAACAGGGTAAGAGAAACAGGATGAAAAAGGGGAAAAGTGAGGAAGAGATTGTTGGCATAAAGGAAAAATTGAGATAGAGTAAAATAATGCTAAAAGAAAGAGAGAAATAGAATGTAGGACACTAATCCCTGAATAAAATACAATAAAGAAAATAAAACTTTTAAAAATGGTAAAATAATAGTAGTAATAATAATAAAAATAAAAATATAATAAAAAAGTAAAATCAAGTGAGAAAATATTTAGTTTCTTATGTAAAAGATAAAATATAAAAAAGTGAGGTCGTGAAGGTCATTCACTTCCTCTACTGTTCTGCCTAGCACATATGTTTCCTGTCAGGTAGTCAGCACAGTGGGAAATTCCCTGCGATCCACCGCTCCTCTGTGTCATAAGCCACAACCTTGTTTTCAAGCAGGTGTAATCTCTCCACTCACTTTGTTTCTCTGCCTGCCTTCAGTTGCATTTACATAAGAATCAATTTATGACAGAACCCCTGAGTGGAGGTGTGTCTGTATTAATTTCTGGGACTAAATCGCCCCTCTACCCAGTGTTTAGATTCCTCTTTCCCTGCCACATGTAATACTGGATTGTCGGGATGGACTGACCCAGAGCTGGTTCCCTCCTCATCTCTCCTTATTCTGATCCCCCATTTCCACCAAAAATAACTTTCCCCTGCAATCTAGGTGATTGTTTTTAATTGGAAGATCCTATGTACTCGACTTAGCAAGCAAAAGCAAGGAGGAAAGCAAAAAAATAAAAGAAAGGGACTGCACCAACTTGTATCTTTTTCCCCTGGCACTGCGTGGCCAGTATAGAACTTCATGCTGCCTTTCTGGGCACAATTTCCCATGGCTGTGGGCTTATATCTAAAGTCCCCTTCTGCCAGAAGCCCTGTGGACCCCCTTCCACATTTGAGAGCTACACTGATCCCAAGGGCCACGGATTTGGTGGAATGCAGTCTCCCTCTCAGACTCTAGTCTCCACTGCGCATCTTTCTCCCTCCAGCCTGGATCCCAGATTTCATTTTTCTCTAGTTGATCTCTGACCTTTCCATCCATGGATTGCCTCACGAAATGTGTTTAATTTGCCAGTTCCAGGTGGATGTTGTTCAATTCAGCTGTTCTTTCTATCTACTCTGTGAGAAGTTGCAGTGCCCCTCTGTATATTCGGCACTGCTTTGTCTCCCCCTGGACAAAGTTTTTAGGTGTCCATGGCCAGAGAGGCTGGAGTCTCAGTGTTCGTGGTTTCACAGCTGAAGTCGGTGGTCACTGGGTGATGTGGTTGTAGGGTCCTGGGAGGTATTCAAGGTCTTCCCGGTTGAAGGTTAGGCTTGGCTTCTGATCACAGCCACTCTCCTCTTCCTGTCATTATTTCCTTAAACAGGTTCTCTATTCCTTGCTCAGATTCTTTTCCTTCTGGAACCTCTATTATGTTGTTGTATTTCATGCTATCCCAAAGTTCCCTTAAACTCTTCCCCTGCCCTTTTTATTTTCCAATTTGATTTTCTGAATGGGTGTTTTCTTCTACCTCATCTTCTAATTCTCTGATTTGCTCCTCAGCTTTTACTAGTCTACTGTTGAATCTTCCCAGGTATTCTTTTTTTAATATTTTTTTGTTTGTTTTTTTACAGAGAGAGGAAAGGAGAGGGATAGAGAGTTAGAAACATCGATGAGAGAGAAACATCGATCAGCTTCCTCCTTCACACCCCGTACTGGGGATGTGCCTGCAACCAAGGTACATGCCCCTGACCGGAATCGAACTTGGGACCCTTGATTCTACAGACTGATGCTCCATCCACTGAGCCAAACCAGTCAGGGCTTCCCAGGTATTCTTTATTTCAGCTATGTCATCCATCATTTCCAATCTATTCTTATCATTGTTTCAACCTTTTCTCTCATGTTAGTGTAGTTCCAATTAAGTTCCTTATAATTCTCATTAAGTTGCTTGTAATTCTCACTAAGTTGTTTGAGCACCCATATAACTATTACTTTGTAGTCTTTATCTTAATATTGTAGACATATTGTTTGCCTCCATTAGATTAATTCTTTTTCTGAAAATTCCTCCTTTCATTTCATTTGGGGTTTGTTTCTTTGCCCATTTTAGCAATCTGCTAGTCTTGGGTGCTGAGTGAGGAATGTGGGGTCATGGGGTTTGGTCCCTTCATCTAGTGTTGACTGGCCATGCGAGGTCCCAGCAGTGGGTCCAATCTTCTGGTTGGCCCCGGGTTAGTTGCAACAGGTCACTGCAGCAGGGTCATGAGTATGGATGTGTCATGTCATGTCTTCCAGTGGGACCCTTTGTCCAGTGACACTGGGTGAGGCACAGTGGATTGTGGTGTCAGGGTCAGCATACCACATCCAGGCAGTGTGCTTAGTCATCCAGAAGTTCCAGGTGGGTGTACTGGGTCAGGGCAGCAGTTCCCTGTGTCCAGGAAGGCCACGTGCCAGGGTAGTGGAGTGGGCCAGTTTCTCTCCTTGTGAAAGGGACAAGGTTGGCTGGGCCCTCTGCTCATTGATGGGGGTGGGTGGACAAAACACTTCTCAGCTGGTGGAGGAGGTGGGGTGGACCAGATGCCCCACTCACCAATATGGTGGGGCAAGTCCCAATTAAGGCAGCTGACTGGTGCTCTGAGGTCCATGGTTCAGATCCACCAAGTTGCTGTCTGGTCTGTATGTCCAGGGGCTTCAGATCTCAGCACTAGGGCCATATGGGTCCATCTGTGTCTCCTTCAAAATGGCACCCTTTCCACTCCAAAGCAAAGAGAACTTCCCAGCAGAGCATTGCACAGAGGTCTGCAGCTCCTGTGCCAGGAGCACCTGAACAACAACTCCCACAGAGCTCCCACTCCTACAGACACAATTATGAACACTCTCCTTCACATACACACACCCACTCACATTCTCACCATCACTCAGGTCCCACCCACCACCATCTTGGTCATCCTCATGTTGTTTTTATGAGTATCTCTTTTCTTTGATTTTTCAGTTTTATTATCATTGGTTTTGTAGAAAATCTTTAAGTTGAGTTTGGTCACATATTATCTGCATAAATTTGGATATCTAAATCTCTCCCCCAAAATTGAGAAGTTCTCAGCTGTTGTTAACTTTAAATAACCTCCCCTCCCTTCCTCTCTTCTATTTCTGGGACTCTAATAATTCACAGATCCTTCTTTTGATGATATCCCATAAATTGCGTTGGCTTTCTTCACTCTTTTTCATTATTTTGGCCCTTTTATCCTCTGATTTGAAAATTTCAAATTTTCTGAGTTGTTTTTTTTTTAAATCACAGATTCTTTTCTGTGCTTGTTCACACTGATTCTTAGGCCCCTATTGTTTTTTTCCCCCCATTTATTAATTATATATTTCATCTCCAGAATTTCTGTGTTGTTGTTTTTTTTATAATTATTAATAGTTCTGTTAAATTTATAACTTTGGCCATATATTATTTTGCTGATTTCAATGAATTTTCTTTCTGTTTCCTCATAGTTCATGGAGCTTCCCCAAAATAGCTATTTTAAATATTTTATCAAATAAATTACAGATATTTGCGTGTTTGTTGTTGATTACAGGAACATTATTGTGATCCTTTAGTGGTATTATGATTTCTTTTGTATTGAATTTATTGGAGTTACATTGGGTAACTAAAGTATATAAGTTTCAAGTGTAAAATTCTGTAGTACATCATCTGTATATTGCTTGTTCATCATCCAAATTCTAGTTTCTTCCTGTCACTATTTATCTCCCTTTACCCTCTGCTAATTGACCCTTACCTCTAAATCTCTCTGGTAATCACCATACTCTTGTCTGTGTCTATGAGTTTGTTGGAATTTTTTTTTACTTAATCCCTTCATCTCTTTTACCCAGCTCCCCTAACACCCTCTCCTCTGAGAGCGATCAATCTGTTCTCTGTATCTGTAAGTCAGTCGCTATTCTGGTTATTTATTTTCTTCATGAGATTCTACATATAAATGAAATCATATGGTACTTGTCTTTCTCTAATTGGCTTATTTTACTTAGAATAATACCTTTTATGTCCATCCGTGCTGTTGAGAAAGGTAAGATTTCCTACATTTTTTACAGCTGAGTGGCATTCCATTGGGTAAATGTACCACATCTTTTATATCCACTCATTTACTGGTGGGTACTTGAATTGTTTCCAAATCTTGGCTATTGTAAATAGCACTGCAATGAACATAGGGGTGCATGTATTCTTTCAAATCAGCATTTCGGGTTTCTTCAGATATGTTCCCAGAGGTGGAATTGCTGGGTTATGAGGCAGTTCCATTTTTATTTTTGAAGAAACTCCATAATGTTTTCCATAGTGGCTGCACCAGTCTGCATTCCTACCAACAGTGCACAAGTATTCCCTTTCCCTCCACATCCTCACCAACACTTGTTGTTTGTTGATTTATTGATCATAGCCATTTTGAGAGGCGTGAGGTTATATCTCCTTGTGGTTTTTATTTGCATTTCTCTGATATTAGTGACATTGAGCATTTTTTCATATGTCTATTGGCCAATAGTATGTCCTCTTTTAAAAATATATTTTTTATTGATTTCAGAGAGGAAAAGAGAGGGAGAGCAAAATAGAAACATCAGTGATGAGAGAGAATCATTGATCAGCTACTTCCTGCACACCCCCAACTGGGGATCAAGCCCGCAACCCCGGCATATGCCCTTGACTGGAATCGAACCCAGGACCGTTCAGTCTGCAGGCTGATGTTCTATCCACTAAGCCAAACCAGTTAGGACAGTATGTCTTCTTTTTTTTTTAATATATTTTATTGATTTTTCACAGAGAGGAAGGGAGAGAGATAGAAAGTTAGAAACATCGATGAGAGAGAAACATCGATCAGCTGCCTCCTGCACATCTCCCACTGGGGATGTGCCCACAACCCAGGTACATGCCCTTGACCGGAATCGAACCTGGGACCTTTCAGTCTGCAGGCTGACGCTCTATCCACTGAGCCAAACCGGTTTCGGCCAGTATGTATTCTTTTGAGAACGATCTATTCAGTTCCTCTGCCCAATTTTTAATTAGATTTTGTGTGTGTGCGTGTTGAGTTGTATGAGTTCTTTATAAATGTTGGAGAGTAACACCTTATTGAATGAATTCATAGCGAATATATTCTCCCAACCAATAGGTTGTCTTTTTGTTTTGTTGATGGTTTCCTACACTGTGCAAAAACCTTTTAGTTTTATGTGCTCCCATTTGTTAATTTTTCCTTTTGTTCTCTTGCCAAAGGCGATATTTCAGAAAAAAAAAATATTGCTATGAGAAATGTCTGATGTTTTACTGCCTATGTTTTCTTCCAGGTGTTCTATGGTTTTGTTTCTTGCTTTTTGATGCATACTCCATTTTCAGATTATTTTTGTATATGGTGTAAAATTTAATCTAGTTTCATTTTTTTTTGTCTGTATCTGTTCAATTTTCTACCCCAATTGTATGTTCTTGCCTCCTTTGTCATATATTTGACCATATAGGCATGTGTTTATTTCTGGGCTCTCTATTCAGTTTCATTGATCTATGTGTGAATTTTTATGCCAATACCATGCTGCTTTGATTACTGCAACCTTGTAGTATAGATTGATATCAGGTAGCATGATACCTCCAACTTTATTCCTTGCTCAGTTTCCTCTCCTTCTGGCACCTGTGTTATGCAGATGTTGTTTCATTTCGTGTTATTCGAAAGTTCCCTTACGCCTCTGTTTTTTAAGTTTTGTTTTTTGTGTTTTTTTTCCTAGATGTTGCTCTGCTTTGTTATTTTTTCCTTCCTTGTCTTCTAGCTCACTGATGCAGTCTTCCACTTCTTCTAGTCTACTGTTGATGCTTTCTATTGAGTTCTTTATTGCAGCGATGTCATTTTTCATTTCTTCTTGGTTCTTCTTTATTTCCTCTTGGTTCTTACACATATTATTGAATTTGTCTTCCATCTTTTTCAACAACCTTATGACCATTGCTCTGAATTCTTTCTCTGACAAATTGCTTGCCTCCATTTTGTTTACTTCTTTTTCTGGTGATTCCTCCTTTTCTTTAGTATGCAGGCTGTTTCTTTGTCTCTCCATGATCACTCCACTCAGGTTGTCTGGTTATGTAGCTCTCTCTCTCCTGCGTTTACTTTCTCTAGGACAGTGGTTCTTAACCTTGCCTGCACATTAGAATCACCTGGGAATCTTTATAAAATCCTGATTTCTGGGCCCCATCCTCTGGCAATTCTGTTTCTTTGTTATGGGGTGGGGCCACAACATTAGTAATAAAGAAACAGAATTTCCGGAGGATGAGGCCCAGAAATCAGGATTTTAAAAAGATTCCCAGGTGATTCTAATGTGCAGCCAAGGTTGAGAACCACTGCTCTAGGAGATATCTGACCTTTCTGTCCACAGATTGCCTCACCAGCTGCGTTTAATTCGCCAATTCCAGGTGGGTGTTGTTCAATTCAGCTGTTCCTTCTATCTGCTCTGTGAGAAGGTGCAGGGCCTGTCCGTGTATTTGGCGCCACTTTGTCTCCCCCGGACAGACGCTTTAGGCACCTGTAGTTGGGAAGGCTGGAGTCTCAGTGTTCTTGGGTTTACAGCTGAGGCAGCTGGTCCCTGGGTGTTGTGGTTGTATGGTCCTGGGAGGTATCCGAAGTTTCCCCAGTTGAAGGTATGGCTGGGATTCAGATCACAGTCGGTATCCCCTTCAAGATGGTGCAGTCTCTGCAGTAGAGCCGGCCACTCTGGGAAAGATTCAGCAGTAGTAGAGGCTGCCTGTCCAGAGGAGCCTGGTCTGCCAGTCCCCAACAGTCCTGTGGAATATAGCTGTCCCTCATTCACAAATACAGACACTCCCTGCACATCCATGTACTTTCCCTTCATTCTCTCACTCACAAACTATCTTGAACCTGCCGTCCTGTCAGCAGCCATCTTGGGTCTCCTGATACCTCCAACTTTATTCTTCTTTGTCAGGACTGCTTTCACTATTCAGGGTCCTTTGTGGTTCCATATAAATTTTTTGCATTGTTTGTTCTAATTCTGTGAAAAATGTTCTTGCTATTTTAATAGGAATTGCTCTGAATCTATAGATTGCTTTTGAGTAGTACAAACATTTTAATTATCTTAGTTATTTCTATCCTTGAGTATAGTATATTCGATTTATTTGTATCTTCTTCAATTTCTTACTTCAATGTCATATAATTTTTGAGTACATTTATATTTATATCCTTTGCTAACTTTATTTCAAGGTATGTTTTTTTATGTAATTGTAAATGGGATTGTTTTCTTAGCATCTCTTTTTGATATTTCATTATCAATGAATAAAAATGCTACTGTTTCTAAATATTTATTTTGTATCCTGCTTTATTGAAGTCATTTATCAGTTCTAGTAATTTTTGTTGGATATTTTAAGGTTTTCTATATATACAGTGTCATGTCATCTGCAAATAATGGCAGTTTTACTTTTTTCTTTTCAATTTGGATGCCTTTGATTTCTTTTTCTTATTTGTTAATTGTTGCCAATATTTCATACTATGTTAAGTAAGAGTGATTAAAGTTCAACTTGTTGAGATATGTTCTTTCCATTCCACTTTGTTGAGAGTTTTTATAATAAAAATGTTCTGAATTTTGTCAAATGCTTTTCTGCATCTATTGATATCATAATATGATTTTATCCTTCCTTGTTTTATGTGGTATATCATATTAATCGATTTGCAGATATTGTAGCAACATTGAATATCTGGAATAAATCCCTCTTGATCAGATTGTATGATTTTTTAATGCATTGCTTGATGGTTTGCTAATATTTTGTTGAGGATTTCTCCATTTCTGTTCATCAGGGATATTTGCCTATAATTTTCTTTTTTTGTAGTGTGTTTATGTGGCTTTGGAATTAGGATAATGCTGGCCTTATAAAATGAGCTTCCCACCTCTTGAATTTTTTGGGATAGCTTGAGAAGGATAGGTGCTAGTTCCTCTTTGAATGTTTGCTAAAATTCACCTGTGAACCCATCTGGGACATTACTTTGGTTTATTGGGAGTTCTGTTATTACTACTTTAATTTAATGGATTTTAATTAGCCTATTCAGTTTTTCTGTTTCTTTCTTATTCCGTTTTGGAAGATTGCATGTCTCTAGGAATATATCCATTTTTTTTCAGATGGTCTAATTTCTTAGCCTATAATTGTTCATAATACTTTCTCTTAATACTTTCTTTGTATTTTTGCAGAGTCAGTGGTTACATCTCCTTTTTCATTTTTTATATTATTTATTTTGGGTCCTTTCTCTTTTTTTCTTGATGAGTTTGGTAAAAGATATAAAAATCTTGTTTATCTTTTTAAGAAAGCAGTTGTTGGTTTCATTTTTCTTTAGTATTGTATTTTTAGATTCTATGTAGCTTATTAATGTAACACATTTAACTGGGTTTTGATAGCATTATTTTCTCCACTTGCTCCTATGGCTAGTATTGCTTTTTCACCATTTCTTATATGTAAGGTCTATGATAACACTTGTTTATCCCTTTAGCACTACTGACATTTCACTAATAGCCCCTTCATTTACAATCTCTTAATTTGTATGATCTAGAGTGAATTCTGTTTTCTGTTAGGACCCTGACTAGTTTCCCAAGAGAGAGGTGCTCTGTAATTTTTTTAAAAAAAGATATTAACAAAGATAGGAGTTAGGAATACATTGTCAAGATGTCCAGCCACAGTATGTAAGAAATAACAAGTTCCTAAATTGTTCTTCCCAAATTTAAACCCGTCATAAATTTTTCAGACACATTTTCCAACTAGATGCCACTAAAGTCCCTAATCAAATGTTAGTAACAGTGGTTACACCCTCTTATAGGGTTTTGAAAATAGAGACTGCTTTGCAGTCTAAGTCAAATTTAGTTTTGGTGGCAGGGATTAAATAAAAAGGGAAGGATTCAATAGGTGTCTTTAGATGGCAAAGAAAGTCTAGTTAGGTGGTACACTTAGCAATAGAAAAGCATAAACAGCTATGCTGCCTTCAAAACCTCAATAAACATTTCATACATATCTTCGATGAAAAACATAGAATCAGAAGATCAGATAACCCAGCTGGCATGGCTCAGTGGTTGAGCCTCAACCTATGAACCAGGAAGTCACGGTACAATTCCCAGCCAAGGGCACATGCCTGGGTTGCAAGCTCAATCCCCAGTAGAGGGTGTGCAGGATGCAGCTGATCAATGATTCTCTTTCACCATTGATGTTTCTATCTCTCTCTCTACCTCTCCCTTCCTATCTGAAATCAATATTTTCTTTTTTTAAAAAAAAGATCAAATACAAGTGGCTTCTGAAAAAAAAACACATATCATTAAGGTCAGTTATATATGCTATAATGATTTACATATACTACCTGAAATTATGTTGGCTTTTCAGTCAACAGGTTTAGATTAACATCCAGTCCACATCAATGACATTTAATATTTGCATTTCTAGCAACAAACTACTATGGTAGTTTCACTGAGATTATACAATAATTGCTTTAGTGAAATCCAAAGTGGCAGGATGGCAGCAAAAATCCATGGAAAAATTTTTTCTACTCTGTAAACTAAGATTTGTTGTTTCTTCTTAGATTCAGCATCCATGAAGCAAATGTCATGGATACATTCTAAGGTGAAAATGAAGGTAAGCAACATTGGGAAATGGGAGTGGACATGTGTATTTTATTCACTATACTGGCTGTTGGAGCAGTTAACCACTGGCTTTGTATTTGAAAGCATTTTGTTTACAACATGCTCTTTTATTGTCACTCTTTACCTGTCAGCTTCCACTGAAATGTGCTGTATTTCAGGTATTGAGTCTGGTTTTCTTGACATAATTATTGATTTTTGTCTCATTCCATTTAATTCATGTGAAAATACTCATAGTGTCTTGACATACATCTGTGGCTAATAATTTCATTGATCTATCATTTCCTGAGCTAAGGAAAGGATACTATTCTGATAATTGATGAACCTTAAGCTTATTAAAATTTATAAGAGGAGTAATTTGACTAAAAATCAAATTAAGTAAAAGATATAAAGTACTTGAAATGGTGAATAACTATTTTTATTATTCTAATTTTCATTAAATACCAAATAAAAAAGTAACATATAAATTGGGTGTTCATGAAACATGTACATCATTTCAGGTTTGAAGATACAAAAATGTTGGATTTGAAATTTATGGTGACAGAAAATTATTTGATCTGGGTCGGGGGCACACAATACAATATACATATAATGTATCATAGAAGTGTTCACTTGAAACCTATATGATCTTATTAACAAATGTCACCCATTAAATTTAATAATAAAATAAATAAAAATAGGACTCCATAAAAGAAAAATGTCTTGGAATTTCATTTTGTATTTCACTTTTTCCTGTTTTTATGAAATTTGATATTTTTCTGAAACAAACATTTTTTAAAAAAGAATGTGCTCCTGCAAAATTTTAAACAATATAGAAAAATTAAAGGAAAGTATATTTTGACCTCTAAAATACCACCATTATTATTAAAATACTAGTAGCCCAGTGCACGAAATTCATGCACATTAAAAGGGAATTAATTGCCCTAACCGGTTTGGCTCAGTGGATAGAGCATCGGCCTGCAGACTCAAGGGTCCCAGGTTCGATTCCAGTCAAGGGCATGTACCTTGGTTGCGGACACATCCCCAGTGGGTAGTGTGCAGGAGGCAGTTGATCAATGTTTCTCTCTCATCAATGTTTCTAAGTCTCTATCCCTCTCTCTTCCTCTCTGTAAAAAATCAATAAAATATATTTTTTAAAAGGAATTAATTAGCAGAGATATTATAATATTGCTATTTGCCCTTTCTCTGTAAGAGAAGTGTGGGAGATGAAAGGAAATTAGTAAAATGTATATGAAAATAATATATAAATTTATTAATAAATAAACAGTGACAAAAGGATATAACAACAACAGAGTCATGATATAAAAACGACAAAAACATGATATGAAAACAACAAAAACATATGAAAACAACAAAAACATGAAATAAAAACAACAGTGATGCAAACAATGACTGATAAAGTGATTAAACTTATTCTAATATCTCCCTGTACACCACATTAAGAGTGAAAACACTTTCAGAGTGCTTGACTAATTTCCCTTGTGATGAAGTATTTAGAACTTTAACTGCAACGTCCCATGCTCTTTGAACTCGAGAGAAAGCAACATATAACTGACCATGTGCAAAAACGGGTTCAGGTAGGAATATGCCTACTCTGTCTAGAGTTTGTCCTTATGATTTATTAATAGTCATCACAATGCTGGCATCACGGGAAACTGTCATTGAATCAATTTAAATGGGAGGCCAGTGTCAGATGGGGACAAATCAATTCTTGGAATTAGAACAGCCTCTCCCTCTGCAGATTCTGTTAATACTTCAGCTTCAATAATGTTAGGTTGTAATATTTTGATAATAAATCTGGTACCATTACAAAAATCCCATTTACTATTGAGATTTCTCAATAGCATGATGATTGCACCCACTTTCAATTCTTGGCTGCACATTACAATCACCTGGGAATCTTTTTAAAATCCTGATTCCTGGGCCTCATCCTACAGAAATTGATTCTTTGTTATGGGTTGGGGCTACAACATTAGTAACAAAGAGACAGAATTAAAACTTTATTGTGGGGAGCCGCTACAGTGTTTTGGACAGGTTCTAGCCTTGGACTGATGAGAGGGCACAGTTCTCTTATTGCCACGTGCAAGTCCCAGCTTGGAGGGCAGGGCCCTCCCAGCACAATTATAGCCAACAGCTATAGTTGTAAGCATGAACCTATGGTCCGAATATGTGGCCCCACGTTCCTGAGTGACGTAGGCTTGATAGAATTCAGGTGTATGTAGTTGAGTAGGATTGAAACCCAAGAGAATGTTGTAAACATCTTGGTCATGCCCTTACTTTGCCTCATAGCATCTGCTATAAAATAAAAGCATGGCTGTGGGTGTGGTTGCTGTCTCTCAGAGAAGCAGCATCTCACCGAGCCCCGGCTTTCATTTTCTTGTCTGTCTTTTCTTTTTCTTTTTTAATTTTTATTGTTCAGATTATTGCAGTCGTTCCTCTTTTTCTCCCCATAGCTCCCCTCCACCCGGTTCCCACCCCACCCTCTGCCCTTACCCCCGCCACCCACTGTCCTCATCCATAGGTGTACAATTTTTGTCCAGTCTCTTCCCACTACCCCCCACACGCCTTCCCCACCCCCGAGAATAGTCAGTCCACTCCCTTTCTATGCCCCTGATTCTATTATATTCACCAGTTTATTCTGTTCATCACATTATTTATTCACTTGGTTTTTAGATTCGCTTGTTGATAGATGTGTATTTATTGTTCATAATTTGTATCTTTACCTTTTTCTTCGTCTTCCTCTTCTTAAAGGATACCTTTCAGCATTTCATATAATACTGGTTTGGTGGTGATGAACTCCTTTAGCTTTTTCTTATCTGTGAAGCTCTTTATCTGACCTTCAATTCTGAATGATAGCTTTGCTGGGTAAAGTAATCTAGGTTGTAGGTTCTTGCTATTCATCACTTTGAATATTTCTTGCCACTCCCTTCTGGCCTGCATAGTTTCTGTTGAGAAATCAGCTGACAGTTGTATGGGTACTCCCTTATAGGTAACTGATTGTTTTTCTCTTGCTGCTTTTAAGATTCTCTTTTTGTCTTTTGCACTTGGCATTTTAATTATGATGTGTCTTGGTGTGGTCCTCTTTGGATTCCTTTTGTTTGGGGTTCTCTTCACTTCCTGGACTTGTGAGTCTATTTCTTTCACCAGGTAGGGAAAGTTTTCTGTCATTATTACTTCAAATAGGTTTTCAATATCTTGCTCTGTCTCTTCTTCTGGCACCCCCATAATTTGGATGTTGGTACGCTTGAAGTTGTCCCAGAGGCTCCTTACACTATCTTCATATTTTTGGATTCTTTTTTCTTTGGTTTTTCCAGTTGGGTGATTTTTGCTTCTTCGTATTTCAGATCCTTGACTTGATTCTTGTGATCCTCTATTCTGCTGTTGGAACTCTGCATAATATCCTTTATTTCAGTCAGTGTATGCTTAATTTCTAGTTGGTCCTTTTTCATAACCTCAAGGGTCTCACTATATTTCTTGAGGGTCTCACTAAATTTATCGGCAGTTTCTAGAAAATTCTTGAAAAACCTTAAAAGTGTGGTTTTGAACTCTATAGCCAGTAGTTTGCTTTCCTCCATTTCTGTCATTTGTGACCTGTTTCTTTGTCTCCACATTTTTTATGCTTCCCTGTGTTGATAAAGTGGCATTCTGTGTTAGGTGTCCTATAGGGCCCAGTGGCTCAGCCTCCCCAATTACCTGAGGTGGAAACTCTTGGTGCACCCCTCTGTGGGCTTTGTGCACAGTCTTGTTGTAGTTAAGCCTTGATTGATTTAGTTATCAATGGGAGGAATTGACCTCCAGGCCAATTGGCTATGAGAATCAGCTGTGTCTGCAGTGGGAGAACTTCAGAACTGGAGACTCCCTTCTGGGGCAAGACATGCTTCAGTGGGCTTTGGTGCTCACTGAGTCTTTCCCCTGAGTGTGTCCCTTATGGATCTGAAGAGTTTTAATCTGGATGGTCCCACTCTGACCACTGGGTACACTGGCTCTTGGATCTCTAAGGAGGTGCTAATTTAGCCTCTGCCTCAGGCTACCCAGCAGGAGCTACGGAGAGATTCCTCTTCTTTGCTTGTGGTTTGGAGGTGCCCAGATGAGGCCCAGCTCTGAAGCAATGCAAGCTGCTGTGGGGCCTTGGACCTTCTTATGGAAGTTCTGGGTCTCTCTGATTCAGCTGCAGTTTGTTAGGTAATTTTCAGGTTTCAAAGTGCCAGGCCTTTCATATGCAAAAGCCTCTGTGCACAGCTTGGGTGGGGCGGGGTCTCAGGGGATCAACAGGGCTGAACAAGCAGCTATGGATGCTCCCCAGTACTACCCTAAGAGTCCCCACATCTTAGTGTCCCAGTAATCGCTGCAAGCACTTCTGAGAGAAAGCTGCCCTCGAGTTCTGTCTGATGCCTGACAGTCCAGTTTCTCCCCATATGAGTCTGGGTCCCCAGAGACTCACCAGGAACTTTAGTTCAGAGCAGTCGGGAGCTTGAGACTCCCTCCTGATTGAAAAAGACAACCATGTCCTCAGCTGCCAGCCCTCTCCACCTGCGCCGCATCCTCAGCTGCCAGCCCTATCCACATGCACCTCATCCTCAGTTGCCAGCCCTTTCCATATGTGCCTCTGCACCTCTGCACTTTACTTCCTCACCTCCTCTGAGTCTCAGTGTGCTTTTCTCTTTCCTTCTAGTTGTAGAATTTCCACTCAGCCAGCCTTCCTGTGGTTCTGGATGATGTCCCTTTTGTCTTTTAGTTGTATTTTTGAAGTGGTTATAGTCTGTCTTTTCTAAGCCTTTCAGCCGCCCCCACTCAGGTTCACCCCTGGCCGTGCTGGCATGGCACACTCCCAGGGAACCACACTCCCAGGGCGGGTTTCTGCCTCAAACCCCACCCTTACAGGAAACAGCTCTGGGAAACGGCTTGGGGGAGGGCGCAGCTGTTGCCAAGACAACCCCTGCAGGACTGACTTCCTTCCAGTTGGTTGCCAGCCAGACCCAGGTCATGATGAACACCACCCATAGTTTTTATATAAGTAGATATTGAGTACCATTCAGATATCTCTATACATGCAAATGCAGACACATGCAGATATTTTCAATATATAATGTCAGTAGCATGGCCTTATATATTTATTAGGATGCATAACCACAGAAATCTGTGAGAAATATTAAAAGTAAATGAGATATCATAGTAATGTCTAGAAGAACTGGAGCCCTATAAGAAAAAAGGATTATGAAAAGAATATAGGATTTTCTCCATTCTAAGGGTTTTAATATTGATATATAGGAAGGTATCTTAAATGTCAAAGACTTGAAAAATGCAATGAAGTAATACAGCAACTTGGGTGGAGATTGGAGATTTCTATTAGTAAACAAAAGAATTAAGAAACATATTAAGTTACCTCTGGGATCCCACAATGAGCCACATGCCACCCTTGCAGCGGGTCCTGGGATCCCCCACAGTGAGTCACAGAGTCACACACCAACACACCTAGGGCTCCATGACCCTTCAGTGAGTCACAGAGTCACACACCACCCCTGTTACATGCTCCAAGAGCATAGCGAGAGTCACATGCCAGAGGGATTGTGCACACACCTCCACTGACCCAAACCCCTACAGCCGACATTTGTGGGACCAGATCCATTGGGGAAGGGAGTACAACTCAGAACAGAGATAATCAAGATGTGAGATTCAAGGCAGACCCAGCCTCAGGGCTAAAGAGACCCTGACCACTGGACTACTAGGGACTTCAATCTCTCAGGTCTCAATCAGGTTGCCCAGAGCCAGAAAGTGACAGTAACTCACATTCACCTGCACTAGAGCAGCTTCCAGGAGACCCAGGATAGATACATGAAGACTGGGAGATATAGCAGTTCTACCTAAAGATAGAAGCAAATATAAAGAATCAGCTAAAATGGTAAGAAAAACAAACAGCTCCCAAATGAGAGAAAAGAAGGAACCTCCAGAAAAAGAGCTAAATGAGATAGAGGCAAGCAATCTATCAGACACAGAGTTCAAAGCAATGGTTATAAAGCTGCTTAAAGAATTTAGCACAAATTACAACAGCATGAAAAGAGAAATAGAGGCCATTAACAAGTACCAGACAGAAATGAAGAATGAAATATCTGACACAAAGACACACTGGAAGTGATTAACAGTTGATTGGATGAAGCAGAGGTCTGAATCAGTAATTTGGAAGTCAAGGTAGTAATAAATACCCAATTAAATCAGCAAATAGAAAAAGTAATTGAAAAGCAGGAAGATAGCTTAAGGGAGCTCTGGGACAACATGAAACGTAACAACATCTGCATTACAAGAATACCAGAAGGAGCATAAGATGAATAAGGAAGAGAGAACCTGTTTAAAGCAATAATGACATAAACTTCCCCAATTGGTGAAGGAAAATGTCACACGAGTTCAGGAGACATAGATGAACCTACAGAGACCCACACTAGACACCTGATAATTAAGATGGCAAATATTAAACACAAGAAAGAATCTTAAAGGCAGCAAAGGAAAGACATAAAATTATTTACAAAAGAGTTCCCATTAAAATGTCAACTGACTTCTCAGTAGAAACACTTCAGGCCAAAAAGGACAGGCATGAAGTACTTGAAGTAATGAAAAGCAATGGCCTAAAGTCAAGATTACAGTATCCAGTGAGATTATCATTTAAATTGAAAGTGAAATAAAAAGCTTTGCAGACCAAAAAAAAAGTCAAAGCAGTTATATTGCCTCCAAACCAGCAATGCAAAAAATGTTAAAGGGACTGCTTGAAGAAGAAGAAGAAGAAGAAGAAGAAGAAGAAGAAGAAGAAGAGAAGAAGAGAAGGGAGGTTCATAGAGCACAAAAAAAATAAAATGGCAAAATAAATACCTATCATTAATAACCTTAAATGTAAATTGATTAAATGCTCCAGTTAAAAGACATAAGCTGAGTGAATGAATAAGAAAATATGACCCATAAATATTCTTTCTACAAAAGACCCACTCAGAACAGAGAGAGGATGACAACTAGTACTAGATGAAGAGATGGAAAGCGAATACTATATATACTGCTAGTAGGAAATAATACTAGTAGTAGCGATACTCTGATTCAGATAAAATGACTTCAAAACAAGAGCCACTAAGAAAAGGCCACTTCATAATACCAAAAGGAATGACTCAGCAAGAAAATATAATACTTGTAAACATATATACACCCAATATAGGAGCACATACATATTAAAAAAAAGAAAACAAAACCAAAAATCTCTTGATGGACTTTAAGGGAGAGATTGGCAGCAATACAATCATAGTAGGAGACTTTAACACCCCACTGACATCACTGGATAGATCTTCCAGACAAAAACTCAATAAGGAAACAGAGGCCTTAAATGACACACTAGATCAGATGTACCTAACTGATATTTACAGAAAATTCACCCAAAGCAACAGAATATACATTCTTCCTCTAATGCATGTGGAACATTCTCAAAGATAGACCTGATGTTAGTTCACAAATTCATCTATACAAATTCAAGAAGATTGATACAATACCAAGCATCTTCTCAGATCACAATGCATGAAGTTACAAATCAACTAAAATAAAAACAAAAAACTCAAAACACTCAAATAGTTGGAGGCTGAATAGCATGTTATTAAGCAGTGAATGTGTTACCAATGAGATCAAGAAAGAAATTAAAAACTTCCTGGAAACAAATAAATGCATACACAACCACCCCAAACCAATGGTGGTAAAAGCAGTCCTGAGAGGGAAGTTCATAGCACTGCAAGCCTATCTCAAGAAACAAGAAAAAAGACTAATAAATAACACTATAACTAAGTGAATTAAAAATAAAAAAGCAAGAAAAACTCAGAGGAAGTAGGAGGAAGGAAATAATAAAGATCAGAGCATAAATAAATGACATAGAGACAAAAACAAACAAACAACAACAAAAAAACACAACAACACACAAAACAAAACAGTGAAAAATATCAATAAATCCAAGAGTTTCTTCTTTGAAAATATAAAAAAGATTGATGAATCCTTAGCCAGACTCATCAGGAAACAAAGAGAGAGGACCCAAATAAATAAAATCAGAAATTAAAGAGGCAATATAACAATGGACACCACAGCAATACAAGGGATTGTAAGCAAAAACTGTGAACAACTGTATGCCAACAATTGGACAACTTGGGAGAAATGGACAAATTTCTAGAAACAAACAATCTTCCAAAACTCAACCTGAAAGAATCAGAAACATGAGTAGACCAAAAACAAACAATTACATTGAAGCCATATGGAAGTCAAGGTAGAAAAGGTAGAAATAAATACCCAATTAGAGCAGCAAATAGAAAAAGAGTTAAAAAGCAAGAAGATAGCTTAAGAGAGTTCTGGGACAACATGAATATAACAATGTCCAAAAAATGTAGAAAACTTCCAAAAAAACAAAAGTCCTGAACCGGATGGATTTATAGGAGAATTTTACCAAACATTCAAAGAAGAACTAACATCTATCCTCCTCAAACTATTCCAAAATATTCAAGAGGAAAGAACAATTCCAAACTCTTTTTACAAAGACAGCATTATTCTAATTCCAAAACCAGATAAAGGCACTACAAAATAAGAAAACAACAGGCCAATATCCCTAATAAACACGGATGCTAAAATCCTCAACAAAATATTAGCAAATTGGATCCAGAAATATATTCAAAAGATCATACACCATGAACAAGTGAGATTTATTCTGGGAATGCAAGGTTCATACAATATTTGCAAATCAAGAAATGTGATACATCACAAACAAATTGAAAGATAAAAAACCACATGATCATATAAATCAATTCAGAAAAAGCACTTGACAAAATTCAGCATCCTTTTTTGATAAAAACTCTCAGTAAATTGGGAATAGAGGGATCATACCTCAACATAATAAAGGCCATTTATGACAAACCTACAGCCAACATAATACTCAACGTGCAAAAACAAAACATGCTTCCCTTAAGAATAGGAACAAGACAAGGATTTCTGCTTTCACCACTCTTATTTAACACTAGAGGCCTGCTGCATGAAATTTGTGCAAGAGTAGGCCTTCCTTCCCTCGACTGCCAGCACTGGCTTCCCGCTGGCTGCCCACAGGCACCAGGGACCCGGGCTGGCTTCCCTCCGGCCCTGGCTTTGCCCAGAAGAATGTCCAGAATAACGTCCAGAAGGATGTCCAGTCTAATTAGCATATTACCCTTTTATTATTATAGATAGTACTGGAAGTCCTAGCCACAGCAATCAGACATAAAGAAGAGTTAAAGGCATTCAAATAGGAAAGAGGAAGTAAAACTGTCAATATTCATAGATGGCAGGATATTGTATATAGAAAACCCTAAGACTCCACCAAGAAACTACTAGACTTAATAAATTAATTCAGCAAGGTAGCAGAATACAAAATCAACATCCACAAATCAATGGCATTCTTATACACCAATAGTGAACTCTCAGAAAGAGAAACTAGCCCTAGCTGGTTTGGCTCAGTGGATAGAGTGTCTGCCCGTGAACTGAAGGGTCATAGGTTCAATTCTGGTCAAGGGCATATGCCCGGGTTTCGGGATTGATCCCCAGTAGGGGGTGTGCAGGAGGCAGCTTATCAATGATTCTCATCATCGATGTTTCTAATTCTCTCTCCCTCTCCCTTCCTCTCTGAAACCAATACACACACACACACACACACACACACAAATACACTAGTGGCCTGGTGCACAAAATTTGTGCACATTGAAAGAAAATTAATTAGAGGAACGTACTTTGAACTCACTATCTAATCTCAATAATATGTGAGCATGAGGCAGTCCGCATTTCTGAAATTCAATGACATGAATTTTAGCTATTACTTTGCCAAATAAATGGAATTTACAGATATCATTTAAAAGAGCATTCAGCTTAATATTAAAAACTCTGGCTAACAAGTCAGGTCTGCTTTCAACTTTTTGCCAGCATTGTAAATTGATTGCAATATCTGCCCATTTGGGGTTGCAAGTCATGGTTATAAATAAATCGGGTTTGCCATACTTCGTTACAATTGCCATAGCATCCTGATATTGCTGCTGCATATTTCTGGGACTACCCTCAAAAGATGATGGAAGTATTATCATTTTACCAATTGGCACATTGTCATTTTCAGATCTAGATTGAGATAATCCATCAAAGCACTATTTTTTTAACTCTTAACTTAGATTGGTTTGCTTTGATGAAATTTATCCAATTGGCTTCCATTTTTGAATATGAATCCACGATAAACTGTTGAGTTAATTTTCCTGCATTTAAAATAGGATTGAACGTATCCTGCACAGAGAGATGAAATCCATAATACTTCATTTGTGTGACTTGTATCCTTACATTTTGTCTAGTATTATTGTCAATTACACTGTTGTCTCTGAGTCTTAATGCAATATCTGTTCCCCAGCCTTTTTCACCATGTGGAGAAAGAATAGGATATGTCATTGCACCTAATGTAGGAAACAGGATACTGATTTGTTTCATTTTAGTGGCATCTGGATTATTGGGATCTAATTTATAATGAATGAGCAAGTCCCTTTCAAAAGGAGATTCTCCATCTTCGTTTCTGAATATGACAGCAACCTCGGTTACATTGGGGAGAATTATATCTACCTGGGTCACTGTTACGATCGTATTTAATTTCCGTTGTTACTTCTGTGGGAGCAATACCTTTGCTGCTGCTTCAGATTGGGCTTCCTTTTCTACCTCATGTAGCATCTTGTATGATTTTGTTAATTCATTTATTTCATGCATGAGGTTGTTGATATTGATCATGAGTCTTTCTGAGCAGCCCTGGTATTCTGACATTGCTAATCTTTTAGTTGGAGCTTCGGCTGTATCCAAAATATAGAGTTAAGCAAACTTCTGAGAAACGCCATCCAAAGGATGTAAAGTTCCAGTACGGTGATAAACTTGTCCTTGTGTTCTAAAACAGTATGGTCCATATCCTTATGGTGATGCAATATTTGCACCCATGGAAGCAAAAGCTATTTATGGAACGAATATTTTCCATGAAATTTTTACTGTCAGAATCTTCATTTGTCATTAATCTTTTTAAATATGCTGGATAATCTGGAAAATGTGTATCATTTGGACAGACTTTCCCTTTGCTACAACATCGAGTAAATTTCCCATCAGATGGCTTTTCATCAGAGAAATTTAGGGTTAGGCAAAATTCACATCGAACAGTCATTCCACCACAACTATGTTCGAGAATTGCATCCTCATGTACTCCATTTTTGCTGAGAAGGCAGTTCCTACTGGTATTGGTAGTACTTGCTGATGACTGTTCTCTAGACATATTCTGTTGTCACCACCGCCTTCTTTCAACTTCAAAGGCACGTTTGTCTTTAGACATTTTCTGTCGATAACGCCGGTGTTTTTCAGCATTACAGTGACATTTTTCCAGTAGCTGCTTTTCAAATACATCCTGTCGCAGGTGCCACCTTCTTTCAAAATTAGATGCATGCTGCTCTGTAGACATTTTCTGTCAATAGTGCTGGCATATTTTGGATGCAGAGCTACGTTGTATCAACAGTTGTTCTTTAGACATAGTCCGACCTCTCTACCGTCACGATCTGAGATGCAGGTGAATGAGAGTCCTGGCTGTCAGGCTGCTGAGAGCTGTCTGACCAAAGGCTGATTCTGGCTGATTCTGTGGGGGTGGGACTTCCTCTCCCCTGATGTCAGTTTCCACAGCTGTGATGAGGAAGCTGGGGTGACAAAAGGAGCTGTGCCCTCCAAGCCACCCTCTCTCTCACTCTGCTCTATGTCCAGCAGTCTCCTGCTCTGCCAAATCCTCCATACCTCCTGCTCTCCACTCGCTCCCCTGCTCTGCTCTCCACTGGCAAGGTCCCAGGAGCCCGCGAGCATGGCTAGGCACAGGCATTCTTGCTTCCTAGACTGGCTAGTGTCCTGGGAGCCTGCAGACATGGCTTGGTGCGGCAGGCCTTGCCTCCCGGGCCAGCAATGGTCCCAGGATCCCACCGCCGCCATTGCCTCCTGGGGTGCTTGACACCCATATGTGCAAATTAACCGCCATCTTTTTCAAGTTAATTTGCATACTCCCTCTGATTGGCTGGTGAGTGTAGTGAAGGGATGGTTAATTTGCTTGTTTCTATTTTATTAAATAGGATATATATATATATATATATATATATATATATATATATATATATATATATATATATGAAACCCACTCAGTAGGAGAACACATTTGCCAATGATACATCTGACAAGGGGTTAGTGTCCAAAATATATAAAATTCTCATACAACTCAACAAAAGGAAGACAAACAATCCATTTTTTTAAAAAATGGGCAGAAGACCTGAATAGACATTTATCCAAACAGGATATACAAATGGCCAAGAGACATATGAAAAAATGCTCAAAGTCACTAATCACCAGGGAAATGCAAATTAAAACCACAATAAGATATCAACTCACACCTATCATAATGGCTATTATAAAAGAACTAGAGGCCCGGTGCACAAAAATTTGTGCACTTGGGGGGGGGGGGTCCCTCAGCCTGGCCTGTGCCCTCTAGCAGTCTGGGACCCCTCGGGAGATAACGACCTGCTGGCTTAGGCCTGCTCCCGGGTGGCAGAGGGCAGGCCCAATCCCTAGGTGCAGCCCCTGGTCGGGCTCAGAGCAGGGCTGATTGGGGAGTTGGGGCACCGCCCCCTGTCACACTCAAGGCAGGGTCGATGGGGAGGTTGTGGAGCAACCCCCTGTCACACACAGAGCAGGGCCAATCAGGGGGGTTGGGGCTCTGTACCCTGTCATGCACAGAGCAGGGCCCATCAGGGGGTTGGGGTGCTGCCCTCTATCACCCACAGAGCAGGGCGGATCAGGGGGTTGGGGCGCCGCCACTCTCACACTCAGGGCAGGGCCGAGGGGGAAGTTATGGCTCTACCCCGTCACACACAGAGCAGGGCCCGTGGGGGGGGGGAGCTCCCCCCTATCAGGCACAGAGCAGGGTGGATAGGGAGGTTGGGGCCCTGCCCCCTGTCACACACAGAGCCGCAGGGCGATCAGGGGGTTTAGGTGCTGCCCCCTGTCACGCTGATTCCAGTGCCGGGAGGCCTCGCGGCTCCGCTGATCCTGGTGCTGGGAGGCATATTACCCTTTTACTATATAGGGTAGAGGCCTGGTGCACGGGTGGGGCCGGCTGGTTTGCCCTGAAGGGTGTCCTGGATCAGGGTGGGGGTCCCCACTGGGGTGCCTGGCCAGTCTGGGTGAGGGGCTGAGGGCTGTTTTCAGGCTGGGGGTGACTGAACTCCCAACCGCTCCTTTTTTCCTTTTTTTTTTTTTTTTTTTTTTTTTAATTCTGGGCCAGCTTTAGCTTGAGGCTTGGCTCCAGCTCTTAGGCCTAGGCTGAAAGTAGGTTTCTGGCCTTTGCTTACAATGTTGCAAATCTGCTGGCTGAAGTTGGGCGTATTTGTTACAGAGTTTCTTAAACTGCCAGCTCAGAGGCAGCGGCAGGCGGGGAACGTTGGTTTCCTCCGTCACTGAGGCAACCAAGCCTCATGTTAGTTTCAAGCTGCCTGGCTGCCGGCCGCCATCTTGGCTGACAGTTAATTTGCATATCTCGCTGATTAGCCAATGAAAAGGGTATTGGTCGTACGCCAATTACCATGTTTCTCTTTTATTAGATAGGATTATAAAAGAATCAACAAACAACAAATGCTGGCAAGATGTGGAGAAAAGAGAACACTAGTTCACTGCTGGTGGGAATGCAGACGGGTGCAGCCACTATGGAAAACAGTATGGAGTTTCCTCAGAAAAATTAAAATTGAACTTCTGTTTGACCCATGATCCCACTTCTGGGAATATATCTGGTAATATAAAAACCCTAAAACTCAAATCAGAAATGATATATGTACCCCAATGTTTATAGCAGTGATATTTACAATGGCTAAGATTTGGAAACAGACAAAGTACCCATCAGTAGATGAATGGATAAAAAAGCTGTGGTACATTTGCACAATAGAATACTATGCAGCTGTAAAAAAGAGGGATCTCTTACCCTTTGGGACAACATCGATGGACCTGAAAAATATTATGCTAAGTGATAGCCAATCTGAGAAAGACAAATATAACATGATCTCACTTATTTGTGGAATCTAATTAGAAGAATGAATTGACCAACAAAATAAGATCTGAAACATGGATACATGGAACAGACTGACATACCTCTATGTGGGGTTGGGGGAACAAGAATATACACTGAGTGGCCAGATTATTATGACCACCCCATCAGTACTTCGTTGGGCCACCTTTTGCCTTCAATACTGCAGTGATTCTTCTTGGCATTGACTCCACGAGATGTTGAAAGGTGATGCAATGAATCTGACACCATTTCTGATGAATAGCACTGTCCAGTTCTGTGAGATTTGATGGTTGTGGAAGAAGCTGCCTGATGGCTCTTTTAACTTTGTCCCACAAATGCTCAATTGGATTGAAATCTGGTGATTGTGGGGGCCACCTAAGCAAGGTAAAGTCTCCCTCATGTTCTTGAAAGCACTCCTGCACAATATGAGCACCGTGGCATGGTGCATTGTCTTGTTAGAAGAAGCCATCTCCATTGGGATACGCCATCAACATGATAGGATGAACTTGATCAGCAACGATACTTAGGTATGTTGTGCTATTCAGACCTTCCACATGAATTAAAGGGCCCAAATCATGCCAGGAAAACATGCCCCAAACCATAACACTGCCCCCACCAGCTTGAAAGGTTGTACTCATGCATGTGGGGTGCATGATTTCATGCTGTTTCCACCAAATTCTCACTCTGCCACCTGCATGATGCAACTGGAAACATGATTCTTCAGACCACATGACTTTTTTTCCAATGCTCAACTGTCCAATCCTTGTGTTCCTGTGTGAATAGGAGATGTTTTATCTTGGTAACTGCAGACAGCAAAGGTGTTCGAACAGGCCTTCGGCTGTTTTGCTGATACTCACTCCCTGGCTCTGAGCACCAACAATCATCCCACGTTCAAAGGCTGTTAAATCGCATTGTTTACCCATATCTTCAAAAAAAAAAATCACTTCTACTGTCGTGGCAAACAACCTGCTTCCCTATTTATAATGGTCTGGCCCTCTAGCAACTTCAGCAAGAAATTATAGCTAATTTGCCCACAAATGTCAGGTGGTCATAATAATCTGGCCACTCAGTGTGTAAACCAAAGAACTTACATAATTATAGATATAGCCCATGGACATGGGCAATAGGGTAGTGAAGACATGGGGTGTGTGTATGTAGGGGCTGGGAGGATGGGGAGAAAGGGGGAAAAGTGGGAGACATCTATAATACTATCAACAATAAAAAGTTTATTAAAAATGAAAAAGAAATATATTAATTTACAAAACAATCTCTCTGTCCATCAACTCTTCCAAAATATGTGGTCCTTTGTATAGGCCAGTGGTCAGCAAACTGCGGCCCCTTGAGTGTGGCTCTTCCACAAAATACCACGTGTGGGCATGCACGTACAGTGCGATTGAAACTTCGTGGCCACACTCAAGGGGCCAAAGAGCCGCATGTGGCTCGTGAGCCCCAGTTTGCCGACCACTGGTATAGGCTAACAATAAGATGCAATGTTTTCCATAGATATCACCAATATGAACAGAATTACCATTCTGTCATTGGCAACTAAGAAATTTCAAATACCTGTCTATTAGTTTTCTCCAGAGAAACAAAACTAATAGAAGAATGGATCCCTATCTGTAATACAGTACATATAGTATATCTATGCTATTTAAAGGAATTAGCTTATGGGGTTGTAGAGACTGGCAAGTTCTAACCTGTGGGGTAGGGTGGCAAACTATAGATTCAGGCAAGTGTTGATGTTATAGTTCTAAGTCAAAAATCTGCATAGCAGTCTAGCAAGCTGGAAATACAGGCAGGGTTTCTATGCTGTAGTCTTGAGACAGAGTTGCTTCTTCCTCCGGAAACCTCAGTCTTTTTTCTTGGTGCTTCAGCTGATTAAAGGAGACCTACCCATATTATGGAGGGCAATATGAGTTATTCAAATGTTACTGATTTAAATGTTAATCACATCTCTAGAAATACCTTTATAGCTGTACTTAGATTGCTGTTTGACCAAACAACTTGCAACATAGCTAAGCCAAGTTGATACATGACAGTAACCATCACAACCTGTGAAGTTATCTCCTAAAATTATTTAGGACAAACATTTTCTTTTTTTTCAGTGATTTAGCATATTTAAATTCTGAGATTTGGAAATCAGTATAGAAATGTTTAAGAGACTCAAACCCACATTATTAAATTTTTGTGTTAAAAAACGTTTATATTTTGGTATATTTAAGTGTTAATGATTTAAGAGTGTTTAGCCTATTAGATAAAAATGTCAGTTTGCAAATCTAAATTAATATATGCCATTGAATAATTAATTTAGCTTTGTGAATTTAAAATGAATTTTTTCTAAGCTTATATACATAATGGGAACATTTAGAATGAAAATTCCATGAAGTCAGGAATTTCCTTGTTTTACCCATTGCTACCTCCTAAGTGCCAAGAACAAAACCTGCCAAATAAATTCTTCATAGATATTTATAGGATAACCTAAGAAAATTCAAGAGACATTTGAGTTCACTGGAACAACTTAAGTACCTAAAGGAAACAAATTTATACATACAATTTAAAATATTTTTACAAAATTATACTCTAAAATCTTCCTGAAAGCACACATTTTTTGTAATTAGCTAAATATATAAATACAATAATACTTGTAAACCAAAATAAAATCCTTCATGAGCAACTGCCTTTTTTTAAGTTTGTAAATTTAATTAATTAAATATGAATTTTATTGCTAATGAAACGTTTGAAATAATATGTCTGTGTACCTAATCACCCACATGAGTGTAAAAACCCCTTGGATATTAACCCCTTATCAGATGTATCATTAGTGAATATGTTCTCCCATTCAGTGGGTTGTCTTTTCATTTTATTCATGTTTCCTTTGTTGTGCAAAAGCTCTTTAGTTTGATGTAGCACCATTTGTTTATTTTCTTTTGTTTCCCTTGCATTTCTGGAAATTTATCTTAAGGAACCAAAAATACTAATTATAAAGAATATATGTACACCTATGTTCATTGAAGCATTATTTACAACAACCAAAATTTGGAGGCAGCCCAAGTATATATCATCAGATGATTAAATTAAAAAGCTGTGGTACATTTACACAATGGAATACTCCTTTGCCATCAAAAGGAAGAAAATTTTACCATTTGCAACATCATGGATAGAACTGGGAAACATGCTAAGTGAAATTAGCCAGTCAGAGTAAGACAAGTACCATATAGTTTCACTTATATGTGGAATTTAATGAACTACAAAGCAAAATAGAGACAGATTCATAAAGAGCAGGCAGACAGTTCTGGTGGGAGGTGGGAGTGGGTGTTGGGGAGATGACAGTATTGAGCAAAAAAATAGAGAAAATTCATGGACATGGACAACAGTGTGGTGATTAGAAGGGGTAGGGGGGAGTGGGGTGGGTGGAGGTGGAAGAGTACATAGAGAAGATAAATGGTAATGGAAAATTAAAATAAATAAAATAAAATAAAATAAAATAAATGGGGGGCCATGTTATGATGAAAGTACCCAGAACCATATATTCACAGGTTCTTGGGATTAGTATAAGGACATGATTGGGGATAGAGGAGGCATCATCCTGCCTACCACATCTTTTTTAAAAAATATATTTTTATTGATTTCAGAGAGGAAGGGAGAGAGAGAGAGAGAGAGAGAGAGAGAGAGATGGAAACATCAATGATGAGAGAGAATCATTGACGCTGCCTCCTGCATTCTCTCTACTAGGGATCGAGCCCACAACCCAGACATGTGCCCTTGACCAGAATCGAAACTGGGACCTCTCAGTCCACAGGCCAACACTCTATCCACTGAGCCAAACCGGCTAGGGTCTACCACATCTTTACAATATTACTCTTCTTATCAGTAGAAACAAAATACCTCACCATATATTTAAGCCTATGTTTTTCATTCAGCTGATGGTTTTATTTTTTTAGTTTTCTTCCTACAGATGCTTTACATTCCCTTTTCGGTTCGTTTTACACTGCTTAGATTTTTCTGATTTGTACAAAATACTTTTTTAGAATCTTCACAGTGCCCTGTAGATAATATTCATAAATATTTGTAGAATCAATGAATTATTCTTTCTAAATGGTAGCTGATGTTATATAGCAAAAATACTATGTATATATTTATATTATATTCAATCATTTTACTGACTTTTTCTATGTGTTAAGTACATTTTATCAAGTATTCTAGAAAGTCCTAAGCCACTTCCCAATTTTTCCAAGCAATCTAATGTATTTCTGCTAAAATAAGCCTTAACATTAATCTCCAGGCACTGTCCATTTCTCTGATACTGATTCAACATAATGTATGAAAAACTTTAATCTCAAACAGGCACTGCTACCAGGGTTTTCATCAGTCACTTATCCAATGCTAGTGCTTAACTTGTTGGGAATACAACTCTCAGAAAGCAATCTGCTAGCTCAGTCCCTCCCATGATTTATCTTGATGGAGAAGTTTTGTTGTGGGGTGGTAAATAGGTAGGACCATATTCTAGCCAACTCAAATATAGTTACTCCTTACTTAAAAAAAATGTCTATTGCAATTTTCTAGATGGGACAAATTCTGCATTTCTGATCCAAGGCAGAGTACAAGAAGGAAAAAAAATATTATTCAGTTTTTCAAGCTCAACGTAATTTCAAGCAAGAAAACATGTGTCATCCACTGATTATTATTCTTGGTTCACTTAAAAAATTGATGTTACTGGAAAAACTTCCCCAAGTATTGTATCATAGGGATTGTCAGAATTAGCTTTAGGTATTGTTTTGAGTTCTCACTTTTTTTTTTTCAGTCTGTAAGGATTTTATATTCGTAGGAGGTTTGAAGATGCAGTGTTGGGCTTTACTAATCAGATTCCATTTGAAAATAACTCTTAAAAAAGAAGAAATCTTAGTGAATATAAATGTATATTTATTTTTTATAAGACTGCAAGTCATAAGTACTATCATCAAAAGTACACATAGAGTTTATTTTTCGAAGATGGCAGTGGCAGGAAAGCAGAGAGGGAGAGAGTGTGAGTAAGGGAGTGAAGGGGGAGTGTGTGGATGTGTGTGGTGTGTGCATGTGTGAGTGAGGGACACTTAGATCTTTCAGGAGTCTTGGGGGCTGGCAGACCAGGTTCTCCTGGACAGGGAGCCTCTGCTACCTTTGTGAGTACTTCCAGGTGGCGCAGCTCTGGCACAGAAACCATGCCATCTTGAATTAGAGAACATCAATGGCTAGGAGCACAGACTCACCATCACCCAGACAGGCCTTGTACATCATCCCAGACTTTGCAGACACTCCAGCCAAAGTCGTGTTGCCTCACTACAGACCCGCAAACCCCAGGACATCCACCTCCCCTGTTGCCAGCTCCCGGGCCCTTCGGTGAGTTGCTGATTGCATGCTTCTCCAGCCAAGGGCATGCTGCTCCAGCAGCAGACCCCACAACTACTGCCTCCCAGGCCGCTAGATACTGGACCCCTCAGTGAGTTGCTTAGTGCATTCCTCTCTGGCCAAGGGCACACTGCTTCAGGTGCAGACCCCACAACTACCACCTCCCTGGCTGCTGGATCCTCAGCCCCTCAGTGAATTGCTGAGTGTGCACATCTCCGAACAAGGGTATACTGTTTCAGCTCCAAACCCTGTGATCCCTATCCCCTATCCCCAGTTGCAGGCTACTGCTAGCAATCTGCTAGCTCAGTCCTTCCCATTATTTACTTTGTTTGTGCTACTTCAGCAGAAGACCCCACAATTCCTGCTTCCATGGCTGCCAGCACCTGTACCCCTTGGTGAGTTGCTGAGCATGCCCCTCTTTGCCAAGGTTGTGCTCCTTCAACTATATACACCACACCCCATGTACCCAGCCTCTGCCTCCTGGAACACATGTGATTCTCAGAGTGAAGCCACCACAGCCAGTGTCCCCCTGCCTCACTTGCAGACTCTGGGACACCCATCCCTCCATCATGGGCTCCAGGACACTAGCAGCAATTCATGGAGAGAGATACCACCCTGACAATAGTGAAGCTATTCTGGCCAGAGTTGCCCTAATCCAGCCGTGGGCCCTGGGACCCTTACCACCAAGGCCATGGACTCCAGGAACCAAAAGTGAGCTGCCTGCTAGTGAGACCTCAGGCAATGTTTGCTACAATAGCCAGAACCACCAGAACATCCACAGCATCATGTACAATGAAGCCAGGGGTGAGTCACATTGTCAGACAACCTGTGAGGAGACTTCATCCATGAATGAGAAGCTAACATTTAACATCCAACTATATCAGAACATAAATAACTCAAGTAGGGGGCTCCCCTAGAACACTGAGCTCAGGAGATCTGATAGACTGCACCACTGGAGCCCACAAATCACCGAATACATAGAACCACCCCCAAAAGAATGTGGGTAGCATAGCAGTTGGATCTAAAACATAGAAACAATTAAAACATTACAGCAAAAATGGGGAGACAAAGAAACAATCCCCAAAGGAAAGAAAATGAGGAATCGCCAGAAAAGGAATTTAATGAAATGGAGGCAAGTAATTTTTCAGAAAAATAATTCAGAGTAATGGTTATAAGGATGCTCAAATGCCTGGATGTCAAAGACACAACTCAATGAGAATTACAAGGAGCTGAATGAGAATTTCACCAGCATGAATATGAATCAAGAGAAAATGAAGAATGACATAAGTTCAATAATAATAAAAAAAAATAAAAACAATGTAAGGTGCCGAAACCGGTTTGGCTCAGTGGATAGAGTGTCGGCCTGCAGACTGAAAGGTCCCAGGTTCGATTCCGGTCAAGGGCATGTACCTGGGTTTCAGGCACATCCCCAGTAGGAGATGTGCAGGAGGCAGCTGATCGGTGTTTCTCTCTCACCGATGTTTCTAACTCTCTATCTCTCTCCCTTCCTCTCTGTAAAAAATCAATAAAATATATTTAAAAACAAAAAAAAACAATGTAAGGTTTCAACAGTAGACTAGAAGAAGCTGAGGACAGAATCAGCGAGTTCGAAGACAAAGTTGAAAAAAAAACAGCAATACCCAAGCACAGCAGCAACTCGGGGGGTGGGGGGTACAAAAACAACAACAACAAAAAAAAAAAAAAAACAAGAGGAGAGTCTAAAGGAAATTTGGGACAACTTGAAATCAAACAGTATCTGCATAATAGGGGTTCCAGAAAGAGAGAAAGCTTAGCAAGGAATAGAAAATCTGTTCACAGAAATAATGACAGAAAACTTCCCTGACTTGGGGAAGACAAAAGTCACACAAATCCAAGAAGCTACAAGAGTCTCAAGCCAGAAAAACCCCAAAACACCCAAGCTAAAGCATATCATAAGTAAATTGGCAAACAAAAGAAAAAGAAAGAATCTTAAAGGCTGCAAGAGAGAGACAGAAAGTTACTTAAAAGGTTTCTCCCATTAGACTATCAATTGATTTCTCAACAGAAACAAATCAGGCTTGATGGGAATAGAATGAAATATTCAAAGTGATGCAAAGCAAGTGACTGAGTCTAAGAATACTCTATCCAGCAAGGCTATCATTCAAAATTGAAGTGGAAATAAGTAGCTTCACAGACAAAAAAAAAAGGCTATGGGAGTTTATTACCACCAATCCAGCAATGCAAGAAATGCTAAAGGGACTGGTGTAAAGAAGTAATAGAAAATAAGGAAGGAACACAGACATACAGAACAGAAATGGCCATAAACAAGTATCCTATATAATAAAAGCCTAGGTGGCATCACGTCCTTGCTCACACAATGCCCTCATGTAATGTCGTCACAAGATGGACTCCACAAGATGGCCTCCACAAGATGGTCTCCAAAAGATGGACATGCACACAGCAGAGGCAGAACCCAGTGGCTGCTCTGTGCAGTGAGGCCTGGGGGTCCCGCAGCTCTGCATGGCACAGAGGAGGCCAGTTCCGGCATTTCAGCCTCCTCATGCAGAGGATGCAAGTCCCAGCAGAGGAGGTGGGGTGCAGCAGCATGGGATGGCAGCTGTGGGTGATCAAGCCAGCAGGGGAGCAGTTAGGCATCAATCATGCCAGCAGGGGAGCAGTTAAGAGGCGATTAGGCTAGCAGGCAGAAGCGGTTAGGGGCAATGAGTCAGGCAGGCAGGCAAGTGGTTAGGAGCCAGCGGTCCTGGATTGTGAGACAGATGTTCGATTGCTGGTGACATCCCCTGAGGGGTCCCAGGTTGGAGAGGATACAGGCTGGGTTGAGGGACACCCCCCCGATTCCTGTGAACAAATTTGTGCACTGGGCCTCTAGTCTATCAACAATAACCTTAAAGTAAATAGATTAAATGCTCCAATAAAAAGACATAGGGTAGCTGAATGGACAAGAAAACATGACCCATATATATGCTGTCTACAAGAGGCCCACCTCAGAACAAAGGACTCACACAGACTTACTAGTAAAGTGAAGGTATGAAAAAAAATTCTTTAGGTAAATGGAAATGAAAAAATAAAAATAAAAAAAAGCTGGGGTAACAATACTTGTATCTGACAAAAAAGACCACACAGTGAAGGCTATAACAAGAGATAATGAAGGCCACTTCATAATACTAAAGAGATGGATTCAACAAGAGGATATAACTCTGTTAAACATATATGCACCCAATAAAGGAGCATCCAAATACATAAAAAAATAAAAAAAAATGGAAGATATCAAGGGAGAGATTGACAGCAACACAATTATAGTAAGAAATATTAATACCCCATTGACAACATTGGATAAATTTTCTAGACAAAAAATCAACAAGGAAACAGCAATCCTAAATGACTCACTAGATCAGATGGAACTAATTGACATCTTCAAAATATTTCCCTTGAAATCTACAAAATATACATTCTTCTCATGTACACATGGGCATTTTCAAAGATAGACCACAAGTTAGAACATGGACTCAGTCTATACAAATTCAAGAAGGTTGAAATCATATCGAGCATCTTCTCAGCTCACAATGGCGTGAATTTAGAAATAAACTAGAATAAAAATCATAAGCAATCAAGCACATGGAGGCTAAATAGCATGCTATTAAACAATGAATGGATTACTAAAGAGATCAAAGAAGAAATAAAAGCATCCTGGAAATAAATAACAATGAAAGCACAGCAATTAAAAATATATGGTACACAGTGAAAGCAATCCTGAGAGTCAAGTTCATAGAACTACAGGCTTACTTCAAAAAACAATAAAAACTTGTAATAAGTTATATAACCCTACAACATAAAGAATTTGAAAGAGAGCAACAACAACAACAAAATAAAGTAAGTACAAGGAAGAAAATAATAAAGATCAGAGCAAAAAAAATGATATAGAGACCAAACACAAACAAACAAAAAAACAATGCAAAACATAAAAAAAACCAAGAGCTGGTTCTTTGAAAGGATAAACAAGATTCATGAACCTGTTGCCAGACTCTCCAAGAAACAAAGAGAGAGTACCCAAATACACAAAATCAAAAATGAAAGAGGTGAAGTAACAACTGACCCCACAGAGAAAGAAAGCATCATATAAAATATTATGAACATCTCTACTCCAATAAACTAAACAACATTGACCAAATGGACATATTACTAGAAAAATACAATCTTCCAAAACTTAATCAGCCAGAATCAGAAAACCTGAATAGACTGATGACTACTGAAGAAATGGATGCAGTAATAATGATAATAATAATAATAATAATAATAATAATAATAATAAATCCCAGCAAACAAAAGCCCTGGTCTGGCTGGCATCACAGGGGAGTTTTATCAACCTTTCAAAGAACTACAACCTATCCTCCTCAAACTATTCCAAAAAATTCAGAAAGAAGAAACGCTTCCAAGCTTTTTCTATGAGGCACAGTGAAAGCAATCCTGAGAGTCAAGTTCATAGAACTACAGGCTTACTTCATAACCAGATAAAGACATGACAAAGAAAGAGAATTACAAGCCAATATCCCTGATGAACATAGGTGCTAAAATTATCAACAAAATTATAGCAAATCAGATCCAGCAATACGAGATTTATAGGGAACTCATACAACTTAACAAAAGGAAGATAAACAATCCAATCAAAAAATGGGCAAAGGACCTAAATAGACACCTTTCAAAAGAGGACATTCAGAAAGCCAAGAGACATATGAAAACATGCTCAAAGTCACTAATCATCCGAGAGATGCAAATCAAAACAGCAATGAGGTACCATCTCACACCTGTCAGACTGGCTATCATCAACAAATCAACAAACGACAAGTACTGGAGAGGATGTGGAGAAAAAGGAACACTTGTGCACTGCTGGTGGGAATGCAGACTGGTGCAGCCACTATGGAAGACAGTATGGAGTTTCCTTAAAAAACTGAAAATGGAACTCCCATTTGACCCTGTGATCCCACTTCTAGGAATATATCCCAAGAAACCAGAAACACCAATCAGAAAGGATATATGCACCCTTATGTTCATAGCAGCACAATTCACCATAGCTAAGATCTGGAAACAGCCTAAGTGCCCATCAGTAGATGAATGGATTAGAAAAGTGTGGTACATCTACACGATGGAATACTATGCTGCTGTAAAAAGGAAGGAACTCTTACCATTTGCAACGTCATGGATGGAACTGGAGAGCATTATGCTAAGTGAAATAAGCCAGTCAATAAAGGAAAAATACCACATGATCTCACTCATTCATGGACAATAGAGACCATTATAAACTTTTGAACAATAATAGATACAGAGGCAGAGCTGCCTCAAACAGATTGTCAAACTGCAGCGGGAAGGCCGGGGAGGGTTGGGGGGCAGGAGGTAGGGGGGTAAGAGATCAACTAAAGGACTTGTATGCATGCATATAAGCATAACCAATGGACATAAGACACTGGGGGATAGGGGAGGCCAGGGGACTGTCTAGGGCAGGGGGATAAAATGGATACATATGTAATACCTTTTGTAATACTTTAAGCAATAAAAAAAATTAAAAAAAAATAAAATTAAAAAAAAAGAAAGATTATACACCATGATCAAGTGGGATTTATCCCAGGAATACAAGGTTGGTACAATATCTGCAAATGAGATACATCACATAAACAAATTGAGAGACAAAAATCATATAATCAAATCAATCAATGCAGAAAAATCATTTGACAGAATCCAACACCCTTTCTTGATTAAAAAAAAAAAAAAGCTGCCGAAACCGGTTTGGCTCAGTGGATAGAGCGTCGGCCTGCGGACTGAAAGGTCCCGGGTTCGATTCCGGTCAAGGGCATGTACCTGGGTTGCGGGCACTTCCCCAGTGGGGGATGTGCAGGAGGCAGCTGGTCGATGTTTCTCTCTCATCGATGTTTCTGACTCTCTATCTCTCTCCCTTCCTCTCTGTAAGAAATCAATAAAAAATATATTTAAAAAAAAGCTATCAGCAAAATGGGAATAGAGAAATCATATATCAATATAATAAAAGCCTTATATGACAAACTTACAGCCAACAACATACTCAGTGGGCAAAAGCTAAAACCTTTTTCTATAAGAACAGGAACAAGAGAGGGATGCCCACTTTCACTACTCCTTTTCTACATAGTACTACAAATGCTAGCCATAGTGATCAGATAATAAGAAGAAATAAAAGGCATCCAAATTGGAAAGGAAGAAATAAAACTGTCACTCTTCACAGATGACATTATACTGTACAATGAAAGTCCTACGGACTCCATCAGAAAACTACTAGATTTAGTAAATGAATTTGGCAACAAAGCAGGATATAAAATTAATACCCAGAAATTTATGGCATTTTTATCCACCAATAATGAACTCTCAGAAAGGGAAACCAAATGAACAATCCCATTTATCATTGAAACAATAAATTTTTGATACTTAAGAATAAACTTAACCAAGTAGGCAAAAGACCTGTACTTTTTAAACTACAGTATATTTAAAAAAGAGATAGAGGAAGAGATATACAAGTGGAAGAATACACCATGATCATGGTTTGGTACAATCAACACCATTAAAATGGCCATACTACCCAAAGCAATCTATAGCTCAATGCAGTCCCTATCCAATTACAAAGGGCATATTTCACAGATCTAAAACAAATACTCCAAAAATTTATATGGAACCAAAAAAGACCTCAAATAGCCACAGCAATCTTGAGAAAGAAGAACAAAGTTGGAGGGATCTCAATACCAGATATCAAGTTATACTACAAAGCCACTGTACTCAAAACAGCCTGGTACTGGCACAAGAACAGGCATATACATCAATGGAAAAGAACAGAGAACCTAAAAATTGACCCAAGCTATTATGCTCAATTAATATTTGATAAAGGAGGCAAGAGTACACAATAAAGTCAAGACAGTCTCTTCAATAAATGGTATTGGGAAATTGTACAGATATATGCAAAACATAAAATTAGACCACCAACTTATACTATACACAAAAATAAACTCAAAGTGGATAAAAGAATTACATGTCAGACCTGAAACCATAAAAACCCTAGAAGAAACGATTGGCAGCAAAATCTCAGACATCTCTCGTAGCAACATCTTTACTGATTCATCTCCTAGGATAATGGGAATTAAGGAAAAAATAAACAAATGGGACTATATCAAAATAAAGAGCTTCTGCAAAGCAAAGAAACCATCAATAAAATAACAAGAGAATCCACTCCATGGGAGAACAGATTTACCAATGATACATCCTGTGAGGGGTTAACCTCTAAAATCTACAGGAAACTCATACAACTTAACAAAAGGAAGATAAACAATCCAAATAAAAAAGTGGCAAAGGACCTAAATAGACACTTCTTCAAAATGGACATACAGAAGGCCACAGGGCATATGAAAAAATGCTCAAAGTCTATGATTATCAGAGATGCAAATCAAAGCAACAATGAGATACCACTTCACACCTGTAAGAATTGCTATCAACAAATAATAAAAAAAACAAACAAACAAGAAGTGTTGGTGAGGATGTGGATAATAGGGAACCCTCATAAACTGCTGGTGGGAATGCAGACTAGTGCAGCCTCTGTAGAATTCAGTTTTAAGTTTCCTCAAAAAATTAAAAACGGAACTACCATTTGACCCAGTGATCCCACTTCTAGGAATATATCCCAAGAAAACAGAAACACCCATGAGAAAGAATATATGCACCTTTGTGTCCATAGCAGCAAAATTTACAATAACTAATATTTGGAAACTTCCTAAGTGCGCATCAGCAGATGAGTGGATTAAAAAGCTGTGGTACATCTACACAATGGAATACTATGCAGCAAGTAAAAAATAAAAAACTCTTACCGTTTGCAACAGCATGGATCGACCTAAAGAGCATTATGCTAAGCAAAATAAGCCAGTCAGAGAAAGATAAGAATCACATGACCTCATTCATATGTGGAAACTAATGAACAACATAAACTGATGATTAAAAATAGATCCAGAGGTATATAAACATTGAACAGACTGTCAAAACTCAGAGGGAAGGCAAGGGGGGTGCAGGGGGGCAAGAGATCAACCAATGAACTCATATGCTTATATGCATAAGCCAGAGACCCAGACAATAAGGTAATGAAGGCTGGGGGTGGGGAGGGGAAAGAGGGCAATGGGAGGGGAAAAGGGGACCTAAGTTATACTTTCAGCTAAAATATTTATTTAAAAAAGAAAGAAGGCATTACATTCATTATAGAAAATATATAATCTAAGATTGAAACTGGGGGAAGATTTTTTTAAAAAAAATTCAACGTATTGGTACCTGTGCACCTGTTCCAATTTATGAAGGTAGAAGATATTCTACAGTCCCCCATTTTAAAAAGAATGATTCTTATTATTGTATGACCTCTTGTTAAGCCAACAGTAGTTTGTCTGGCCAATTCAGCAGCTTTCTTCCCTTTGGCTCATGACACAACTTGAATTTGGACTTAAATGTATATTGAGAATGATAATAGGGAAATTTAAACAATATTTTGTTAAGAGACACTTTCTTTTAGGAGTTTTTGGTCTTTGGGGACCCAAAGAAACACTTACACAAAATAATGTAGAATTGATAAAACCGCTAGTCATGAATATCCAGGACTATATATTTTAAGTGGTGCCCATGTAATATTTACTATATGATGTGACAAGTGTTATAATAAAGGCATACACAATAAGAAACATCCAAGACATAAAAAGCTAATATTGATTTTATTTATTTATTTATTTAAAAATATATTTTTTTATTGATTTCAGAGAGGAAGGAAGAGGAAGAGAGAAAGAGAAACATCAATGATGAGAGAATCATTGATCAGCTGCCTCCTGCACCTGCCCTACTGTGGATTGAGCCCACAACCCAGGCATGTGCCCTTGACCAGAATCGAACCCTGGACCCTTCAGTCTGCAGGCCGATGCTCTATCCACTGAGCAAAACCAGCTAGAGCTAATATTGATTTTATGCTATGTACACATTATAACAATTATTCTACCACTAAACTAACATAAAAGTAATGACCAATGTTTGAATCATAGAGTTTGCAAGATATTTTTAGGCATATATCTTCATTAAACAATCAATGTAACTTTTTTTAACATTCATAAGAAGCAAGATTTTTTCTTTGTCTCCTCAGAATAGTACAGCATTTATGAATTGGCTATCCAAATAAATAGGTGTACTGTGGCCATATAATACTTGAAAAATCATGGTTATTCATTGTTGGTGCTGTGTTTGTGTGTGTGTGTGTGTGTTTGTGTATCTTCCCATGTATATTGTCCAATTATGCACTTAACCAGTATTTATTGAGTGATTTGTGTCAACACTTTTAGTGATGCTGGTGAGTCCAGTAAAAATCCAGACAAAGTATTTCTCCTCACTAGGGCTTGTTTTCTGATAGGTCAGATATATGCACATCTAATTAACACATATTATATATGATAAGCTATTACAGAAAATATAAACTACAAGAGGACAGAGTGAGGCTGGAAAGAAGGATGTTACTTTACCATACTGCTTAAAACTACATCACAAATTTGGCCAAAGCACAGCGTGAGTTGAAGTGGGGTAGGGGTTGATAACAAGAGGGACATTATGGGCAGCAAAGGCAATAGATGTACACTACAGTTTCCAAATAATATATTTCTTATAAATATCTTTGCAAACTTTCAACACTCTCTTCAAGCCCTTGACCTTTACCTTTATCAGATGACCTAGATTTCAAGAATAGTGAGAAATTGGCCATCAACTGCTATAATCCACTTCAGCATTCTATCACAGTCTCAAAGATATCCTTTCTTCTGTTCAAGGCCATTACATTTTGTGCCTTTGATCTCATATCTTAACTCATATTCTTCAGGACCTCCCATTTAGTCATTAATCGCTCTGTGCCTGTCCATCATTTTATAAGTGCTAAGGCATCTATAAGATATAAAGAGCCAGGGTACATAACGTCCACAATGACCTAAGGCTCAACTGAGCACTGGAAGTCAGTGCTGGGTTGCTGTGGTGACCCAACACTAACTGCAGTCAGTGTTATACAGTGACCCAGCACTGACTGCTGAGGGGGCTGTAGATTAGGCCCTGAGAGAAGCCTGCAGGGAGAGAGGCAGGGTTTGATCTGAAGCTTCCATGGCAACTGTTGATCATCTGTTGCCTCTCTCTTTCTCTCCCAGCTTCGCCAGCAGCAGTACCTCTGTTTCTCTGTGGGCATTTGTGGGCTGCTGATCAGCCCTGCCTCTTTGATCAGGCCCAGAGATAGGCCCAGAGATGATTACTGGCATAGAAACCGACCAATCAGAACCAAATCTGGATGAAGTGCCAGGATCCAATGGCTGCCTAGGAGGCGGAGCTTTTGACACTGACTGACATAGAAACTGACCATTCAGAACCAAATCTGGGTGAACTACGAAGGCAGAACGGGCTGAGGAGGGGTTTTAAGGGCAACAACTGTTTGGTGTAAGGTGTAAGAAAGAGGCTCAATTTTTTAATGACTGGTTTGGCAGTATAGTGCATATGGCTTGGTATCAGTCCAGATATAGGGATTATGTATTTTTGTCTGCCAAGAGCATCTCCTCCTGCTGCAAAAGCCCCCCCCCCCCATTTAAGCAATCCTACCCTATATAATATATGTATACTAATAAAAGGGTAATATGCTAATTAGACCAGGTCGACTGGCCATCTCCCGGATGTCTAACTTACTTCCGGACAAAGCCATAGTGGTGGGGGCCGAGGCAGAGGCAGTTAGAAGCAATCAGACCATCAGGGGAGGGCAGTTGGGAGCAACCAGGTTGGCAGAGGAGGGTAGTTGGGGGCGAGATCAGGCAGGTAGGTAGAGGCTCATCCAGGCAGGCAGGTGAGTAGTTAGGAGCCAGCAGTCCCAGATTGTGGGTCCCCATTGGAGTGGGTGCAGGCTGGGCTGAGGGAACCCCCTCTCCCTCGTGCATGAATTTTGTGCACTGGGCCACTAGTCTTATAAGAAAAAGCAAATAACACTTTTAATATTTGATCCCTCTAGTTACCTTCAAGTTACTCTTCTTTTATTCTCATGTAAACCTTTTGAAATTGTAACTTATATTCACTCTTCATTACTTCTTTACCTCCCACTCTCTCCTTATTTCTCTTTATTATGGCTTCTGTCCAAAATAATTCCAATGAAAATTACTTTCACTAAGGTTTCCAATGACATCAAAATTATAAAACTCAATTGATATTTTTTCAGTCTTTACCTTACTATATTTCTTTACTACATTCACCACTGTTTATTCATCCTATATTTTTAAAACCCTCTACTCCTGTGACTTCTATGACACTATGTTTATTTTAATACTTTTTACTTGTCTATCTCCTTCACAGGTTCATCTTCTTCCATCTGCCAATTAAATAAAGGTATTATAAGAGTCTCATCTTTGGTTTAATATGTGTCTCATATTACATACTTATGTTTGATCTTACCTATTTCCTACCGTCATATTGATAATTCTCAAATGTATATTTCTATCTCTAAATTCCCCTCAAGCCTTTGGAATTATTTACTTCAGTATCCAGAGACATTTCAAGTCTACATTTCCCATAGACTCATCCAATGCTGACATTTCAAAAATTAAAGGTCATTATCATTTTCCCAAATATTTCTTCCTCTTTTGACTTTTCTTAGATGATGACACTATAATCCATGTATATATATATATAACCTAGAGAACAGATAATCACCCTAGATTCACAATTCTCTGTCATCAATACAATTGTTCAATTATAAAATCATGTTGATTTTATTTCATAAGCATTTTCCAAAGCACTCTCTACTTTTCTCTTTTTACTACTCTTATTAATCCAAATATTTATTTTTTTGCCTATACTTCTGGCAATAGTCTCCTAAAAGGTTTCCCTGTCTCTCCTCTTCTCTATATCCAATTTATTATATACTAGATGCCCGGTGCATGAAAATTCATGCACTGGAGGGGGGTCCCTCAGCCCGGCCTGCCCCCTCTCATAGTCCAGGAGCCCTCAGGGGTGGGATGCAACCCAGCGATCAGGGGAAGGTGATGCCCCATCACACCTCTGCTGCTGCCACTGCTGGCAGCACAAGCCCTGGCCGGCCCTGTTTACCTGAGCCTTGGACAGCCCTGGGCGGCTGGGCAGCTGCCATCTGAGGCTGGCCTGCACTTTGGGCCAGTCCTGGGCAGCTTAGGGGCTGAAGGGACTAGGGGCCACAATTTTGTGGCTGTGGGCACTGCCATCTTTGAAGGCCTGGCAGTCAATTAGCATATTCCCTCCTTATTGGCTGTGGGCAACACCATCTTTGAGGGTGGGAAGTCAATTAGCATATTCCCTCCTTATTGGCTGTGGGTAACGCCATCTTTGTGATGGTGTGAGGGTCAATTAGCATATTACCTCTTTATTAGATAGGATTCCACAAAGAAATTTGATAAACCATTCTGATCAGGTCACTTCCATATAAAAAATGTTCAGTATTTTCTCATCTTTGACAAAATAAAGTTTGCCGAACTGGTTTGGCTCAGTGGATACAGCAGACTCAAGGGTCCCAGGCTCGATTCTGGTCAAGGGCATATACCCTGGTTGCGGGCACATCCCCAGTGGGGGGCGTGCAGAAGGCAGCTGATCGATCTCTCTCATCGATGTTTCTAACTCTCTATCCCTCTCCCTTCTTCTCTGTAAAAAATCAATAAAATATATTAAAATAAATAAATAAATAAATAAATAAATAAATAAATAAATAAATAAATAAAGTGAAAACTTCCTAATGCAGCACACAGGACCCAGCCTAGATTTCTAGTCTCATCTACAACATTTCTTACCTCACACTTTTAATTTCCAGCAGTATGGAACCTATTGTAATTATAGTCCTCACATTAACTTTCATAGTTCTCTTTAGTATGTTATGCATGCTGTATCCCACTCCTTCACACATGTAACACACTAATACACTTTAATTTTATACATATACTAGAGGCCCAGTGCACAAAAATTTGTGCACTCAGGGGGGGGGGTCCCTCAGCCCAGCCTGTGCGCTCTCACAGCCTGGGACCCCTCGGGGGATAACCCCCTGCTGGCTTAGTCCTGCTCCCTGGGGATTGGGCCTAAGCTGGCAATCAGACATCCCTCTGGCAGCCCAGGAGCCCTAGGGGGATGTCCACTTGCCAGCGGGGAGCAGGCCTAAGCTGAAGTCAGATATCCGTAGTGCTGCTGAGGAGGTTGGAGAGGCTCCCACCATCACCGCTGTGCTGACAGCTGGCAGCCTGGCTTGTGGCTGAGCAGAGCTCCCCCTGTGGGAGCGCACTGACCACCAGGGAGCAGCTCCTGCATTGAACATATGCCCCCTTGTGGTTAGTGTATGTCATAGTGACCAGTCATTTCCAGTCGTTCTGCTGTTAGGGTCAATTTGCATATTACCCTTTTATTATATAGGAGTGCCTGGCCAGCCTGGGTGAGGGGCTTATGGCTGTTTGCAGGCTGGCCACAGCCCCTTTAGTGTGGTGGTCCCCACTGGGGTGCTTGGCCATCCTCGGTGAGGGGCTGAGGGCCGTTTGCAGGCTGGCCACAGCCCCTTCAGGGTAGGGGGTCCTGCTGGGGGGCCTGGCCTGTCTGGATGAGGGGCTGAGGGCTGTTTTCAGGCTGTCTGATCCCCACAGCAGAGACCCTCACCCCATGAGGGTGTGGCCATCCTGGGTGAGGGGCTGATGGCTGTTTGCAGGCTGGCCACAACCCCAGCCACCCAAGCTCCCAGAGGAGGCTGACTGGAAGCAGGTATGTGGGATTTATTTGTCTTCCATAATTGAAACTTTGTTGCCATGAGCAGAGGCCACAGCCCGCTCAGGGCAAGCGGGAAGCTTGGCTTCCTCCATCGCCCGGGCAACCAAGCCTCCTGCTTGCTCCAGCTCCGTGGCTGCTGGTGCCATCTTGGTTGGGTTAATTTGCATATAGTCGCTCTGATTGGCCGGTGGGCATGGCTTAGGGTGTAGTGAAGGTACAGTCAATTAGCAACTTTGTCTTTTATTAGTGTAGATATACATATATCAGTGTTATTTTAATACTATATACATATCAATGTACATATCACTTGT
Source organism: Myotis daubentonii (assembly GCF_963259705.1). NCBI lineage: Eukaryota > Metazoa > Chordata > Mammalia > Chiroptera > Vespertilionidae > Myotis > Myotis daubentonii. Next base: position 66,884,821 of record NC_081861.1, on the reverse strand, counting down.
TTTATAATTTTTGTGTATATCTAACCAATTAAACTGTAAAGGCAAGAACCAGTACTTAATTGTTGGGATACTAAAGAAAGCCCTTCACATGATCTCACTTATATGTGTAATCTAATGAACAAAATAAAATGATGAATAAAATAGATCCAGAGACATACAAGCATGAAACAGACTGATTAATCTCAGAGGGAAGGAGGGATGAGTGGTAGGTGGAGAGAGTTTAACCTGGAAATTTAAATGCAAATATGCATAACCCATGGACACAGACAATAGTGTGGTGAAGGTCTGGGAGGGTGGGAGGTAGAGGGTAGCAATGGGAGGGGATGGGGGCATCTGTAATTCTTTCAAAAATAAATATAAATTAAAAATAAATAAATGAAATAAAAAAGGTAACCCCTCATTAAAACACACACACACACACACACACACACACACACACACACACACACATTCATATTCCTTACCTAAGTTCTGAAAACATTGAGAACCAAACAAATGGTAACAGAGGTGACCAAACTATTGTTTTTTCATTACTGCAAGAGACAATGGACATGCTAAGTGAACCACAAAATTAGGCAGATTAATCCATCATGTCACAGTCACTCAGGAACACAGTTGCCCGCACCACATGGAAGCATTGCTCAGGTAAGAACTGAGGCAGGGCAGAGGAGAACTGGCAACACTGGGGGGAAGCTCAACTGTACATAGCAAAAGAAGGTGTTCACTTAAGAAATATTCAAACCTGTGGAGAATTTTTGTGAGTTTATTTGAGACAAATTGTCGACAATTGCCAGGAAGCAGAATCTCAGCGGACTGAGATAATGCTCAGGAGAATGGCAGTTTTGCACCTTGTTTTATACATTACAATCAAATGAGGAGATGTATGTGGGTTACATGAAATACATCAGTGATAGATTAGGGAGGTGGGAGAAAGCAAAGCGAGGAAACCTCTAGGATTGGATAAAAGTAAAACGATAGACACACACTTCTTTTACTTAGGTGGGTGCAGGATAGTTAACAGTCAACAATGAACTCTATAACAATGGGGGGATTTATAGTTTATGCAGAGTGGTGCCTGTGCTTCGAGGGGTCCAGGAAAAGTAAAATTACTTTGACATTCCAAAGATGTGTTATCATAGATGCAAAAAGACAATAGGCTCCATTAAAGGAAACATTGACCTTTGTCATTGAAGATACCAGCCTAAGACATGACTACCCACCATAAACTGCTTTTAATTAAAGTTTTAATTTCAGACCATACTCTGTGGTTACTTTAGGCCACCACAAGCTAGTCAGATTAGCACATGGCTCCTTTTCATATACACAGGGAACTGCTTTGGCATTCCTAGTTATTTCCAAATTTAGCAATCAAACAAGACATGCCTGTTTCTCAGAAACAGTGATTAAAGATGAAGAGAGATTCCAAGATGTAGTTAAGTAAAACATTCTTATAGAAGCTCCAGGGTGAATGGAGGTGTTTCTCCTGTAAATTTATCAAGCTTTCTGTTCCTGTAGTCTAGTTTATGGGTCTGATGCATAGTAATCAATACGTTTTAAAGGAACATAATGTTAAATGTATAACCAACTAGAGGTGTCATGGAAAGTATAAATAACTACAACGTAGTAAATCAAAGTAAGAACTGTTAACCTAGGAGAAACTTCCAGAATATGCTTTAAAGTATATAAATTATTAAAAAAAAAAAAAGATTAGCACTGGGCATTGATTTGCAATGAATTGCTATTTTGCTGACAATGTCTTATAAGAAAATAAAAGAGCAGCTTACAAGCAGACATAGTTTGTTTTCACAAGGAAAACAGAAATAACTTGGAAGTATTTTATGGTATTTAAATATACATCTTACAGAGCTAAAAAACAAATAAATATATAACATAAAAATTCTCCTTTGAGGCCAGTAATTATTATTCAATGTATTCAAAATGCATTTTTATTGATAACATGTTATATTTGGGGGTGGGCAATTGGCTGCTGGAGTTTTGATTATACAATAAATGGACTTTCTGTCTAGGCTACATTATCATAAAATGTATTTTTTAATTACTTAGAGGCATATTGAATTGCTCTTGAATTTGATATTTTGAATGTCATCAGTTTCAACAGAATAGTATGGTGTTCTCTGAAGCAAGCAATTTTGCCTGTAATTTCAGCACTTTCATTCACTGCACATTAATACATCACATACCAACCTGAAGAACCAGTCTTTGTATATTGTTCATGTAGTCTGAGATCTGGACTCCTAGGCTTCTTAGATTTTTCTCTCACAGGCCTGGAAACTCAGGTCAAAGCTTCCTATTTTAGTTTTGCCTCTTCAGGGATATTTCCTGAGCACGGTGCTTCAAATTAAAGTTGAATCCCTCTGCAAAGAATTAAATCTTCTCCTTTCTCCACAGTATAGCACAGAAAAATATTACAATTAACCCCTACTTTACCTGCAGTTTCTAGTTAACATTGTAAATCATTTGGTTGAAAATATAAGCCCCATAATAGTGTGTGTTTTTTTCTATATTTATTAAAACTATTAAATATGTTGCAAAGTATATTGAGAACTAAGGGATAAGAAATTTATTTTAATAGACATTTCATGAACACATCCTTTTTGGAACAGATAATAAGCTAGGTGTATGGACATATATAACTGCTTTCTACTAGAGTTTAAACTAAAATAGAGGGTTTAAGCCCTAACTGGTTTGGCTCAATGGATAGAGCGTTGGTCCATGGACTGAAGGGTCCCAGGTTCGAGTCTGGTCAAGGGCTTGTACCTTGGTTGTGGGCACATCCCCAGTAGGGGGTGTGCAGGAGGCAGCTGACCAATGCTTCTCTCTCATCAGTGTTTCTAACTCTCTATCCCTCTCCCTTCTCTCTGTAAAAAAAATCAATAAAATATATATTTAAAAAAATAAAATAAAGGGTTTAAGACAAATTTAAAAAATAATACAAGCAAGCCCTAGTCAGTTTGGCTCAGTGGATAGAGCACTGATCTGTGGGCTGAAGGTTCCCAGGTTTGATTCTTGTCAAGGGCACAATACCCAGCCCTGGTCAGGGTGCTTGAGGGAGGCAACAAATTGATGTTTCTCTCTCTTTGTCTCTCTCTCTCCCTTCCACTCTCTCTAAAAATCAATAGAAAAATATCCTTGGATGAGGATTAACAACAATAAAAATGTACATAATACAGGCATAATTCCAAGCATGGGATTTTCCAGTAAAGATGTGATGAATAATAATCTATCCCAAAACTTAATGATATAAAATAATATTCAATTATGCTTATAATTACTGGTGAATCCGTAGAAAGGGCATAGTGGAGATGGCTTGTCTGTATTCCACAATGACTGAGGCCTCAGCTAGAGTAGCTAAAATAGTTGAAGGTTCCTCAAATATCTTGATGTGGCTGGGTAACAACAGGCAACATATGTCTGGACCTGGACTCTGGCTATTGACTGTATTTTTCTGTTCTGTTCATCTTGTCAGCTGGGACTATAATGTCCTATATGGTTTCTTCACTCACATGTGTGCTACCTGGAATGGGATGGCTATGTGAACAAGGGCTGGCCAAGTATCTTTTTCTTTCTCCACAGCCCTTTCACATGGGAAATTTTGGTTTCCTTATAGCATGGTAGTCTTAGAGTAGTCAGACATCTACATAGTAGTGGGCTTACCTCAAAGATAACAATCCAAATCTCATAGTGAGAATTGTTGGTTTCTTAAGGCCTAGGTCAGGAAACTCACAAAGTATCACTTCTATCATATTAGAGTAGTCAAAGTGGTCACAGAGCCCAGAGAAATTAGAGGAGGGCACATAAAACATACCACTCGATTAGAGGAGTGCCAACATATTATGGCCATCTTTACCAGCAGGAGATCAGAAAAGCCTTAAAAGGAGCAAGAATAGTTGAAATTGTTTTTTAGAGGATGGGAATAATTTCGATAATGTGATAGACATTTAAAATGGTTAGATACAAATGAGTACACATGAAAGTGGTAAGAAAGTGAGGGATATATCCAGTAAATTTGCAGTTTATAATTTATCTATATACTAGAGCCCGGTGAACAAAAATTTGTGCACTCGGGGGAGGAGGGTCCCTCAGCCCAGCCTGTGCCCTCTCGCAGTCTGGGACCCCTCGGGGGATGACCACCTGGTGACTTAGGCCTGCTCCCCGGGGGATTGGGCCTATGCTGGCAGTCAGACATCCCTCTGGGAGCCTGGGAGTCCTCGGGGGATGTCCACTTGCCAGAGGGGAGCAGGCCTATGCTGCAGTCTGACATCCTTAGTGCTGCTGAGGAGGCGGGAGAGGCTCCCACCACCACTGCTGTACTGGCAGCTGTCAGCCTGGCTTGTGGCTGAGCAGAGCTCCTCCTGTGGGAGTGCACTGACCACCACGGGGCAGCTCCTGCATTGAGCATCTGCCCCCTGGTGGTCAGTGTGTGTCATAGTGACCAGTCATTCCCAGTCATTCTGCTGTTAGGATCAGTTTGCATATTACCTTTTTATTATATAGGATAGAGGACTGTTGTATGGGTGGGGGCCAGCTGGTTTGCCCTGAAATGTGTTCCAGATCAGGATGGGGGTCCCCACTGGGGTGTCTGGCCAGCCTGGATGAAGGGCTGATGGCTGTTTGCAGGCTGGTCAAGCACCCTCAGTGGGGACCCTCATCCCATGGAGGTTTGGCCAGCCTGGATGAAGGGCTGATAGCTGTTTGCAGGCTGGCCACACTCCCTTTAGGGTGGGTGGTCCCCACTGGGGTGCCTGGCCAGTCTGGGTGAGGGGTTGAGGGCCGTTTTCAGGCTGGCCAACCCCCCTGGCGAGGGAAGCTCTCAGCCTCTCCTTTTTTTCTTTTTTCTTTTTTTATTCTGGGATTTATTTACCTTCTATAATTGAAAATTTGTTGCCTTCAGTGGAGCTCAGAGCCGGCTGCAGCAGGCGGGAAGGTTGGCTTCCTTCATCACTGGAGCAACCAAGCCTCCTGCTCGCTCCAGCTCTGTGGCCACGGCCGGCTGAAAGCAGGTATCTGGGGTTTATTTATCTTCTATAATTGAAATTTTGTTGCCTTCAGTGGAGCTCAGAGCCAGCTGCGACAGGCGGGAAGCTGGGCTTCCTCCATCACTGGAGCAACCAAGCCTCCTGCTCACTCCATCTCCGTGGCTGCTGGCCGCCATCTTGGTTGGGTTAATTTTCATATAGTCGCTCTGATTGGCTGGTGGGCGTGGCTTAAGGCATAGTGAAGTATGGTCAATTTGCATGTTTGTCTTTTATTAGATTAGATATATAAAGAGGTAATATGATAATTGGTCCTAACAATGTCACAGTCATGACCACTAAGGAGGAGGCTACCTGAGCATGCGTGGTGGGGTGTTGCCCCCGGAGATGTGGTGGAAGTGGGGAGGCACCCAGAGGAGGCCCATGCCTGGGAGAGTAGTGGTGAGAGCCAGTAGCGCCCCCCTCACCAGAACTTCACCACCCAACACTCACACTCAGAGAGCCCTGCCACTCACCTGCCTGGGGAAGGAGCACAGAGAAGCAGGTGGGAGGTTTCTACACTCTACTCAGGCCCCATGACAGGGCAGAGCCCCTGCATTGCTCCAGAGATGGGACTGAACTTGGGAAGCTGCGAGGCACCCAGAGAAGGCAGGACCAGCCCCAGGCAACTGGAGGGACTGAGGGCGGGGCTTGAAGCAGCCAGAGAAGGCCAGAGGGGTTGAGGGGCTGGGCCAGGCATCCTGGAGCTCTGCATGGAGAGGTTTGGATGTCAAGGCAGGGTGGCGGGTGAGTGGGTGGCCCGCGCAATTTTGCAAGCTGGGCTCCTAGTATGTAATGAGATAGAAATAACATACAAATGATTGAAGATTACAAAATAAAAGTTAATGTAATTGGCCTTAAGTTTTTATACTTCCAAGATCACATTGTTTGACTTCTTCCTCTCATCAAGTGCTAATCCTGATTTTTATAGTTTTGTGAGATGTTTTCTTCTTTTAGTTGGATATTGATGTTATATTAACTCCATTTCAAGCTAAAACAACTGGTTTTCAAATGTTTTACTAGTTAGAGAGTGTAATTAGACTGAAAGAAATGCTGTTTTTATATTTATTTCAGACTTCTCAATTGCCTGCTTGAGTAGATTATTTCAGGCACAGGTCCAATCAATCTTACATAGGGATAACAATGATTGATCTCTATATGTTTTTTTGTTTATGTTAGTTGGACAGAAAGTAACCTATAACATTACTGTGCACAATTGCTGCTACTAAATTTGCCAGTTAATTAACACTGACCAACAGGGCCATCATCTAATGAAGTTAGTTAGAAAAGAAAAAGAATTATGTATCATATATCTTTTGGTTTTCTTGGGGTTTCTAATGATTGTTTTTATCAGTTTTATCATCTCTTTGATCCTAGAAAAGCAAGGGAGAATCATATTTTGTGGTTCCCAAATATAATGAAAGCAATTAAATTAAAAAATAAAACTATAACCCCAAGGCTAAAGTAAGATAGACAAACTGTAAAGATCAATGACACTCCAGAGTTAAAATGCATAGTAAGAGTAGAAAATGCACAAGTTAGAAATAATGCAAAAAGGTCCTATAACATAAGAAATTTCTACCAACTGTGCAGTAAAGATCATCAAATAATCAATACACACAACCAAAAGAAATGAGCTATTTGGTGAATAATATTTTGCTTAGTACTTAATTTAAATGATAGGTAGAAAACCTTAAATTGATTCATTCACACATTGTCAATTTGTTGGTGAGATAAAAGAGAGAAAGAGGAAACGAGAGGGAGGAGGAGGGGGAGAGGGAGGAGAAGGGGGAAGGTGAGGAGGAGGGGGAGGAAATATTTTCAATGGTTCTGCTTTCTACATTGGGCCAAAACCCCAACCCTTCTTCAATCTGAGTGATAATTGCATTACTTCAAATATTTAACATTTTATATGTGAGAATTATGGATGCTCACTAAATCCTGCCTTCTCATGATTTTCTTTCTCCCTCAGCTTTATTATCTTGTCTGTTGACTGATCAAATATGTATTTTCCTAATATTTTTGTGTACTTTCTCCCATGGAAATTGCAGAACGAAAGTTTAAGCTAAAAATGTTTATGACCTATCTAATTAAAACCTTAATTGAATTACTCATGATCCTTTCTATACAAAATTTATACTGTCCTTAGAACTCATGACTACTTTGCTTCTGGTGTTTCATAATGCCATATACAATTTCTTTTTATGAATTAAACCTGGACTTTGGTCAGATTTTAATATTCCAAAAAGTGAAACTGTTCCGATTGCATAAAAACACTCAGTCCATCATTTTTTATTATTATTTACTAGAGGCCCGGTGCACAAAAATTTGTTCACTCGGGGGGAAGGAGGGGTCCCTCAGCCCAGCCTATACCCTCTCGCAGTCTGGGACCCCTCGGGAGATAACAACCTGCTGGCTTAGGCCTGCTCCCGGGTGGCAGAGGGCAGGCCCAATCCCGAGGTGCAGCCCCTGGTCAGGCTCAGAGCAGGGCCGATTGGGGAGTTGGGGCACCTCCCCCTGTCATGCACGGAGCAGGGCGGATTGGGAGGTTGTGATGCCACCCTCAGTCATGCTCAGGATAGGGCCGATTAGGGGGTTGGGGCACTGCCCCCTGTCACACTCAAAGCAGGGTCCATAGGGAGGTTGTGGCACGACCCCTGTCACTCACAGAGCAGGGTCAATCAGGGGGTTGGGGAGCTCCCCCCTGTCACGCACAGGCCAGGGCCCATCAGGGGGTTGGGGAGCTCCCCCCTGTCACTCACAGAGTAGAGGGGATAGGGGAGTTGGGGCACCGCCCCCTGTCACACACAGAGCAGGGCGGATCAGGGGGTTGGGGAGCAGCCCTCTATCACCCACAGAGCAGGGCCGATCAGGGGGTTGGGGCGCCGCCACTGTCACACTCAAGGCAGGGACAATGGGGAGGTTATGGCTCTACCCCGTCACACACAGAGCAGGGCCCAAGGGGGGGTGGGGGGGTTGGGGTGCCGCACCCTGTCACACACAGAGCAGGGCCGATCAGGGGGTCAGGGAGCTCCCCCCATCAGGCACAGAGCAGGGCTGATCAGGAGGTTGGGGTGCCTTCCCCTGTCACGAACAGAGCAGGGCGGATAGGGAGGTTGTTGCCCCACCCCCTGTCACACACAGAGCCACAGGGCAATCAGGGGGTTTGGGCGCTGCCCCCTGTCATGCTGATCCCGGTGCCGGGAGGCCTCGCGGCTCCGCTGATCCCGGTGCTGGGAGGCATATTAACCTTTTACTATATAGGATAGAGGCCTGGTGCACGTGTGGGGGCCGGCTGGTTTGCCCTGTACGGTGTCCTGGATCAGGGTGGGGGTACCCACTGGGGAGCCTGGCCTGCCTGGGTGAGGGGATGATGGCTGTTTGCAGCTGGTCACACACCCTTCAGGGTGGGGGTCCCCACTGGGGTGCCTGGCCAGCCTGGGTGAGGTGATGATGGCTGTTTGCAGCTGGTCACACACCCTTCAGGGTTGGGGTCCTGGCCAGCCTGGGTGTGGGGATGATGGCTGTTTGCATCTGGTCACACACCCTTCAGGGTGGGGGTCCCCACTGGGGTGCCTGGCCAGTCTGGGTGAGGGGCTGAGCGCTGTTTTCAGGCTGGCGGGTGACAGGAGCTCCCAACCGCTCCTTTTTTTCTTTTTTTTTATTCTGGGCCAGCTTTAGCTCTGAGGCTCCAGCTCTTAGGCCTGCACTCCTGAAAGCAGGTATCTGGTTTGTTTCGGTTCTATAATCGAAACTCTGTATCAACTCCAGCTCTGAGATCCCGGCTCACTGAAAGCAGGTTTCTGGGGTTTTGTTTAGCTTCTATATTTGTTACAACGTTTCTTAAACTGCAGGCTCAGAGGCTGGCAAGGCAGGCAGGGAACGTTGGTTTCCTCCGTCACTGAAGCAAGCAAGCCTCATGTTAGTTTCAAGCTGCCTGGCTGCCGGCCGCCATTTTGGCTGGCAGTTAATTTGCATATCTTGCTGATTAGCCAATGGGAAGGGTAGCGGTCGTATGCTAATTACCATGTTTCTCTTTTATTAGATAGGATTACTTTAATGAGAGAGGAAGGAAGAGGGAGAGAGAGAAACCTCAATGTGAGAGAGGAAACATCAACCAGCTATCACCTGGATTCCCCTTATGGGGGATCAAGCCTGCAACTTGGGCATGTTCTCTGACAGGGAATTGAACTGGCAACCTCTTGGCACATGGGACTATGGTCAACCAACTTAGCTTCACCAACCAGGGACAGTCAATCTTCTTACCTAGAACTTTTCTTTGAGAGAGATTAAACATGGTGATTAAAACTAGTTTTACACTATCAACACAAATAGAGAATAGAAGCAATATAAACTACAACTAACTAGTTTTATTTTTAACTATTCTAGTATGTGCTTAGCTTTCAAATTACATTTACCTTCTCTTGGAATTCTCAACTACTTAAATTTTTATCACTAACTAGAGGCCCTGTGCATGAATTCATGCACCAGTGGGGTCCCTCAGCCTGGCCTGTGCCCTTTTGTAATCTGGGACTCCCTCTTTGGATGTCAGACTGCCAGTTTCGGTCCAGTCCCCACAGGCCAGGCTGAGAAACCCCAACAGTGTGTGAATCTGTGCACCAGGCCTCTAGTATGCATATAAGATCTTTGGTTAATCTCTTCCAACCCCCTCTCTTCCCTTCCCTCTGAGATCATCATTCTGCTCCATGTTTCCATGCCTGTGTGTTGGGGTTCAACCCCAGCAGGTCCAGAGGTTCCCAAAGGTGTGGATGGAGTCAGTGAAGAAGTAATGACATGGAGACAGCATTCAGTTTATCAGCATAGACGGTTCTCTCTTGTTCTCTCCTTTATTGTCCTGTTACAACTGTATTTATAAGCATGACATAATCGTATGTTTTGGGTCCTCCCTTGGCCTTCTACAGTTCCTGGTTTCATGTCCATAGTTTCTTATCTGACCTTTGCCAAAAATCCTGTCTCTATCTAGTTCTGTTGATTTTAATCTTGTCTAGGTTAATCTCTGTGTTCCATTATAAGGGCTATTCCAAGGTCACTATTCTACTGCTCTACTGATAAGCTACAAGGAAGTAACTGAAGGAGATTATCCCACCAGTAAAAGTTATGTCCTCCCAGCCCCGCTGCTTGCCTTCCCTAGGACTGCCCTGTGTCAGTGGGTCTCTAGGGGTATAGGCTTTGATGCTTTTCCTGATGGGCAGACCCCTGGGGATGTGAGCCCAACAAGTCCCAAATTTATTGCCAACAGTCTTAATTCAAGATCTTCATAAGTAGTACATGGTATTTCTGTAACACTAGGGGGTTTTACTGATTCATTCCCCTCCCCAGTTCCGTCAATCCCCAACTCCAGGGAAACATCCCCACCTGGGGAAACAACCTTTCTTGGGGAAGTGGCCCTGGTTAAAACACATAGTGCTAAGAGGGGGAAGCAAACATATTAAGAACAGTATGCCATATACGCCAGGTCCTTTGAAACATATGCTGTGCAGATGTTTCTTCCCTGCAGTGACTGTGTCAAGCAGCAAGGATGGACCGTCTCCTGGCACCTGTGCATTGAGTGTCTGCCCCCTGGTGGTCAGAGCACTTCATAGCTACTGGTCGACCAGTCGAACAGTTGAATGGTGGGACACTTAGCATATTAGCCTTTTATATGTATAGATTTTCCTCAAATTTCTTAATTCCTGGCCCTTAGGAAAAGGTAAATTTTTCTGCAATGTTCTTAAATGAGAAATGACAATTCACATAGTTTATGATTTCTGTTTTCATATATTATAAAATCTAAGATAAAAGATAACTACTGGCCGAAACTGGTTTGGCTCAGTGGATAGAGCGTCGGCCTGCGGACTGAAAGGTCCCAGGTTCGATTCCGGTCAAGGGCATGTACCTTGGGTGCGGGCACATCCCCAGTGGGAGATGTGCAGGAGGCAGCTGATCGATGTTTCTCTCTCATCGATGTTTCTAACTCTCTATCTCTCTCCCTTCCTCTCTGTAAAAAATCAATAAAATATATTTAAAAAAAAAGAAAATGTTTTAAAAAAAAAAAGATAACTACTGGATCTATATTAAATCCCTGAATGTTCTATCTTATAAAAAATAGGTTATTTTTCTCTTAACACGACAAGTTTTAATTGTGTTATATGTAGCCCTCCACTCATTCTGACCATCTGGATCACTACTTTTCTAGATTGTTAGGTGGTATCAATAATATGTCACATACATCTAGCTGCTTCAACAGGGAAAAAAAAATCTCTTTATGCACTAGATGGAGCCCAATAGTTTTCAAGGTAGGTAAAACATCCATGATTTCTCTAGATTTCATGATTTCTCTAGATTTCATCTATCCAGATAATACCTAACCTCTATTCATTCAGATATGAAATGTTTAGCTACAAAACAATCTATACAATTAGAATGGAAACATTTTATGATCAAGAACTTTTAAATAAATATTTCATAAAACAGATTAAAGATATGCATATTAATATATCAGTGCTGCTATTATAAATAGAAAAAAAGCATGAGGAAGTTTTGTAACACAATAGTATCCTTATTATTTGGATATATATGGTTCTTAAGATTATTCTGGAAGCTTTAAATATATGTAGAGGGAATCTAAGGTGTTCCCTCTACTATCTTCAGCACCAATTTTTACTATCTTCAGCACCAATTTTATTGCATGAAAAAATATGAAATATTCCCAAAGTCATAATGTTTCCAAAAGAAAACTTAAATATCTGAAAATGAAAAATTTTACCCAATCTGAGGAGCTATGCTCCAGACTACTTTGTATTGATATAACATGAATATCCAGTATTGAATAGGAGGTTATTGCATTATGATGAGATTGTATAGAGTCAGAGAATAGGTGCTTATTTATAAAATTTTAGCAACAACAATCCATTAAACTTTGGTTCTGTTAAATGATCTTATTCCAGCACATATGGTGGAACTTATAGTTTACCTTTTGCTAGAGAGCACAGATATTGCACCAAGAAACCTGTATGTAGTAACTCATGGTGTCTACCAACACTAAGCATTGATAGAAAGCACCAGACTTCTAGTCATCATCTGCATAGTCTCCAGTGTCTATATAAATCATTTCCGGGAAGAGTTAATTTAAAACTAGGCACTTTATTTTATTTTTATGGTAAATAGATATTTTTTAATTATTTATTCTTTAAAATAGTACATGTCTCCTTTTTCCCCCATTGACCTTTCACTGTTCACTCCTACCCCCAGTACATTCCCTCAACCCCTTACTGTCTGTGGACATTGGTTATGTTTATTCGCATGCATATGGGCCCTTTGGTTGATCTCTTCCACCCTCCTCCTATCCTTCCCTGTCTTCCCTCTGAGGATTGACAGTCTATCCAATGCTTCTATGTCTCTGGATCTATTTTTGTTCATCAGTTTATGCTGTTCATTATATTCCATAAATGAGTGAGGTCATGTGCTACTTATCTTTCTCCGACTGGCTTATTTCACTTAGCATAATGCTCTCCAGGTGCATGCATGCTGTTGTGAATGGTGAGAGTTCTTTTTTTACAGCAGTATAGTATTCCATTGTGTAGTTGTACCACAGTTTTTTAATCCACTTATCTGCTTTTGGGCAGTTAAGTTGTTTCCAAATCTTAGCTATTGTAAATTGTACTGCTATGAACATAGGGATTCTTTCTGATTGGTGTTTCTCACTTTTTGGGATATATTGCTAGAAGTGTGATCACTGGGTCAAATGGGAGTTCCATTTTTAATTTATTTGAGGAAACTCAATACTGTTTTCCACAGTGGCTGCACCAGTTTGCAGAATCAAAAAATCTGAATAGGCCAATAAATATGAGAAAATTAAAGCAGTAATCAAGAAACTTTCAGCAAACAAAAGCCCTGTTTTCAAATGCATTTACCAGATATTTAAAAAGTACATCAGGCAATTGTAGGTTCATGTTCCATTCTGGAAAGATGGGGCCTCCTGACAGGGATATTGTTAACACAAATTGTCTGTATCCAGTGAAATTTAATTTTCTCTAACAGTTTATTTGCCAGGGTAATCTCAAGCTATAACAATTTTCCTCTTAAACCTGATTTTCTAGCAATTTTATGCTGAGTTCATAAAATGGCCATGTTAGTTCCTATTACATATAGTCACTATGAAACTGCTTATAAAACATTTTAGGAGGAAATAAGTTATGAAATCATCAATAATGTTAGATTCCCCTCCTAAATTCAGTATGTGATTGCCTCTTGGTTAACAGGTAAGACTGTTTGGAGGCCAAAAGCTGTAAAAAGATGTTGGAGTACTGTGGGGACCAAGACTACTAATCAGTTTTGGAGAAAATTGCTTTATTGCTCTCCTGGAAATCACTCCTACAAGCTATGATTAATCTAGGGGTGGGAGAAACCTGTAACTGGATCTACATTTGAAAGAATGAAAAATTCAGCTGATGTGCTAAAGAGATATTAGCTCATCAGTTTGTTTTTTAAACATAGTTAATTATTGTTACTTCCTCATGAATTCAAACTGAATTATTTACTATATTACAGTAAGAGTCTATAGGATTGCCCATCATCTCATATTCAAATAGCAGTCTTATCATCTTATCCAAGATATCTAAAAATTTCTACAAATAAATAACAAAAAAGCATACATGCTCTCCATTCCAATACTCATTTTGTTTAGTCTTTAATAGAGCAAAGCAAATTAGTTAAGCACCCTATTTCCCCTTCTTTTAGCTAGCTCATTATTCTGACTAAAAAGAATGTATACTTCCAAGAAACTTTATTTATTTTTATTTTATTTTATTTTATTATCTTCATTTTTTTATTGTTGACAGTATTATAGAAGTGGTATTACTGGGTCAAATGGGAGTTCTGTTTTTAAGTTGTTAAGAAAACTCCATACTCTTCTCCATAATGGCTGCACCAGTCTGTATTCCCACCAGCAGTGTACTACGCTTGCCTTTTCTCTACATCCTCACCAGCACTTGTCATTTGTTGATTTGTTGATGGTAGCCATTCTGACAGGTGTAAAGTGGTACCTCATTATCATTTTGATTTGCATCTGTCTGATAATCAGTGACTTTCAGCATTTTTTCATATGTCTCTTAACCATCTGTATGTCCACTTTGGAGAAGTGTTTATTTAGGTTCTCTGCCCATTTTTAAAATTAGATTGTTTGTCTTCCATTTGTGAAGTTGTATGAGTTCCTTATATATTTTGGAAATTAACCCCCTTATCAGATATATCATTGGCAAATATGTTCTCACATGTAGTGGGCTCTCTTTTTGTTTTGTTGATGGTTTCTTTTGAGGTGCAGTGTCTTTTTATTCTGATGTTTTCTCATTTGTTTATTTTCTCCTTAGTTTCCTTGCCCTAGGAGATGAATCTGTAAACATATTGCCATGAGAGTTGTCTGACATTTTGCTGCCTATTGTTTGTTCTAGGATTTTTATGGTTTGACAACTTACATTTAAGTCTTTTATCCATTTTGAGTTTATTCTTGTGTGTGGTGTAAGATGGTGAATGCTGTTTAGGACTGGCCTTTTGTACCCTTTTTTGGAGCTATCAGCAATCCACAGCTGTGGCTCTCTGTGCTCAGGCTGGGTGCCTTTGGAAAGAACCAAGATGTGCACCTGTGTATGCTTTTCCTATCTCCATGCCCAGAATTAAATAAGGCAACCACTTAAAGCCTCCAGTTCCTGATGTCTGATTGTATTCAGTCTTGATTAGCCTCAGGCTATAGAACACAGGGTGGAGAGAGAGGTTTTCCAACAGGGTGGGACAATTGCTTCTGCCTGCTGGCAGATTGTTATTCTTGGTCTATAATGGGCCTCAGAAACTCGACAAGGTGAGGCTAGGAGTTTGCCAATGGGGTTGGGCAACTGCCTCCCCTTCAGGCAAAAACCGACTGGATAGCATAGGTCCACTGTAGAAAGATTTCCTCCCCAGGGTGAGGGAGTCACTCAGCACAGGAAACCAAGGTGTCTGACTTCTGAGGTCTAACTCCAGAGCCCTCAATTATGGCTTCTTCGCACACAGCTCCAGTACACTCTGCTCTCCCTCTGCCAGAGCCCAAGGTGAGTGGGTGTACATGAAATTTTGTGCATTGGCTCTATGAGAGGTTGCCTGTTTTTCCAGCTATCTTTCCCTGGAAGACAGAAACCATGCTGCTTTTGACAGGCAGATTTTATGTGGGCACCTTTCTCAGTTCTGGTGCTCTGGGCTGGGTAGCTCAGCTTTGAGTTTAGACCCAAGAGTTTTCAATGGGAACCCCACACAGCTGAGATATCCTTCCAGCATTTCAGCTGCTGTCTGTAGGGGCCTGGACAGCCATTTAGCATCTCTGAACTTCCTTGTAGTCTCTATGTGGTCTCCACTTTCTGTCCTTAGTGGGTTCTCCCCAGCTAGCCTTCAGTTTATTATTTGGGATTTTTTTTTTCTTTTCTGTATTTTAGTTGTAATTCATTTGGTCCTGGGAGAATGTCAGTGTAGCTTCCACTTACTCTGCCAACATTTCAATATCTCCCCATATAAACTTTAGGATCTGTTTCTCAAAATGCAAAATAACTTGGTGGGATTGGATTTATATTGCATTTATTCTATAAGTCAAGGTAGGAAGAACAAATATCTATATACCAGTATATAAAAGCCTAATATGTTAAGTGTCTGACTGTTCAACTGTTCGACCATTTTACTGATAGTGATGACACGCACTGACCACCAGGGGGAAGATGCTCGGCACACCAGCATGGAAACATGGAACAGACTGATGAATCTCAAAGGGAAGGGGGGAGGAGGGAGGGCAGGAAGAGATTAATCAAAGATTGTATATGCATATTAGAGGCCCGGTGCATGGATTTGTGAACCAGAGGAGTCCCTCGGCCTGGCCTGCAAGGATCAGGCCAAAACCAGCTCTCTGACATCCACTAAGGGGTCCTGGATTGCGAGAGAGCACAGGCCAGGCCAGGGGACCCCCACCGGTGCATGAATCTGTGCTCTGGGTCATATATATATATATATATATATATATATATATATATATATATATATACACATACATATCTTATCTATTAAAAGACAAAAAGGGTAATTGACCGTACCTTTGCTAAGCTTCCCATTGGCTAATCAGGGTGATATGCAAATTAATTTGCATATGTAGGCTCCAAGCGGTGGAGCTAAGCCAAACAGCCCCGAAACCAGCCGAGCAGCGAGGCCTGACAGCTGGTGGGGGTGGGGCTCTGGCCAGAGCCCAGCCAGAGCGAAGGCCTGGGTCCTCGGTGCCAGAGGAAAACTGGTGCCAGCAGCCAAGGGAAGGGAAGGCCTATTGCACGAATCTCTTCGTGCAACAGGCCTCTAATATATATATATATATATTATTGATTTCAGAGAGGAAGGGAGAGAGAGAGCGATAGAAACATCAATGATGAGAATCATCCATTGGCTGCCTTCTGCATGCCTCACACTGGGGATCAAGCCTGCAACCTGGGTATATTCCCCTGACTGAAATCAAACTTGGGACCCTTTAGTGTGCAGGCCAACACTATCCACTGAGACAAACCAGCTAGGGCCAAATAATTTTATATATTGAGTATTCTTATCCATGCACAGGGTTTATCTCTAATTTATTTAGATTGTGTGATTTCTTTCACCAAATATTTTAGTTTTCTTCAAATAGGTCCTTATATATATTTTGTTAGATTTAAACAGAGGTTTTTCACCTTGGGGACTAAAAATAAATGGTATTGTGTTTATAATTTCTCATTCAAATTACTCACTATTAGTATATATAAAAAAATTGACTTTTATACATTAACCTTATATTCTACAAATTTGCTATAGTCATTTATAAGTTCAATTAGTTTATTTTGGATCTATTTTTTGGAGTTTTCTAAATAGAAAATCATACCATCTTTAAACAAAGTATATTTTTAAATTATGGTAAATACATATAACATAAAACTAACCATTTTAATTCCTTGAAGCATACAATTCAATAACGGTCACATATTCACATTGTTGTGCAACCAAAATCTAGAACTTTTCATTTTGCAAAACAGGAATTCTATACCCATTAAACAACTCCTTGTTTCCTCCTGCCCCAAGACCCCAGCAACCACCTTTCTTTTTTCTCATTCTATGAACGTGACTACTCTAGATCTTTAATATAAGTAGAAATAAATGGAATCATACAGTATTTGTCTTTCTGTGGCTAGCTTATTTCACTTAGATAATTTCTTCAAGGTTTACTGATATTGTGACATGTCAGAATTTCCCTCACATTTAAGGCTGAATAATATTCCATTGTATGTGTATATTACATTATGTTTAATCATTCATCCATCAATGGACTCTTGTGTTGCTTTTATCTTGGATATTGTGAATAATGCTGCTATCAACATGGGTGTACAAATATCTCTTCAAAACATTTTGATATAGGATTTCAATAGGTATTAGAGACTAAAATTTCCTCTACTGTCCTTTATGAGCTCCTCCTTTGGTCTTCAGGTTTCCCTAGAGACTTCTTAAATGCTATCTGAAACGTACACCTTTTTTTCAGTTATTCCTCTGTTAGTATAAAACTGTGGTCGGCAAACTGTGGCTCGCGAGCCACATGCAGCTCTTTGGCCCCTTGAGTGTGGCTCTTCCACAAAATACCACGTGCAGGCGTTCATACAGTGCGATTGAAATTTCGTGGCCCATGCACAGAAGTCGGTTTTTGGCCTGGGCAAGTCTATTTTGAAGAAGTACTGTTGATATTTGGCTCTGTTGACTAATGAGTTTGCCGACCACTGGTATAGAAGATTCTTATTGATATGGTGGTGAGGTATGTGGGAGAGGCACTGTTTTATATTTCTGTGATTAAGTCTCACTCTTGTAATGTGTCTTTGTCCTTGGCCTGTGACTTTCACAAGTACTTCTCAGTTTTGTTTATTTATTTTTTCCTACTTAGTGACAGGAAGGCTAGAAGGTGTTAGAGTTGAATATTTCTCTTCCAGTTGTTAAAGCTCTGGTAAAACTCCAGTAAGCTAGTCTCTGGTAGCATAGTTTTTCTTGAGGGTGGGCCTTGTTAAGAAGAACTGAATAGTCTGGGTATAATTTTAAATGGCTACATTTCTCCTCTCCTTGTTGTAGGCACAAAGGGATTTTTTCTATCATGTTCAAAAAGTCATGGAAGTATCGGGGTTCCCCTAAGACTGCGCTCCCCTGTAGTTTTTAATTTTCAAAGTTGTCTACACTGAGCCTCCAGCAATTCATCAGTTACAGATTAGGTTTTCCTGCACAGGGACCAGTTCCCCTGAAATTTTCTGCTTCTGGGCTTCGGCTCTGGTAACTTGCAATTCTCTTTATCTCCCCGTCTGTCTCTTCAATTTTTGGGGCAGCACTTGCCCTGTCACCTCAGTTTTCTGATGAATCTAAGAGCTGTTGATTTTCAATCTGTTCAGCTTTGTTCTTGTTGTGTGAATGAGAGAATTGACATCCAAACTTTTTACATGATGAACCAGAAACCATAAATCTAAGCCAATGATTTTAAAACATAAACATTACCATAGCATCCTGATGTTTAAAACACATCAATAGCTCCTTATTGCCTTGGTTTTTCCTTCTTCTAGACTTTAAGAGAAGACAGGTCAGTGAATATTTTATGGTTTGAGAGAGAAATACTGTTGATTATCTATTTCAATAGAATGTCATTCTCCTCTGTACATCATAAATATTCAAGGAAGCACTATCCCCTGAAGCATATCACTAAGTTGTTATTCCATCAACAATTTAAATCTAAAGCAATTAAATCTCACCAAAGCAGAATCTGATTTTTAAAAAGGAAAAAATGGGCATATGACAAAAAATCCATGTGTTGGGTTCAGTTATTACTGAGGTGGCTATGTTAAACCAATTTATTTCAAAGCTAAGAAATTAGACATAACGAATGTGAACGTTAATTGTGTTAAGTATAATTAATTGCAATATTGGTACACTCAACTTAAGTTGTAAAATAGTGAGAAAATATTGAAAAAAACTGAAATAATCATTTTTTTATTTTAAGTAAAATGAAAACATCCTAATTATTTTTCATACATATCAATTTACTTAATCAAATAATTGTTGGTGAAGGGATTTAAAAATAGGTATAGAAATTTGAAGGCAAACTTTAATGTCACATCACTTATTCATCTCCAATGATAGATTTAATGTTTGCCTAAGTGAGATATGAATCAAATGTCAAGTGCCACTATGCAAAAGGCACATTTAAAATATAAAATAATCTCTCCTCACATTCAAATACCAAGTAAGTTTCTACTAACACATGTCATTAGTATGGACATCATGCCATAACTTACCAGATCTAACATACTTGTTTGAAAGGAAAATAAGAGAAATCAACAAGGTCATATGAATTCATTTTATAAGGTTTGCTGCTTTATATTTATTTTGAATATAAAAGTTGTTTATTTTCAAGAAACTTATCTTGAACTTATTTATTTAAAAATGTATTTGTCAATAACACGACAAATTACCATTATATTCTTAAGCAGGGGTCCTCAAACTTTTTAAATAGGGGGCCAGTTCACTGTCCCTCAGACCGTTGGAGGGCCGGACTATAGTTTAAAAAAAAACTATGAACAAATTCCTATGCACACTGCACATATCTTATTTTGAAGTAAAAAAACAAAACTTCAAAAAAAAAAGGCTCTCCTAACTTCAAAAAAAAAAATAAATAAATAAACCCTAACTTGTTCTTACCTAGGTCCTCAGGCAGCAGCAGGCTCTGCACAGGCAAGTTTGTGACTTGTCAGATCACACCGGAGACTGAGAGGAGTACTGAGAGGACGAGTTGAGAGACAGAGAGAAGGAGGGGAGTCATAGAGTGCAGCGCACATTCCACACATGCGCACTGTTGCCCGGGAGGAGTCAGCTGCTAAGCAACAGGCAGCAGCGGCAAAAACACCCAGTGGGCCGGATAAATGTTTTCAGAGGGCCGCATGTGGCCCCCGGGCCGTAGTTTGAGGACCCCTGTTCTTAAGTTTTGTCAATACTCTTTTTTACAGTATGTTCCACGACCAGCTACTAATCCAATTTTTTAGATTCTGAATAAAATGTTTGTGTTTGCTGTTGTTCTAATTAAAGGGGACCTCCAATAAGTCATCTATACTAATAATAGAGGAATATGCATATTACCCAGGACACCATCACAGTAACAGTAATGACAGAACAGCAGGCTGTGTGGGGTGATAAGGCCAGCAGGGGTGTTAATGAGGGATGACCAAATGACTGAACAGCAGTCTGAGTGGGGCGACAAGGCCAGAGGGGGGTTAGTGAGGGATGGCCAAACGACTGAACAGCAGGTTGCATGGGGCAAACAGGCTGGCAGGGGGACAGTTGGGGGGGGACAAGGCTGGCGGGGGGGGCAGTTAGGGGCAATCAGGCTGGCAGGCAGAGGTGGCTAGGGGTGATCAGGCTGGCGGGGGAGAAGTTAGGGGTGATCGGGAAGGCAGGCAGGTGAGCAGTTAGGAGCTAGTGGTCCTGGATTATGAGAGGAATGACCCAGGGATTGGGCCTAAACCAGCAGTTAGACATCCCTGAAGGAGTCCAGGATTGGAGAAGGTGTAGGCTGGGCTGAGGGGACCGCCCCCCCCCCCATGCAGGAATTTCACGCACTGGGCCTCTAGTCAAGGAAATAAAAACATTTTAAGGTTGGTGTTTCGTTCAAGTGAGGATAAGACACTTGGTGTAATTTTTGTACGGTATGCACAATCAAACTTTTAGGGAAACCATGGGAAAAATAAAATAATGTGTACAACTTGTAAATTAACATGGTGGAACATTCAATTAATAAATTGCAATGCTTAAAAAGTAATAAACAAGGAAAACATACAAAATGCAGGACAAATGCAAGGAAACAGTAAGATGGTAGTAACAAGTTTTCATATAAAAGTAATCACCAAACTAAATTCATTAATTAAGGGATGATTGCAATATTTTTAAAAATCTCAGCTGTATGATACATGTGAAAGTCAAATGGTGAAAGAAGGTATACTTTGATCAAATACTAATCATAATAAGCCAAGGTCACTATATTTCTTTAAAATAATTCTTTATTATTGAAAGTTTTGCATATGTCCCCCTTTTCCCACATTGACCTCCTCAGCATCCCCGCCCCAACCCCCAACCCGGACTTTCAGCACCCTATTGTTTGTGTCCATGGGTTATGTATATATGAATACAAGGTCTTTGCTTGATTACCTCCCACCCACCCACCATCCCCCACCTTCCCTCTGAGATACCACACTTTGTTCCATGCTTCCATGCCTCTGGATCCACTCTTTTCATCAGTATATTTTGTTACTTAGATTCCACATATGAGTGAGATCATGTGATACTTGTCTTCCTCTGACTAACTTATTTCACTTAGCATGATACTCTCCAGATCCCATCATATTGTCTCTACAGGTAAGAGATTCTTCTTTTTCACTGCTGCACAGTAGTCCAGAGTATAAATGTACCACAGCTTTTTTATCCACTCATCTACTGATGGGCACTTGGGCTGTTTCCAGATCTTAGCTATTGTAAATTGTGCTGCTATGAACATAGAGGTGCATATATTCTTTCTGATTCGTGCCTCGGGTTTCTTAGGATATATCCTAGAAGTGGGATTATTGGGTCAAATGGCAGTTCCATATTTAATTTTTTGAGGAAAGTCCATACTGTTTTCCAAAAAGGCTGCACCAGTCTGCATTCCCACCAGCTGTGTAGTAGGGTTCCCTTTTCTCCACATCCTGCCAGCACATATGATTTGTTGATGGAAGCCATTCTGACAGGTGTGAGATGGTACCTCATTGTTGTTTTGATTTGCATCTCTCAGATGATTAGTGACTTTGAGAATTTCTTCATATCTCTTGGCCATCTGTATGTCCTCTTTGGAGAAGTATCTATTTAGGTCTTTTGCCCACTTTTTAATTGGATTGTTTGTCTTCCTGTTGTTAAGTTGTATGAGTTCCTTATATATTTTGGATATTAACCCTTTATCAGATGTATCATTGCCAGATATGTTCTCCCATACGGAGGCTCTCTTGTCCTTTTGTTGATGGTTTCTTTTGCTGTGCAGAAGCTTTTTATTTTGATGTAGTCCCATTTGTTTATTTTCTCTTTAGTTTCTTTTGCCCTACGAAATGTATTTGCAAACATATTCCTATGAAAGATGTCTGAGATTTTGTTGCCTATGGATTCTTCTAGGATTTTTATGGTTTCACAACTTACATTTAAGTCTTTTATCCATTTTGGCTTTATTCTTGTGTATGGTGTAAGTTGGTAGTCTAGTTTTGTTTTGTTTTGCTTTTTTTGTATGTATCTGTCCAATTTCCCAGCGCCATTTATTGAAGAGACTCTCTTGACTCCATTGTAAGCTCTTGCCTCCTCTGTCAAATATTAATTGAGTGTAATGGCTTGGGTAAATTTCTGGGTTCTCTGTTCTGTTCCATTGATCTATAAGCCTCTTCTTGTGACAATACCAGGCTGTTTTAATTATGGTAGCTTTGTAGTATAACTTGAAATCTGGTATTGTGAGTCCTCCAACTTTGTTTTTCTTTCTCAAAATTGCTGCAGCTATTCAGGTTCTTTTTTTTTTCAATTCCATATAAATGTTTGGAGTGTTTTTTATAGCTCTGTGAAATATGCTGTTGGTATTTTAATAGGGATTGCATTGAATCTATCAATTGACTTGGGTAGTATGGCCACTTTAATGGTGTTGATTCTACCAATCCATGAACACAGTATATTTTTCCACTTGTTTATATCTTCTTCTGTCTCTTTTTCAAATGTCCTGTAATTTCCTGAGTACAGGTCTTTTGCCTTCTTGGTTAAGTTTATTCCTAAATACCTTAATTTTTTTATTGCAATGGTAAATGAGATTATTTGTTTAGTATCTCCTGAGAATTCATTATCGGTGTATAAAAAACCATCAATTTTTGGTTGTTGATTTTGTATCCCGCTACATTGTCAAATTCATTTATTAAATCTAGTAGTTTTTTTGGTGGGGTCTTTAAGGTTTTCTATGTACAATAGCATGTCATCTGCAAATAATGAGAGTTTTACTTCCTCATTTCCAATTTTAATGGCTTTTATTTGTTTGTCTTTTCTGATCGCTGTGGTTAAGATTTTCAGTACTATGTAAAATAGGAAAGGTGAAAGTTGGCATCCCTATCTTGTTCCTGTTCTTAGGGAAAATGCTTTTAACTTTTGCCCATTGTGTATGATGTTAGCTGCAGGTTTGTCATATATGCTTTTTATCATGTTAAGATAATGCTTCCTCTATTCGCAATTTGCTGAGTTTTTATCAAAATTAGGTGTTGGATTTTGTCAAATGCTTTTTCTGAATCTATTGATATGATCATGTGATTTCTGTTTTTCAGTTTGTTTATGTGATGTATCACATTTATTGACTTGTGAATATTGAATCAGCCTTTATCATTGGAATAAATCCCATTGGTCATGGTGTATGATATTTTTAATATTTTGCTGGATAAGATTTGCTAATATTTCGTTAGTGATTTTAGCATCTATGTTCATCAGGGATATTGGCCTGTAATTTTCTTTCTTTGTAGTGTTTTTATTTGGTTTTGGAATTAGGATAATGCTGGTCTCATAAACAGAGTTTGGAAGTATTCCTTCCTATTGGATTTTCTGAAATAGTTTGAGGAGTATAGATGTTAGTTCTTCTTTGAATGTTTGGTAAAACTCCCTTGTGAAGCCATCTGGACCTGGGAGTTTATTTTCTGGGAGTTATTATTATTATTATTATTACTATTATTATTACTTCTATTTCAACAGTTGGTGTTGGCCTATTCAGGTTTTCTGATTCGGTTTTGGGAGATTGTATTTTTCTAAAATTTGTGCATTTCATTCTCATTGTCCAGCTTGTTAGCATACTGTATAGTTGTCCATAGTATTTTCTTATAATCCTTTGTATTTCTGTGGAGCCAGTTGTTACTTCACCTCTTTTGTTTCTGATTTTATTTGGTTCCTCACTCTTTGTTTCTTGACGTATTTGGCTAACAGTTTATCAATTTTGTTTATCCTTTCAAAGAACAAGCTCTTGGTTTCTTTTGTATTGCTCTTTATTAATTCCTTCCTTCTACTTACTCTGGGCTTTTCTTGTTGTCTTCTAGTCCTTTAAATTGTAGGGTTAAATAAATTATAGCTGATTTTTCTTGCCTTTTGAGGTATGCCTGTAGTGCTATGAACTTCCCTCTCAGGACTGCTTTTGCTGTGTCCCAGAGATTTTGGGTTGTTGTGTGTTCATTTTCATTTGTTTCCAGGAAGTTTATGATATTTTTCTTGATCTCATTGATAACCCATTCATTGTTTAATAACATGCTATTTAGTCTACATGTGTTTGAATGTTTTTGGGTGTTTTTACTGCGGTTGATTTCTAATTACTGTGATCTGAGAAGATACTTGATATGATTTCAATCTTCTTGAACTTTTAGTGACTTGTCTTCTGTCCTAACATGTAGTCTACCTTTGTGAATGATTCATGTGCACTGGAGAAGAATGTATATTCTGCTGCTTTGGGGTGAAATGTTCTATAAATGTCAATTAATTTCATCTGATCCAGTGTCCTTTAGAGGCATTGTTTTCTTATTAAGTTTTTGTCTGGAGGACATATCCAGTGAAGTCGGGGGGGAGGGGGTAAAGTTCCTACTATGACTGTATTGTTGTCAATTTCTCCCTTAAAGTCCTCTAGAAGTTTTTAATATATTTAGGTGCTCCTATATTGGGGGCATACATGTTTACCAGGGTTACATCCTCTTGGTGCATTGGTCCCTTTAGTATTATGTAGTGACCTTCGTTGTCTCTTGTGATGACCTTCAGTTTGAAGTCTATTTTGTCAGATATGAATATTGCTACTTCAGTTTTTTTGTTTATTTCTTTCTTTCTTTCTTTTCCATTTGCATGGAAAAGATTTTTCTATCCCTTCACTCTCATCCTGTGTGTGTCTTTTGTTCTGATGTGGGTCCCTTATAGACAGCATATAGTTGGGTTATGTTTTTGTATCCATTCAGCTACCCTATACCTTTTAATGGAGCATTTAATCCATTTACATTTAGGGTTATTATTGATAGGTACTTATTTATTGCCATTTTAATTCTGTGTGCCTAGGTTTCTCTCTCTTTATTGCTACTTCTCATTACAGCAGTCCATTTAGCATTACTTGTAATGCTGACTTGGTGGCAATGTACTCCTTTATTTATTTTTTATTTTATTTATTTATTTATTTTTTTGTCTGAGAAGCTCTTTATTTGACCATCTATTTTGAATGATAGCCTTGCTGGATATAGTAATCTTGGTCTCAGATCCTTTCTATTACCTTGAGTACTTCATGCCATTCCATTCTGGCTTGTAGAGTTTCTGATGAGAAATAAGGTGTCAGCCTTATGGAGCTCCCTTGTAGGTGACATTTTGCTTTTCTCTTGCTGCGTTTAAGTTTCTATCTTTATCTTTAATTTTTGACATTTAAATATGATGTGTCTGGGCATGGGCCTGTTTGGGTTCTTCTTGCTTGGGTTTCTCTGTGCCTCATGCCCTTGTGTGACTTTTTCCTTTACCATGTTAGGAAAGTTTTCTACCATTATTTCTTCTAACATGTTCTCTATCCTTTTCTTCCCTTTCTGCCTCTTCTGGCATAACTTCTATTCAAATATTTTTATGTTTCACCTTGTCTCATAGCTCCATTAAGCTGTCCTCCTGTTTTTTAATTGTTTTTCCTTTTTGGTTCTCTGAGTGATTTTTTCAACCCTGTCTTCTAATTCACTAATTTGATCCTCAGTTTCCCATAATCTGCTTTGTATTCCTTCCAATGTATTCTTTATTTGTGTTATGTCATTCTTTATTTCTGACTGTTCATTTTTTTCAGATATTATAACTTTTTTCATGCTGTTAAGCATCTTTACCATCATTACTGTGAACTCTGTTTCAGATAAATTTCTTTTTCTGCTTCGTTTATCTCTTCTTCTGGAGAATTCTCTTGTTCTTTCATTTGGGGGTTGTTTCTTTGTCTCCTCATTTTGGCTTTCTGTTTGGGTTTGTGACTATGTATTAGGTAGATCCTCTATCCCTCTCAATCTTTAGTGCAGGACAGTGTCAAATGCTATTTCTGACTAATTAGATCAGGAGAAGACTCAAAGCCTCCAGAGACCACCTCTGCCTACAGACTGATAGAATTCCAACTTGAATTGCCCCCATGTAATTGTCCTCAGGTGTGGTGAAAGTTTTTTTAAACAGGCTGGGGCAGTTGCTTCTGCCTGAAGGCTAATTGTTAATTTTAGTCTCTCAAGTGGCCTCAGGGCAAGGTGTTTTCTAATAGGGTGTGTCAACTGTCTTTCTCTCAGGCAAGGCAAATGTCTGTATGGGAAAGATGTCCTCCACTGTGTGAGGGAATGACTCAGCACAGGATATGGGGGAGAGGGGGACTGTCTGCCTTCTGAGCTCAAACCCCTGAGTCCTAATCCTGGCTTTTGCTCACACAGCTCCAGTCCACTCTGCTCTCTCTCTGTGCGAGCACAAGATGGGTGGTTCCATAGGCAATTATGTGTGTTCACCCTTTAAAAGTGTGCCTGAATTTTCAGCTGTCACTCCCCGGCAGACAGCAACCCAATGCTCCTTTTCACAGCCAGATTTTTTATGGGTACTGTTCTCAGTTCTGTTTCTCTCTGCTGGGGGCCCAGCTTTTGTATTAGATCTCAGAGTTCTCAGTGGCAATCCCCCACAGATGAGATATCTCTCTGGAAGTTCAGTTGATGTCTGTGAGCTCCTGGACAGCCCTTTCACTCCTCCACCCCTCCTACTAGTCTCTATGTGGTCTCCACTTTAGGTCCTTGGGTATCAGGGTTCTCTCCTGCTAGTCTTCTGTTGATTATTCAGTAAGTTTTTCTGTATTTTAGTTGTAATTCCAGTTTGTTCCTGAGAGCATGTCCGTGCAGCATCCACTTACTCTGCCATCATTTTTAATCTCTCAAGGCCACTATATTTATATTGAACAATTACATAAGGTCAACATAGTGTCACGAATAGAGGTTCACTACATAAAATAAAAAGGATCAAAGCACAGTGAAGTTGTAATCATAAACTTATATGCAGCTATCTATAGAGGAAGTAAAATAATTTCCCCTATACCCTTCTAGATTCTTGGCTGATAATGAGGAGATAAAAGCTTTTTCTGTGTCTGCTGGCTCTTGATTGCCTTCAGCTTCACATACTAAAGTAGATAGTTTGGGTTGGCACATTCTGCTACACTTCACACCTAATGGCATTGCCTCAAATTATATGAAGCAAAAAATAATACAACTGCAAGGAGATATTGCCAATTATATCCACATAGGGAGATGATCAATGTAGCTCTCTCATGAGATTGGAAAATAATATACTAGATTTCAAAAAACAAAATAAGCTTGATTTATTGCACTTATATAAAACACTGCAACAACCAAATAGGAAAAAAACAAACATGTGGAGCATTAATGAAATCTTACCATCACAAAACAATTCTTTAATTCTAAAACTATTTTGTTTCATTGAAAGCATTTTTCAAGAATTCTATAAATCTCATAGAGATGACAAAAGGAACTTTACATATTAAAAATTCTGAGCATGCCAGACAATATCTTGTTATTGTCTAAAAGTCATACCCTTGGCCCCACCCCAACATGGCTACAATCTTCACTTAAGGTTAATATTAAAAAATAAATCATCTACATCACTTTGAACTTTTATTTAAAACTTGATTTCAAAGTTATAAAATATAGGATTCATACTTTTTTTCCGTATATGGTTCTGTATCTTCTAATTCATTGGTTTTTACACGAAGCCCCCAGACTCAACATTATTAGAATGAAATCAGGTATTTACCACCATCCTACTCAGAGATCAAAAACTAAAATGAATGTTAAAAATATTTGGTCTTTAGAGAGCTAGTCCTTTTTTAGACAACTGATCTACAAATCACCAAACTGTGAGACCCCCGAAGCGGGACCCTCACGCTGTCCCACAGATCGACGGCGACCCCAATCAACCGCAGGAGACGTCACTTGATGCAAAACGCAAGAGGCTTTATTCTTTATTCCAGCGCGCTGGGGCCCAACCCGTACTCACACAAGAGCAGAGGAGTTGTGCGCCCAGCAAGGAGTTTTTCAGCTAATTATATGCTAAAATCACACATCAGGGAGGGGTTG
This sequence comes from Myotis daubentonii, assembly GCF_963259705.1. Classification (NCBI taxonomy): domain Eukaryota; kingdom Metazoa; phylum Chordata; class Mammalia; order Chiroptera; family Vespertilionidae; genus Myotis; species Myotis daubentonii. Next base: position 66,856,557 of record NC_081861.1, on the reverse strand, counting down.
CATGCAGGAGGGTAAGAGGAGAACAAAGAAATTGTTTGTGTCTTGATAGGGATAAGGCACTCCTTCCTGGTGTTTTACAGCCTGTTCCTCTCAAGGTTGATTGAAGCTGGGTTTACTCAACCCATCCTTTGTTGGGGCTATCTCCTGTAATAGCCTTGGGGAGGGCGTCATTCCCTCTGTTCCTATCTCTAGTGGGGGAAGCCTAGGGAGTTGAGATAAAACAGGCAGCTAGGCCTGGCAGCTGGGCCTGTGCAGTTTGTAACATTCTTTTATTCTTTCAAAACTACTTCAGGGTTAAGGGTTGGCATTTGGTATGTATTAGTAAACAGCATTAGGCTTAAATAACTTTTTATTCTCTTTAAGTTTAAATATCAAAAAAATAAATCTCTTTAAAATGTAAAAGTATATTGTATTATAATAAATTAAACACAGTATATTTGTTTTCCATTGTAATTACTGGAAATATAGCTTTGCCATTTATAAATAGTTAAATTAACACATCCACATTTTTAAAAACACCTGTTTCTGTGGAGGTTTTTTTAAGCATCAGTGAAAAACTTACCCTTATCTGAAAGGTCACTGAAAATTTTTAACCAAAGTTTGAAGGTATTACTGCAATTTAGATATAAAATTAGCCATATAATAGTGGCAACAACTTGCTACATAAGATTTTTGTGTGTGTGTGCTTTTTGCCCCTGTGGCATGAAGAAATTTTTAAATTAAATTTATTGGGATAACATTATTTTTCTTATGCCCCTCCCCCCCGGGTTATTATATTAGCTTCCTTCTGAATGTGGTTAAATGGTATAATATCTTAACTATGGTTTATAAAGCTATTTGTAGGACAATTTTAGTTTTGGTAATATTATTTTAGCTGCGTGACATTTATAAGATACTGCAATATGTTATATATATATATATATATATATATATATATATATATATATATTTCTTTTTACTTTTTTTTATTATTAGTTAAGGTATTACAAATGTGTCCTCATCCCCCCCTGCCCTGCACACTCATGCTCCCATCCCCCTGTTGTCCATGTCCATTGGTTTGGCTTATATACATGTATACAAGTCCTTAGGTTGATCTCTTCCCCTTACCCCCGCCCTCCCCTACTTTCCTTCTGGGGATTGATAGCCTGATCGCTGTTTCTCAGTCATTGAGTTGGTCCCTTTTCATCAGTCTATGTTGTTCTCTATAATCCACAAATGAGTGAGATCATGTGGTATTTATCTTTCTCTGACTGGCTTATTTCACTTAGCATAATGTTCTCCAGTTCCATCCATGCTGTTGCAAAAGGCAAGAGTTCCTTCTTTTTTACCGCAGCATAGTATCCCATTGTGTATATGTACCACAGTTTTCTAATCCATTCATCTGCTGATGGGCACTTAGGCTGTTTCCAAATCTTAGCTATGGTGAATTGTGCTGCTATGAACATAGGGGTGCATATATCCTTTCTGATTAGCGTTTCTGGTTTCTTGGGATATATTCCTAGTAGTGGGATCACTGGGTCAAATGGGAGTTCCATTTTGAGTTTTTTGAGGTAGCTCCATACTGTTCTCCACAGAGGCTGCACCAGTCTGCATTCCCACCAGCAGTGCAGAAGGGTTCCTTTTTCTCCACATCCTCTTCAACACTTGTTGTTTGTTGATTTGTTGATGATAGCCATTCTGACAGGTGTGAGATGATAACACATTGTCATTTTGATTTGCATCTCTCATATAATTAGTGACTTTGAGCATGTTTTCATATGTCTTTCGGCCTTCTATATGTCCTCTTTTGAAAAGTGTCTATCTAGGTACGTTGCCCATTTTTTTATTGGATTGTTTATCTTCCTTTTGTTAAGTTTCATGAGATCCCTGTAAATGTTGGAAATTAAACCCTTATCAGTGGTATCATTGGCAAATATGTTCTCCCATGTAGTGGGTCTTCTTGTTGTTTTGTTGATGGTTTCCTTTGCTGTGGAAAAGCTTTTTATTTTGATGTAGTCCCATTTGTTTATTTTCTCTTTAGTTTCCATTGCCCTAGGAGCATTATCAGAGAATAAATTCCTTTGGCATATGTTTGTGATTTCGCTGCCTGTGGATACTTCTAGTATTTTTATGGTTTCCCTTCTTACGCTTAAGTCTTTTATCCATTTTGAGTTTATTTTTGTGTATGGTGTGAGTTGGTGGTCTAGTTTCATCTTTTTGCATGTATCTGTCCAATTTTCCCAACACCATTTATTGAAGAGACTGTCTTGACTCCATTGTATGCTCTTGCCTCCTTTGTCGAATATTAATTGGGCATAGTGGTTTGGGTCGATTTCTGGGGTCTCTATTCTATTCCATTGATCTATATGTCTGTTCTTGTGCCAGTACCAAGCTGTTTTAAGAACAGTGGCTTTGTAATACAGTTTGATATCTGGTATTGAGATCCCATCTACTTTGTTCTTTCTCAGGATTGCTGCAGCTATTCGGGGTCTTCTTTTATTCCAGATGAATTTTTGGAACGTTCGTTCTAGATTTGTGAAATATGCCGTTGGTAACTTAATGGGGATTGCACTGAATCTATATTGCTTTGGGTAGTATGGACATTTTGATGATGTTGATTCTACCAATCCATGAACACGGTATATTCTTCCATCTGTTTATGTCTTCCTCTATCTCTTTTTTCAGTGTCCTGTAGTTTTTGGCATATAAGTCTTTTACCTCCTTAGTTAAGTATATTCCTAGGTATTTTAATTTTTTAGGTGCAATGGTAAATGGGATTGCTTCTGTAGTTTCACTTTCTGTAAGTTCACTATTGGTGTAAAGAAATGCCATGGATTTCTTAGCATTAATTTTGTATCCTGCTACATTGCCGAATTCATTTATTAAGTCTAATAATTTTTGATAGAGTCTTTAGGGTTCTGTATGTACAGTACCATGTCATTTGCAAATAAGGACAGTTTTACTTCTTCTTTTCCAATCTGGATGCCTTCTATTTTTTCTTCTTGTCTGATCGCAACGGCTAGTACTTCCAGTACTATGTTGAACAGGAGTGGTGAGAGGGGGCATCCCTATCTTGTTCCTGTTTTTAGGGGGAATGGTTTTAATTTTTGCCCATTGAGTATGATGTTGGCTGTGGGTTTGTCATATATGGCTTTTATTATGTTGAGGTATGATCCCTCAATTCCTATCTTGCTGAGAGTTTTTATCAAGAAAGGGTGTTGGATTTTGTCAAATGCTTTTTCCACATCAATTGATATTACTATGTGGTTTTTTTCTCTCAATTTGTTTATGTGATGTATCACATTTATTGATTTGTGGATATTTTACCATCCTTGCATCCCTGGGATAAATCCTACTTGGTCATCGTGTATGATCTATTTGATGTACTGCTGAATCCGATTTGCTATGATATTGTTGAGTATTTTGGCATCTATGTTCATGAGGGATATTGGCCTAAAATTCTCTTTCATTGTATTGTCTTTATCTGGTTTTGGGATTAGGGTGATGTTGGCTTCATAGAATGAGCTGGGAAGTGTTCCTTCCTCTTGGATCTTTTGACATAGTCTGAGGAGGATAGGTTTTAGGTCTTCCTTGAATGTTTGGTAAAACTCCCCTGTGAAGCCATCTGGCCCCGGGCTTTTGTTTGCTGGAAGCTGTTTGATTACTGCTTATATTTCCTCCATAGTTATTGGCCTATTGAGATTTTTAGATTCTTTCTGATTAAGTTTTGGAAGGTTGTATTTTTCTAGGAATAGGTCCATTTCCTCCAGGTTGTCTAGTGTGTTGGAGTAGAGTTGTTCATAGTATTTTCTAACAATCCTTTGTATTTCTATGGGGTCTGTTGTTATTTCTCCTCTTTCATTTATGATTTTGTTTATTTGGGTCCTTTCTCTTTGTTTCTTTGTGAGCCTGGCTAGAGGTGTATCAATCTTGTTTATCCTTTCAAAGAACGAGCTATTGGTTATGTTGATCTTTTGTATTGTTTTATTGGTATCTATGTCATTTATCTCCGCTCTGATCTTTGTTATTTCCTTCCTTCTGCTTGCAGTGGGCTTTTTTTTGTTGCTCTCTTTCTAACTCTTCAAGTTGTAGAGTTAGGCCATTTATTCTCATTGTTTCTTGTTTCTTGCAGTAGGCTTGTAGAGCTATGAACTTCCCTCTCAAGACTGCTTTTGCTGTGTCTCATAGGTTTTGGATTGTTGTGTTTTCATTGTCATTTGTTGCCATGATGTTTTTTATTTCTTCTTTGATCTCACTGGTAACCCAGTCATTGTTTAATAGCATGCTAGTTAGTCTCCATGTGTTTGATTTTTCTGGATGGTTTATGTTGTAGTTCATTTCCAGTTTTATGCCTTTGTGGTCTGAGAAGATGCTTGATATGATTTCAATTTTCTTGAATTTGAAGAGACTTTGTCTGTGACCCAATATATAGTCTATCTTTGAAGATGACAAATGTGCACTTGAGGAGAATGTATATTCTGTGGCTTTGGGGTGAAATGTTCTGAAGATGTCAATTAATTCCATCTGATCTAGTGAGTCATTTAGGATTGATGTTTCTTTGCTGACTTTCTGTTTAGAGGATTTGTCCAGTGGTGATAATGGGGTGTTAAGGTCCCCTACTATGATTGTATTGCTGTCAATCTCTCCCTTGATCTCCTCCAGAAGATTTCTTACGTATTTGGGTGCTCCTATATTGGGTGCATATATATTTACCAGAGTTATTTCTTCTTGTTGGACTGTTCCCTTTAGTATTATGAAGTGGCCTTCTTTATCTCTTTTTATGTCCTTCACTATGAGATCTAATTTGTCAGATATAAGTATTGCTACCCTGGCTTTTTTTTTTCACTTCCATTGGCCTGAAAAACCTTTTTCCATCCCTTCACCATCAGTCTGTGTGCATCTTTTTTTCTGAGGTGGGTTTCCTGTAGACAGCAGATATATGGGTCATGTTTTCTTATCCACTCATTTACCCTATGCCTTTTGACTGGGGAATTTAATCCATTTACATTTAAAGTTATTATTGATAGAATCTTTTTAGTTGCCATTTTTGTTCTTTACCACTGCGTTCCTTCTTTGTTTCCTATTTTTTCTATTTACAGCAGACCCTTTAGCATTTCTTGCATTGCTGGCTTGGTTGTAATAAACTCCCGTAGACCGTTTTTGTCTGTGAAGCTCCTGATTTGACCCTCAGTTTTGATTGATAGTCTCGCTGGGTACAGTATTCTTGGATTCAGACCCTTCCTTTGCATGACTTTGTATATACATTCCATTCCCTTCTTGCCTGATGTGTTTCTGTTGAGAAATCGGTCGCTAGTCTGATGGGGGATCCTTTGTAGGTAACTTTCTGTCTCTCTCTGGCTGCTTTTAAGATTCTTGCTTTGTCATTGGTGTTTGCCAATTTAATTATTATGTGCCTTGGCGTCAGTCTTTTCGTGTTCATTTTGTTTCGGATTCTGTGAGCTTCTTGGATTTGTATGAGTTTTTTCTTCCCTATATCAGGGAAATTTTCTGTTACTATTTTTTCTAACAGGTTTTCTATTCCTTGCTCAGTTTCCTCTCCTTCTGGCACCCCTACTATTTGGATGTTGTTTCGTTTAGCGTTGTCCCAGAGTTCTCTTAGGCTCTCCTCCTGCTTTTTAATTTTTTTTTTTTCTAGAAACTGTTCTGTTTGGGTATTTTTTCCTACCTTGTCTTCTATCTCACTGATGCAGTCCTCTGCTTCTTCTAGTCTACTGTTGATGCTTTCTATTGAGTTCTTTATAGCAGTGATGTCATTTTTCGTTTCTTCTTGGTTTCTCTTCATTTCCTCTTGGTTCTTCTTCATTTCCTCTTGGTTCCTACATATATTGTTGAATTTGTCTTCCATTCTTTTTATCCACCTTATGAGAATTTCTCTGAATTCTTTCTCTGACAGGTTGCTTGCCTCCATTGCCTCCATTTCGTTTACTTCCTTTTCTGATGATGCCTGTTTTTCTTTCATATGTGGGTTGGTTCTTTGTTTCACCATGATCTCTCTTCTCCAGGTGTTTGGTTATATAGTTCTCTCTCTGCTTTCCGTGAGAAGAAGTAGTGCTCGTCTGAGTTCACGCAGTCACGCTGCTTGAGATCCCCTGTTTCCAGGTTAGTAGCTGATCTCTGGATGCTGGCAATAGCCACCCAAGATGGCGCAGCCTCCGCTGCTTAGCTGGTGCACTGAGAGAGGTTTCAGCTGCAGTCTCCAACCGTCCTTTTTTTTTCTGGGGGTTCTCGGTCTTCCCCAGCTTCAGACAGTCTCTCAGCTGAAAATCCTCTGCCTATTTGGGCTGTATGTTACCCGTTTCAGCTGCTCACCCTTATCTGCTCCAGGACAAGGCACAGGACACGCCCATTTATACCTCCGCTATTTTCTCCTCTCTCCTGCAATACATTTTATTATAAGCTAAAGCAGTGGTTCTCAACTTCTGGCCCTTTAAATACAGTTCCTCATGTTGTGACTCAACCATAAAATTATTTTCGTTGCTACTTCATAACTGTAATTTTGCTACTGTTATGAATTGTAATGTAAATATCTGATATGCAGGATGGTCTTAGGTGACCCTGTGAAAGGGTCATTTGACTGCCAAAGGGGTTGCGACCCACAGGTTGAGAACCACTTAAAAGGATAGCATTATTTGAGTTTTTATTGGTTTTAAATATTACTTTTTGATGTTTTCAGACATTTAGCTTATTACTTTGCATCTACAGAACTAAATCAAAACTAAAATTTGAATATTCTACTTTGTGCTGTCATATAATTTGCCTGTTGGAAATGAATTTCAGAATTTCAGGAGTATAATTCACTTGCACATAGGCACACTAATATCCTGATCTCTAATCATGAAAAAAAAAATAGGTGGAAACGATCACTTAATGCTATATCTCCTGTAGATCTGGAAAAAAAAATCATATTTGAAAACTTTGACCCACTTTTTTGTCTCTAATTGTTATCACTACAGTTGTATTGATCGATTTTATGATTACCTTATTCCTTTATTATTATTATTTTTCTTCTTGAAGGTAGAAGGTGGTGTTAACTACTATTTTGATAATCACTTAAAAATCTATGTAATAGCTATCTGTTAAATGAATATTTCAAGATGCAGGTAAAAGTGCTCAACTTTGATTATTTATAAATGATGTTCTGTAGTTGTTTAAAAGATGTGATAATCCTAACCTGTTTGGCTCAGTGGCTGGAGCGTCAGCCTGCAGAATCAAGGACCCCAGGTTCAATTCTGGTCAAGGATGTGTACCTTGGTTGTGGGCACATATGCAGTAGGGAGTGTGCAGGAGGCAGCTGATCGATGTTTCTCTCTCATCGATGTTTCTAACTCTCTATCCCTCTCCCTTCCTCTATGTAAAAACTCAGTAAAATATATTTTTAAAAAAAGATGCTGATAAAGTAAGTGGGGTGGGGTGATGTGCTAAAACAAACCAGACCAAGTGATAGAACCTAGAATTTCAGTTTCCCACATTAAAGGAAATATGTTTTAACTAGAGGCCCAGTGCACAAAATTCATGCATGGTGGGGGCGTTCCTCAGCCTGGCCTGCACACTTTCCAATCCAGGACCCCTCAGGGGATTTCTGACTGCCTCTCACAATCTGGGACCTCTGGCTCCTAACTGCTTGCCTGCCTGATTGCCCCTAACCCCTATGCCTGCCTGATCACCCCTAACCACCTCTGCCTGCCTGCCTAATCACCCCTAACTGCTCCCCTGCTGGCCTGATTGCCCCTAACCACCTCTGCCTTGCCTCACACCCAGGACCCAGGATTCCCTCCTCCAGCCATTACAGCCCAGGACCCAGGCTTCCCTCCCTCTGGCCGGTGACAGGCACCCAGGTCCCGGGCTGACTTTGCCCAGGCTGGCTGCAGCAGCAGGGGACTGTGGGTGGGTGGCTTCACCTGGGCCATAGCTGCAGGCACCTGGGACTGTGGGGCAGGCAGCTTGTCCCTCTCCCAGGCCAGGCCACAGGTGCAGGCATAGCCACTGGTGCCTGGGACCACAGGGCAGGCAGCTTGTCCCTCTCCCGGGCCATAGCCTGGCTGGTCCCCATTCCTCTCTCCCTAATATTTAGTGTCTGAGCCATTACAGCGTGATGGCGTGAGGGTGTGATGACCATTTGCATATTAGCTCTTTATTATATAGGATAATCACTTAACACAATTAAAAATACCTTTACAGATGACAATTCCAAGTCACTGAGAAAATTGATAAATTCACACATTCTACACCTTGGAGCTATGACTACTATTTTTGTCTCAATTTTTTGCTTATTTTATAATTGTATGGTAAATAAATAAGTTTTGACTAAGCTCAATCATATAGAAAATTTTCATACATAACAAAATCTGTTTTTTCTCTTCATGAAAAGTTAAATTTTAATATCATCTCTGTAAAATATGCTTTAGATTAATTAGGACAATAATCCTTTAAAAGTACACTAGATAAATATCTTAAACTTTGGCCTTTGCATAGATAATTTTTCAAAATTTGTGGTTGTTTCATTTACATAATGGATCCAAGTCATTATTCTGGAATTGACCATTAACAATATCCTTAAGAAAATCTTGATAATTAAACTGTATGAAGAGAGAAAAGATAATTAAAAAGTATTTTTAATCATTGAATTCTTTATATGCTCAGGACATTAAATTTCATAAGTGTTCTCAGTGTAGTAAATATACTAATGTTTGAATTGGTACTATGTAATGAAAATTTGTTTTGGCTATAGTTCATTTTTTTTAAATTGTTTCCCTTTAGATAAATACTTATTCACTAGATGTTTTTAGAAAAAGTAAAATATTTTGTCAAGAATACAGTTGAATGTAGCAAATTAGAATCATTTTAGTTTTGTGTTGATCTTGGTTTTCTAGAATTATTTTAAGAACTAGAAGGGCCGAAACCGGTTTGGCTCAGTGGATAGAGGGTCGGCTTGCGGACTGAAAGGTCGCAGGTTCGATTCCGGTCAAGGGCATGTACCTGGGTTGCGGGCACATCCCCAGTGGGGAGTGTGCAGGAGGCAGCTGATCGATGTTTCTCTCTCATCGATGTTTCTAACTATCTCTCTCCCTTCCTCTCTGTAAAAAATCAATAAAATATATTAAAAAAAAAAACTAGAAGGAAAGATCCCAGTTTGAACTCAGAGTAAAAGAGGAATAGCATGGAAAACATACATATCATACATGGAAAGATATATAAAGAAATAAAAATTGTTATGAACAATAGGTAAAAATGATTAAAAGAGGTTGAGAAAATACAGAATCAGCTATAACTTAGCTAAAGTTTCAATGAAGGCAGTTTATCTTTGGTATATTTCACCTTGCCTTTCTGTATAGTTTTCTTCTTGTGACTTACAGCACCATAAGGAGAAGAGTTAATAAATCATTAACAATTATTATCAGATTCACTTGCATATTGAAATGGATACAAAAAGAAAATTTTCAAGGGAATAAGTCTTTAATGATATAATTTAAGTCATAATGGCATTTGAATGGAGACATTCATCTAGGGCTGAGGGGCCCCTAGACTATGCTTTATATAATTTTTTGCTATGCCAGACTATACTTGCTGTAGCAAGGAGTTTCCTTTTTAAGGGAGCTGCTCTGTGACTTTTTTTTTCTCATCACCATTTTGTGCCATACTGAAGAGAAACAAAGTTGAGGTTGTAGAAAGTTTTGTTTTTTTTCCTCAAACTATTCAAATAGTGACATTATTCTGAAATCCCAAGAGACAAAAGGTGGCAGGACAGGAAATGAACACTGACAAATGATCAGCCTAGTTCTCTACTAGGCCTGTAACATGGGTATAGAAGAACAGACACTGTTTGTCTCCTTAAGGCATTCATTACGAAAAGAAATTACAATCTGTAGGAAAGGCCAGGAGGATAAGTTCACATACAGAAACCAGTAACTGTGGCTTCGGTTTCATAAGCAGTGGTATGACCAGCTAGATTCAAGGAGTTGTCTAGGCTATTTCCTTTATCAATTCTAGGCTTTCTTAAGCCAAACATATTCAGATACAAATGGGCTCAAGTTGTATTAGCCTTTTTCTGTTTGTGTGAGGGATAGTAAAGTCTTTTATCCACTCTCTTGGGTACTGAAATCAATGTGTGATAAAACACAACACACTGGAGCAAATTAAAAAAATGAGCGGCATTGAACTGTTGCAGTGTTCACTTTAAACTTCAGTTTCCTCAAATAATAATGCTTACCACATTTGGGTCCTTACAAGATGAAATGACGTGGTATTTGTGATGTGTTGAGAACAGCACATAACACGTTGTAGCTACTCAATAAATTACCGATTTCAGCTCAAACAACTCAAGTATTATTCAATTATATATATTGACAAAATATAAAATTTTTTTGTGGAAGATTTGATTTGATGAACATCTTTAAAAACTAGGTTTTAAAATCACTTGTCTCATTGATCAAAAATCTTTCCAAATTTAGTTTGTTAATGCTTACACCCTCGATCCCTCTACAATGTATCTGGGAAAAGGAAGACACCTGTAATAATGTCAACATTAAAAATTTTGAATAAAATAACCCAAAAAGAAACATGTGGCATAGTATTTGTAAACTAAATCAAAATGAATGGAAAGTCACTGACTACTAACAATGTCTTCATTTAAAAACTAAGAGGTCCTTTAACACTGGTAACATATGAGTATTTTAGAAAGTACCTAGGCAAATCTTTTTATAAGAATAACTTTGTTAATTATAAGTATGTTACAAAGAATATAACTAACACAAAAACATAATTAAAATTGAGTGAATTTTTAATGGGTAAAAAATAGATGTAAGGAAGAAAATGGAAAATAGAATAAAGATAGCTCTTAAACAACCAATGACTGAAAAATATTTTTTGGTTCATATTAACATTATATTAGGACTTCTTAAAAATAAATTATTGAGGCCAAAACCGGTTTGGCTCAGTGGATAGAGCGTCGGCCTGCGGACTGAAAGGTCCCGGGTTCGATTCCGGTCAGGGGCATGTACCTGGGTTGCGGGGACATCCCCAGTGGGAGATGTGCAGGAGGCAGCTGATCGATGTTTCTCTTTCATCGATGTTTCTAACTCTCTATCTCTCTCCCTTCCTCTCTGTAAAAAATCAATAAAATATATTTAAAAAAATAATAAAAAAATAAACTATTGAGAATATAAATTTGTCCACCCACACAAAAATAAAGTTAACTTCTGATTTAGAAAGTATCTTTGTCTAAATGAGATTTGTGACTGTAGAACCAGATTATTTCATTCACAGCAAATTACTTATTAAATGCATTTGTGGCAAATCTTCTGTAAATTACCAGTTCCAATCTTTGTTAAATTGAAAGTATGATCCAACTTCTCAGAAAAGCATCATTTATAATTGTACTAGAGTTTATTTAAATTGAATGTAAAAATTTTAATTAAACTCACTGAATAAAATATTAATGAAGTTATAAACTGGAACTTCCTCAAAATATGTAATTTGGGGGGAGGTTTGAATGTATAATATTGTGAAAAGTGAAAAGAAGAGCAAATTAAATGAATAGGAAAATAAAAAAAATTTATTTTGACACAATGAAAATACAGTTACCTGCTTTGTATTTTCTTGGGCAAAGCAAACTGCATGGCTAATTATAAAAATACCCTATGCAAGAGTTTTGGCCCACTTTATTTTGACCCTCAAAATATAATATCATTTAGACTAATCATAATCATAATATAAGAAAGATAATAGAATAGAAAAATCAATCCCAAGTAATTATAGGTCTAGATGTTAATCTTGAATCTCCTTACATTTCACTTTATTTAAATCCTGGAAGAGATTATTGATCTAGATAGTGTAACAATAATACAAAAGTTGTTTATATGATCCTTATTCTTTTATGCATAATTCTTGCATTATAGAAAACTTAATAAAAATTCTAAATTAAGTCTGAGAAACTACATTATATACTTTAACTTCAAATGCCAGTGTATAATAAATGGCAGTTACTCTATGAAGAAAATATAAAAGTCCACTAAGTAATAAAATAATCTATTTGTTTAGTTTTCTAATAGAAAAAATAACAAAAAAGGTGAAAATTCAATATGAATAGCTAGAAAACCTAGTAAATAGTATTGGTGAGCTAAATCAAGATGGAGAGTGGTAGACTATTATTATTGCCTCTATTTAAAGGACTAAGAGGTTGTATAAGAGATCCTACAAACAAATTTTAAAAAATATACTAGTAGTCTAAGTAAAAGTGCTTGTAGATATACATTTACCTGTTAAAGAGGTAATGAGTGTGACTGGGGGGCAAAATAATCACAGCAAAGGCATTGTGGTCGGCAGAATAGTGTCCTTTCGAAAATGCCTAAGCCTTAATTCCTAGAATCTGGGAGTATGTTCCGTTACGTGGTAAAAGGAACTGCAGCTGTGATTAAGGAGATTAATCTTTAGATGTAGAGATTATCCTAGATTAGTCAGAGAGATCCATTCTAATCATAATAGTAATTAGGAACACAAGCCCTTTCCTGGCTGTGGCTTAAAAAGAGATGATGACAGAAGGTGGTTTACAGGGAGAGTCAATACTGCTGGCTTTGAAGATAAAAGGTGGCCATGAGCCAAGGAATGTGAAAGACCTTAAGTAACTGGAAAAAAATAGGGAAACAGATTTTACCTAGAACCTCCAGAAAAGAAAGAAGCAGTGCCAAAAGCTAGATTTTAGAACCATAAAATCATGTTGGACTTGTGATTTACTGAACTGTAAAATAATATGTATTGTTTAAATCATTAAGTTAGTGAACATTAATTTCAGTAACAATAAAAAATTAATACAGGGCATTTTTCTTTCTTACAAGGGAACTTTATATAGCTGGATGTTTTACCAATTTCTTACATGTAAACAATGTGAATTATATACTATGCCATGCTCTCATATTTAAGGCAAGTGCATACTATATCAAAGCCATCATAATAAAATATTTTCTATAAAAGAATTATACATTATTGGATGATAACAGTAAGGACCAAATTATATTCTGAAATATGGACAAAGTAAAAGAAAATACAAAAGCTAAGGTAGAGTTGGCTAGGATTGGAAGGAGTGTACTATCTCAGAGCTAATCGGAAAAATATAAAAAACTTGTTTTTTATTTGTTGATTTTTTGTTTGCTCATTTTCTATGCTTTTTGCCATCACAAATTAAAGAAAATTTCTGCAAGGCCATTGTATACGAAATGACAAAATGGAACAGAGACTTCAGTGACCACACATTACAAAAAGTACAATACTTGAAAACACAAATTAGAATAGCTATTAAAGAAATGTACAATTATAGCCCAAAGCAAACAACAACAGGAAAACCTGAAGAGGAGGGAGAATTTGCTTCCAGAGTTAACATAATATAATAGTCAAGTGTCTGGTTTTCAACAACAACAAAGAGATATGAGGCTTTTTAAAACAACTAAGATGTATAGTTAATTCAAAGTAAAAAAAATAAGTTGACAAAAACCATTCCTAATGAAGTCCAACATTGGTTTTAGTAGTCAAAGACTTAATTATTCTATTGACATTACTAGAGGCCCAGTGCATGAATTCATGGACGGGTGGGGTCCCTTAGCTGGCAATCAGGGCTGATTGGGGCCATGGGAGGTTGGTCAGGGGGAGGGGGCTTGGGAGGTTGGCTGTGGGAGTGCACTGACCACCAGGTGGCAGCTCCTGCATTGAGCATCTGCCCCCAGGTGGTCAGTGCTCACCATGCGACTGGACCACAGGTCGCTCTGTTGTTTGGTTGCTTAGGCTTTTATATATATACTAGGGGCCCGGTACACGAAATTCGTGCACTGGGGGTGTGTGTGGGGGAGTGTCCCTCAGCCCAGCCTGCCCCCTCTCACATACTGGGAGCCCTCAGGCGTTGACCCCCATCACCCTCCAATCGCAGGATCGGCCCCTTGCCCAGGCCTGATGCCTCTGCCAGAGGCGTAGACCCCCATCACCCTCCGATCGCCTGATCGGCCCCTTGCCCAGGCCTGACGCCTCCGCCAGAGGTGTCAGGCTTGGACAGGGGACCCCCATCTCCCCGTGATCACTGGCTCTGGCCCCCGCTCAGGCCTGAGGCCTCTGGCCCAGGAATCATGCCTGGGCAGGGGACCCCCATCTCCCTCTGATCGCTTGCTCCACCCCCCGCCCAAGCCTGACGCCTCTGACCCAGGCTTCAGGCCTGGGCAAGGGGACCATCATATCCCCCCAATCCCCAGCTCCGCCTCCCACCCAGGCCTGATGCCTCGGCCAGAGGAGTTGACCCTCATCACCCTCCGATCACCAATCACCGGATCGGCCCCTTGACCAGGCCTGAGGCCTCCGGCAGAGGTGTCAGGCCTGGGCAGGGTACCCCCAGCTCCCCGCGGTTGCAGGCTCCGCCCGGCTGAGGCGTCCGGCCCAGGCAGTGGGGACCCGCAGCTGCAGCGGCCCCGTGATCATGGGCTCCGCTTTAGGCCCAGGCAAGGGACCCCTAGCTCCTGGGACTGCCAGCTTCTACCGTGCCCAGCTCCCATCGCTGGCTCCACCCCTACTTCCTGCTATCACTGGCCAGGGCTGCAAAGGCGCCTGATTCTCCGATCATGGCTGGGGGGCAGGGCAAAGGCGGCCCCAGGGCCGCCTTTGCCCTGCCCCCCAGCTCTTAGCTCCCCCCTGGGTTTCCGATCACTGTCAGTGGCAGGGGGCTTCTTCCTGCTTTCCCTTTCGCCTCCCTGCATTGTGCCTACATATGCAAATTAGCCGCCATCTTGTTGGCAGTTAACTGCCAATCTTAGTTGGCAGTTAACTGCCAATCATAGTTGGCAGTTAATTTGCATATAGCCCTGATTAGCCAATGAAAAGGGTATCGTCGTACGCCAATTACCATTTTTCTCTTTTATTAGATAGGACTAGAGGCCCGGTGCACAAAAATGTGTGCACTCAGGGGGGAGAGTGGGTCCCTCAGCCTGTCCTGTGCCCTCTCGCAGTCTGGGACCCCTCGGGAGATAACTACCTGCTGGCTTAGGCCTGCTCCCTGGTGGCAGAGGGCAGGCCCAATCCCTAGGTACAGCCCCTGGTCGGGCTCAGAGCAGGGCTGATTGGGGAGTTGGGGCACCCCCCCTGTCATGCACAGAGCAGGGCGGGTCGGGAGGTTGTGATGCCACCCTCAGTCATGCTCAGGGTAGGGCCAATTGGGGGGTTGGGGCACTGCCCCCTGTCACACTCAAGGCAGGGTCAATGGGGAGGTTGCGGCGCCACCCCCTGTCACGCACAGAGCAGGGTCAATCAGGGGGTTGGGGGGCCGCCCTCTATCACCCACAGAGCAAGGCCAATCAGGGGGTTGGGGCGCCGCCACAGTTACACTCAGGGAAGGGCCTGTGGGGGGGGGGCACCACACCCTGTCACACACAGAGCAGGGCCAATCAGGGGGTTGGAGCGCTGCATGCTGTCACACACAGAGCCGCAGAGCGATCATGGTGTTGGGGAGCTCCCCCCTCTCAGGCACAGAGCAGGGCCGATCAGGGGGCTGGGGCACCGCCCACTGTCACACACAGAGCAGGGCCCATTGTGGGAAACTGTTTATTGCCTTCACTATCTGATAAGCATAGACAGAGAACCCCCCGAAATCCCCCGAAGGCTGGGTGCCTTTGAAGCCCTAGCAAAGCTCGGAGCTAGGCGCCACCTCTGTTTGTCCAGACAGTGGTAGCTGAAACTGCTACCCCATTTATTATTATGTAAATCCTTGCTGATAGGCTAGTCTTGCCTGTTGTCAGGGGTCACCTGCCTAAGGCCTATGCTATGGGTGCATCCCAGATCAATAAAAGCTTGGTGAGGCCTGAGCACTGGGGAAGTCCTTCGGGACTTGCCACCTGGTCCCCCAATATTCCAAAATTATCTCGTGTCTTTTTCTCTCATTTGCTGTGCGGCTCCTCTTTCAGATACCGAACCCTACTCCACGCAGAATGTGGAGGGAGTCTTACTCGACAGCCCATGGGGGGGGGGGTTGGGGCGCCGCACCCTGTCACACACAGAGCAGGGCTGATCAGGGGGTTGGGGCGCCGCACCCTGTCACACACAGAGCCACAGGGCGATCAGGGGGTTGGGGAGCTACCCCTATGGGGCACAGAGCAGGGCTGATCAGGGGGTTTGGGCCCCTTCCCCTGTGAGGAAAAGAGCAGGGCCGATAGGGAGGTTGTGGCCCCACCCCCTGTCATACACAGAGCCGCAGGGCAATCAGGGGGTTTGGGCGCTGCCCCCTGTCACGCTGATCCAGGTGCCAGGAGGCCTCGCGGCTCCGCTGATCCTGGTGCGGGGAGACATATTACCCTTTTACTATATAGGATAGAGGCCTGGTGCATGGGTGGGGGCCAGCTGGTTTGCCCTGAAGGGTGTCCTGGATCAGGGTGGGGGTCCCCACTGGGGTGCCTGGCCAGCCTGGGTGAGGGGCTGAGGGCTGTTTTCAGCCTGGCAGGTGACTGAAGCTCCCAACTGCTCCTTTTTTTCTTTTTTTTTAATTCTGGGCAAGCTTTAGCTCTGACTCCAGCTCTGAGGCCTCTGCTGCTGAAAGCAGGTATCTCGTTTGTTTGGATTCTATAATCAAAACTCTGTATCAACTCCAGCTCTGAGATCCAAGCTCGCTGAAAGCAGGTTTCTGGGGTTTTGTTTAGCTTCTATATTTGTAACTATGTTTCAAACTGCAAGCTCAGAGGCCAGCAAGGCAGGCAGGGAACGTTGGTTTCCTCCGTCACTGAAGCATGCAAGCCTTCTGTTAGTGTCAGTAGCCTGGCTGCCGGCCGCCATCTTGGCTGGCAGTTAATTTACATATCTCGCTGATTATCCAATGGGAAGGGTAGCGGACGTACGCTAATTACCATGTTTCTCTTTTATTAGATAGGACTAAAGGCCCGGTGCACAAAAATTTGTGCACTCATGGGGGGAGTCCCTCAGCCCGGCCTGTGCCCATTTGCAGTCCAGGACTCCTTGGGGGATGTCCATCTGTCGACTTAGGCCCACTCCCTGGGGATCAGGCCTAAGCTTGCAGTCAGACATCTTTCTGGCAGCCAGGGAGCCCTTCGGGGATGTCCAACTAAAGGCTTAGGCCCCTAAGGGATCGGGTCTAAACCATTATTTGGACATTCTTAGTGCTGCCACGGAGGTGGGAGAGGCTCCTGCCACCACATCTGCACTGGCCAGCCATGAGCCAGCTTCTGGCTGAGTGGCACTCCCCATATGGAAGTGCACTGACCACCAGAGGGCAGCTACTGCATTGAGCGCCTGCCCCCTGGTGGCCAGTGCGCATCATAGAAACTGGTCATTCTGCCGTTCAGTCAATGTGCATATTAGCCTTTTATTATTATTATATAGGATGTCCCTATTTCCCCCCTTTTGCCCCCTCTACCCAGCTCTTGCCCCCCACTTCTCTCTGGCCATCACCATACTGTTGTCTGTGCCCATGGGTTGTGCATATATTTTCTTTGGCTAATCCCTTCTTTAAATTCACTTCTTTAAATTTTTATTTTCAGATAAGTGCTTATAACTGCACTATTATATATTTTCTATTATATCATTTAGAATTAAGATATCTTTTAATTGAACCCTTGTAAATTTTAGCACAATTTAATAAATTATGCTAGAAGCAATTAGGAGATTTTTCATGTAATGCAGATACATTTCAATTAATATTTTATTAATTTTTATTTTTTTAATATTTTAATTTGAAATAATCTCATACATGTGAAAAAAACCATAAAGTACTACATTATATTATATGTACCCTTCACCCGATTTCTTAGGTGTTAATCATTTAAGCATAACCATTATACAACTAACAAAATTTGGAATATATTTTTCTCATAATCTCTTTAATGTTACTTAATCCATTTACTTTGTTTTTGTTAATCTTCACCCAAGGATATTTTTCCATTGAATTTTAGAGAGAGTGAAGGGAAAGAAAGATACACATTGATTGGTTTCCTCTTGCACATGCTCTGATAGAGACTGGGGATCAATCCAGCAACTGAGGTACATGCCCTTGACTGGAATCGCACCTGGGACCCTTCAGTCCACGGGTTAATGCTCTATCCACTGAGAAAAACAGGCTGCATTTTAATTCATTTACTTTTAATCTATATGTGTCTTTATATTTAAAGTGGGTTTTGTTTTTGATTCACCCTCATAATCTGTCTTTTAATTGGTGCATGTATGCCACTGACTTTCAGAGTGCTTGCTGATAGAGTTACTGCCATATCAGGTGGCTTCTGGGGCTTCTGGGGCCAGCCAGCGTCCCGAGATTGGATCCATCATGGGTGGCAGGCAGGCGGCTTCTTGGGTTTCTGGGGCCGGCCTGTGGCCTGGAATCAGATCCGATCACGGGTGGCAGGCAGGTGGCTTCTGGGGCTTCTGGGGCTGGCCTGCAACCCGGGATTGGATCCATCATGGGTGGCAGGCAGGCGGCTTCTGGGGCAGCCCTGCAGCCCGGGATCGGATCCGATCATGGGAGGCAGGCAGGAGGCTTCTGGGTTTGCACACAGGGGCCTATATGGCAGCTCGCACTCACATTGTCCCGCCCTGCCTGCAGTATGCAAATTAGCCACCATCTTTCTTGGCAGTTAATTTGCATATCGTGCTGATTAGCCAATGGGAAGCGTAGTGAAGGTAATGGTCAATTACCATTTTTGTCTATTATTAGATAGGGCAGATGATTCTGACACCAGTTCCATTGTGTGGGTTCTTTCTGCACACCAAGCTATGTTCTGACAAAAGCTGGTATTCTACAATTCAGTTCAATTCTGATACTACCTACCTCTAGACAAAGACTTTAAATCAACTTCTTAAATATGCTTAAGTCCTAAAGTAAACCATGGATAAAGAGCTAATGGAAAACATGGACAAAGAACAACAACAACAAAATAGTGTAATGTCTCAACAAATTGAGAGTATCAGTAAAGAGATAGAAATTATCAAAAGGAACTAAGTTGAAATTCTGATGGTGAAAATTATAATAAACTAGAGGCCCAGTGCATGACATTTGTGACTTGCGGGGGGGAGAATGTTCTTCAGCCCTGCCTGTGCCCTTTTGCAGTCCAGGAGCCCTTGAGGGATGTCCGACTGAGGCTTAGGCTCACTTCCCATGGACATCCTTAGTGCTGCCACTTGTGGCTGAGTGGCGTTCCCCCTGTGGTGGTCAGTGTGTATCATAGCGGCTGGGGTTTGTGCACTGGTGGGGTCCCTCAGCCTAGCCTTTGGGGATCAGGATGACACTGGCTCTCTGACATCTCCTGAGGGGTCCTGGATTGCAAGAGGGCAGTTCTTGGGTGACACACCCTGGAATTGGGCTCCCTCCTCTCTGGTTCTGGGTGTGTCACCCTAGAACCACAGCTGCCAAGTCACCACAGCTCAGAAGCTCCTGTGTTGAGCATCTGTCCCCTGGTGGCCAGTGTGAGTCATATCTACCAGTTGGACAGTAAAACAGTAAGATGGTCACTTACGCTTTTATATATACAGATAAAATTTTAAAAATTAGAGGGTTTAAACAACAGAATTGAGCAGCCAAAGAAAAACGATATCTGTGCATGTCTATTGAAATTATGTAGTCTCAAGTGAGAAAGAAATTCAAACTTTTTGAAGCAAAAGTTTACAGAATTAAGGGATAAATAATTCTACAACAGTTTAATATTATGCAACTTTAAATAATTATTAAACATCTAAAAATCAGGTCAATAAGGAAATGGAGAACTTGAATAAAACTGCAAATCGATTTTACCTAAACACAGATAATACACTACACAAAATGATAGTAGAATCTATATTTTTCTCAAGAGCATATGTTATATTGTCCAGGAAAGACCATATTTTAGACCATAAAACAAATCTAAATAATTTTAAAGACTGAAATCATACAAAATATCTTCTCTGAATACAATGAAATTCAATAACAGAAAGAAAGCTAGACATTTCACAGATGTGAAACATCATCTTTTTTTAGATTATTTTTTTTTATCCCCACCTGAGGTTATTTTTTTCCATTGACTTTTTAGAGAGAGTGGAGAGGGAGACAGAGATAAACCTCAATGTAAGAGAGACAAATTAATTGGTCGCCTCCCATATGTGCCCAGGCTGGAGCCAGGGATCCAGCCTGCAACTAAGGTATGTGCCCTTCCATCCAAAGGTCAATGCTCTAACCATTGAGATACCGGCCAGAGTGAAATGGCATCATCTTAACAAAGAAAGGGTCAAAGAAGAAATCACCAGGGGATTTGAAAATACTTTGAGATGAGTGAAAATGAAAAATCTATATGCTAAAGTTATGGAATATAGTGAAAGTAAGTCCCAGAGGAAAGTTTATAACTACATGTAAATGCCTACATTCAAAAATAAGAAATACCTAAAATAAATAACTTTGTACAATTAGAAATTAGAAAACTAAGATAAATCTAAACTCAAAGCCAGTAGAAGGAATCCTATATAATAAAAGGGTAATATACAAATTGACCCTAACAGCCGAGCGACTGGGAATCACTGGTCACTATAACACACACTAACCACCAGGGGGCAGAGACTCAATGCAGGAGCTGCCCCCTGGTGTTCAGTGTAATCCCACAGGGCAGAGCTCTGCTCAGCCACAAGCCAGGCTGATGGCTGCCAGTACAGCAGTGGTGGTGGGAGCCTCTCCAACTTCCTCAGCAGTGCTAAGGATGTCCGACTGCAGCTAGGCCTGCTCCCTACTGGCAAGTGGACATCCCCTGAGGGCTCCCGGGCTGCCAGAGGGATGTCTGACTGCCAGCTTAGGCGTGATCCCCTGGGGAGCGGGCCTAAGCCAGCAGGTGGACATCCCCAGAGGGGTCCCAGACTGCGAGAGGGCACAGGCCAGGCTGAGGGACCCCTGAGTGCACAAATTTTTGTGCACCGGGCCTCTAGTAGAGTAATAAAGATTAAAGCAGAGAGAAATATCTTAGAGAATACAAACATAATAGAAAACCAATAAAACTAAAGGTTGGTTCTTTGGAAATATCAACAAAATTGAAAAGCCTTTAGATATACTGATTAAGCCAAGAAAAGAGAAGACACCAATAACTCAAACTGAAAGTGAAATGAGGTCATTACTACCCACATTACAGAAACAAAAAGGAAAAACTGTATGACTATAAAGTAAATCGTATGGATTAAGTAGACAAATTCATAGAAACACACATTTTTCCAAAAGTAATACTCAAGAAGAAATAGAGAATTTGAACAAACCTACAAGGAAAGAGATTGAATTAGTAGTCAAAACCCCACTAACAAAAACATAAAAAAAGAACATTTTTTCACTTGTAATTTCTACCAAATATTTAAAGAAAACTTAAAAGCAATCCTCAGATTTTTGTAAAAAGTAGAAGAGAATGGAATATTTTCTAACTCATTCTATGAGGCCAGCATTACCCAAATACCAACGCTAGACAAAAACATATGAAAAGAGATGCACAAATCAAATATCCCTTATAAGTATAGATGTAAAAACCCTCAACAAAATCCTATTTAGCTAATTATAACAGCACATTAAAACAATTAAGCACCATGATCAAGTGTGATTTATCCCATAAATACAAAATTTGTTCAACCTAGTAAAAGAGATGTGTTAAATACAGAACGTTAATATAATAAAAGAAAAAAAAGTGACCCTCTCAATTAATTCACAAAATGCATTACACGAAATCCAACACACTTTCATAATAAAAACTCTCAGGAAACTCAGAAATGGAGGGTGCATCTCCCAAAATATAAAGAGCATTAATGTGCACTAACAATTAACTTTATACTTAATATATCTTTTTCTAGAGCTAGATAGGTAGTCTGACAGTGGTTCTCAACCTTCTGGCCCTTTAAATACAGTTCCTCATGTTGTGACCCACCCATAAAATTATTTTCGTTGCTACTTCATAGCTGTAATGTTGCTACTGTTATGAATCATAATGTAAATATCTGATATGCAGGATGGTCTTAGGCGACCGCTGTGAAAGGGTTGTTCGACCGCCAAAGGGGTCATGACCCACATGTTGAGAATCGCTGGTAGAATATAGAACATATGTTCTATACAGAGAAAAAACAGTCAACTTTAACAATTAACAACAGTAATGTAAAGCAACCCAAAACTAACAAATTCACCAAAGCTTTAAGTTATAGGTCTACAGACTGAAGAGCAAAAAAAAAAAAAAAAAAGGACTAAGGATGACTGAGCCTCAGAGACTTATGGAATACTATCAAGCATATACCTTATGGATAATGGGAATCATAGTACAGGAGAAAAAGAGAAAGAAAACAATATAAAATGCAAAGAAATAATAGATGAAAATTTCCAAAATTTAATTTTTAAAATAAAAACTATTTTCAAGAATTTAAACAAAATCCAAGTCAGATAAAATCAGAGATTCACACCTAGACACATTCTAATTAAACTATTGAAAGCCAATGACAGAGAACCTTGAAGGGAGCAAGATAAAAGTGACTCATAACATGGGATCCTTAATAAGATTAACAGCTGATTTTTTTTTCATTAGAAACCATGGAGGCCAGCAGGCAGTGAAATGACATATGTATACTGTTGATGGAAAAAAGAAAAAACTGTAAACCATGAATTCCACAGGCATAA
The DNA here is from genome assembly GCF_963259705.1 of Myotis daubentonii. NCBI lineage: Eukaryota > Metazoa > Chordata > Mammalia > Chiroptera > Vespertilionidae > Myotis > Myotis daubentonii. The sequence continues at coordinate 66,833,942 of NC_081861.1, read as the reverse complement.
ATAATAAAATTAAAGCAGAAAATAAGACATTCTGAGAAAAAGTAAAACTAGGAGAGTTTGATGCCAGGAGAATTGTTCTATAAAAAATGCTATAAAGTGTTCTTCAAGATTAAATCATACAACATTTTACAGGAACTATATATAATTCTTAAGAACATATTAAGAATACCAATAAAGTAAACTACATCGGTAAATATAAAATACGGTGTAAATGAATTTTCTGGATGTACTGCTGTATTCGATTTGCTAGTATTTTGTTTAGGATTTTTGCATCTGTGTTATTAGTTATATTGGTCTGTAGTTTTCTTTTTTGTGTTATCTTTGCCAGGGTTATATTGGTGTCATAAAATATGTTAGGAAGTATTCCCTCTTCTTAAATTTTTGGGAAGAGTTTGAGAAGAATAGGTTTTAAATCCTCTTTGAACATTTGGTAGAATTCACTGGTAAAGTCATCTGGTCCTGGACTTTTGTTTTCTGGGAGGTTTTTGATGGTTGTTTCAATTTCCTCACTGCTGATAAGTCTATTTAGATTTTCCAGTTCTTCATGTTTTAGTCTAGGAAGGTTATTTATTTCTAGGTTATTGAATTTGATGCATAGTCTTTCATAATATTTTAATATGATCCTTTGTGTCTCTGTGATGTCTGTGGTGACTTCTCATTTCTGTTTTTGTTTATATGGGTCTTAATGAGTTTATCCAGGGGTTTGTCAATTAATCTTTTCAAAGAGTCAACTCTGTCTTATTATTTTTTGTATGCCTTTTTGTTCTCTATTTTATTTATTTCTGCTCTAATTTTTATTATTTCCTTTCTTCTGCTGACTTTGGTTTGCTTTTGTTTTCCTAGTTCTTTAAAATGTGATATTAGATTGTTTACTTGGGATTTCTCTTGTTTCTTGAGATACACCTATAATTATACAAACTTCCCTCTTATTACTGCTTTCGCTGTATTCCAGAGGTTTTGAGATGTTTTATTGTCATTCTCATTTGTCTCCATATATCTTTTGATCTCATCTTTTATTTCTTCTTTGACCCAGTCATTTTTTAGTAGTATGTTGAATAATCTCCAGATATTTGTGGGTTTATTTATTTCCTTTTTGCAGTTGATTTTTAATTTCAAGGCATTGTGGTCAGAGAATATTCTTGGTATAATTTCAATAGTCTTGAATTTGTTGATGCTAGTTTTATGACCCAACATATGGTCTATCCTTGAGAATGTTCCATGTGCACTGGAGAAGAATGTATAATATGATGTTCTGAGATGAAAGGTTCTGTAAATGTCAATTATGTCCATTTGGTCTAGTGTTTCATTTAAGGCCAATATTTCTTTATTGATTTTCTGTTTGGTTGATCTGTCTAGAGCTGTCAATGGAGTTTTAAGGTCCCCAACTATGATTGTGTTTTTACCTGTTTCTCCCTTTAGTCCTGTGAGTAGTTGTTTTATATATTTTGGTGCTCCCTGTTTAGATGTACATATATTAAGAAGTGTTTTGTTTTTTTAATGTAGTTTTCCCTTTATCATTAAAAAGTGTCCATTTTTGTCTGTTATTATCTTGAAATCTATTTTGTCAGATATAAGTATAGCCACACCTGCTTTTCTGTGGATATTTGCTTGGTGAATCATTTTCCACCCTTTTACTTTGAATTTACTTCTGTCTTTGCATCTTAGATCTGTCTCTTGTAGGCAGCATGTGATTTTTTTTTATTCACTCTGCTGCTCTGTGCCTCTTTATTGGTGAATTCAGACTATTTATCTTTAGGGTAATTATGTATGTATGAGGACTTCCTATAGCCATTTTATCTTTTGTTATCTGGTAGCTCTGTGCCTCCATTGGTTCTTTTTTGAATTTTTTTTCTTTATTGAATAAGATATTACAAATGTGTCTTTATCCCACCAATGTCCCTTCATCCCCCCAATCCTGCCCCCCCTCCCCCACTGTTGTCCACATCCATCACCAATGCTTATATGCATACATACAAGTCTTTGGTAGATCTTTCCCCCTCACCCCGAACCTCCTCTGCCTTTCCTCTGAGTTTTGAGCATCTGATCCATGCTTCTCTGTCTCTACATCTGTTTTTGTTCATCGGTTTATGTTGTTCATTATAATCCACAAATGAGTGAGATCATGTGATATTTATCTTTCTTTGACTGACTTATTTCACTTAGCATAATGCTCTCCAGCTCCATCCATGCTGTTGAAAATGGTAGGAGTTTCTTGCTTTTCACAGCTGCATAGTATTCCATTGTGTAGATGTGCCAAAGTTTTTAATCCATTCATTTGCTGATGGGTACTTAGGCTGTTTCCAAATCTTAGCTATTGTAAATTGTGCTGCTATGAACATGGGGATGCATATATCCTTTCTGATTGGTGTTTCTGGTTTCATGGGATAAATTCCTAGAAGTGGGATCACTGGGTCAAATGGAAGTTCCATTTTTAGTTTTTTGAGGAAACTCCATACTGTTCTCCACAGTGGCTGCACCAGTTTGCATTCCCACCAGCAGTGAACGAAGGTTCCTTCTTCTGTGCATCCTCGCCAGCATTTGTCATTTGTTGATTTGTTGATGATAGCCATTCTGACAGGTGTGAGGTGGTACCTCATTGTTATTTTGATTTGCATCTCTCAGATGATTAGTGACTTTGAGCATGTTTTCATATGTCTCTCAACCTTATATATGTCCTCTTTCAAAAAGTGTCTATTTAGGTCCGTTGCCCATTTTTTGATTGGGTTGTTTATCTTCCTTTTGTTGAGTTGTATGAGTTCCATATAAATGTTGGAGATTAAACCTTTATCGGAGATATCATTGGCAAATATGTTCTCCCATGCAGTGGGTTTTCTTGTTGTTTTGTTGGTGGCTTCTTTTGCTGTGCAGAAGTTTTTTATTTTGATATAGTCCCATTTGTTTATTTTCCCTTTAGTTTCCATTGCCCTAGGAGCTGTGTCAGTGAAGAAATTCCTTCAGCATATATCTGAGATTTTGCTACCTGTGGATTACTATAATAATCTTATGGTTTCCTGTCATACATTTAAGTCCTTTATCCATTTTGAGTTTATTTTTGTGTATGGTGTAAGTTGGTGGTCTAGTTTCATTCTTTTGCATGTGTCTGACCAAATTTCCCAGCACCATTTATTGAAGAGACTATCTTGACTCCATTGTATGTTCTTGCCTCCTTTGTCAAATATTAATTGAGCATAGTGGTTTGGGCCTATTTCTGGGGTCTCTATTCTATTCCATTGGTCTATATGTCTGTTCTTGTGCCAGTGCCAGCCAGTTTTGAGAACAGTGGCTTTGTAATAAAGCTTCATATCTGGTATTGAGATCCCTCCTACTTTGTTCTTCTTTCTCAGGATCGCAGCAGCTATTTGGTTTTTTGTTTGTTTGTTTGTTTTTTGTTCTTTTTTTATTCCAGATGAATTTTTGGAGAGTTCTTTCTAGGTCTGTGAAATATGCTGTTGGCATTTCAATGGGGAGTGCATTGAGTCTATAGATTGCTTTGGGTAGTATGGACATTTTGATGATGTTGATTCTACCAATCCATGACCCGGTATGTTCTTCCATCTGTTTATGTCTTCCTCTATCTCTTTTTTCAATGTCCTGTAGTTTTCTGGGTAGAGGTTTTTTACTTCCATAGTTAAGTTTATTGCTAGGTATCTTAATTTTTTTGGTGCAATAGTAACTGGAGTGTTTTTTTTTAAATTTCTCTTTCTGTAAGTTCACTATTGGCATATAAAAATGCCATAGATTTCTTGGCATTAATTTTGTATCCTGCTACATTGCCAAATTCATTTATTAGGTCTAATAATTTTTTGATGGAGTCTTTTGTGTTTTCTAAGTACAGTATCATGTCATCTGCGAATAATGACAATTTCACTTCTTCTTTTCCAATTTGGATGCCTGTTATTTCTTCTTCTTGTCTGATCACTTTGGCTAACACTTCCAGTACTATGTCAAACAGGAGTGGTGAAAGTGGGCATCCCTGTCTTGTTCCTGTTCTTAAGGGAAATGGTTTTAGTTTTTGCCCATTGAGTATGTTGTTGGCTGTAGGTTTGTCATATAAGGCTTTTATTATGTTGAGGTATGATCTCTCTATTCCCACTTTGCTGACCGTTTTTATCAGAAAAGAGTGTTGAACTTTGTCAAATGCTTTTTCTGCATCACTCGATATGATTATGTGATTTTTGTCTCTCAACTTGTTTATTTGATGTATCATGTTTATTGATTTGTGGATACTGTACCAGCCTTGCATTACTGGATAAATCCCACTTGGTCATGGTGTATGATCTTTCTAATGTAATGCTGGATCTGGTTTGCTAGAATTTTGTTGAGTATTTTAGCATCTATGTTCATCAGGGATATTGACCTGTAATTCTCTTTCTTTGTGGTGTCTTTATCTCGTTTTGGGATTACGGTAATGCTGGCTTCATAGAAGGAGCTTGGAAGTGGGCCTTCCTCTTGAATTTCTTGGAATAGTCTGAGAAGGATTGGCTTTAGTTCTTCTTTGAATGATTGGTAAAACTCCCCTGTGAAGCCATCTGGTCCAGGGCTTTTGTTTGCTGGAAGCTTTTTGATTACTGTTTCAATTTCACCAGTAGTTATTGGCCTATTCAGCTTTTTTGATTCTTCCTGATTGAGTTTTGGAAGCTTGTATTTTTCTAGGAATGTGTCCATTTCGTTGAGGTTGTCCAGTTTGTTGGAGTAGAGTTGTTCGTAGTATTTTTTGACAATCCTTTGTATATCAGTAGGGTCAGTTGTTACTTCACCTCTTTCATTTCTGATTTTGTTTATTTGGGTCCTCTCTCTTTGTTTTTTGGTGAGCCTGGCTAGAGGTTTGTCAATCTTGTTAATCTTTTCAAAGAACCAGCTCTTGGTTTCATTGATCTTTTGTATTGTTTTTTATCTCTATGTTGTTTATTTCTACTCTGATCTTTATTATTTCCTTCCCTCTGGATACTGTGGGCTTTTCTTTTTTTATTATTTATTTTTATTTTTATTTTATTTTATTTTTTTATATTTTATTGATTTTTAACAGAGAGGAAGAGAGAGAGATAGAGAGTTAGAAACATCGATGAGAGAGAAACATCAATCAGCTGCCTCCTGCACATCCCCCACTGGGGAAGTGCCCACAACCCAGGTACATGCCCTTGACCGGAATCGAACCCGGGACCTTTCAGTCCGCAGGCTGACGCTCTATCCACTGAGCCAAACCGGTTTCGGCAATGTGGGCTTTCCTTGTTGCTCTCTTTCTAACTCTGAGTTGTAGGGTTAGATCATTTATTGCCAGTTTTTCTTGTTTTTTGAGGCAGGCCTATAGAGTTATGAAGTTCCCTCTCAGGACTGCTTTCATTGTGCCCCATAGATTTTGGATTGTTGTCTTTTCATTGTCATTTGTTTCCAGGATGCTTTTTATTTCTTCTTTGACCTCTCTGGTAACCTAGTCATTGCTTAATAGCATGCTATTTAGCCTCCAAGTGTCTGCTTTTTTTTCAATGTTTTTACTGGAGTTGATTTCTAGTTTTATGCCATTGTGATCTGAGAAGATGCTTGTTATGATTTCTATTCTCTTGAATTTGAAGAGACTTTGCCTGTGTCCTAATATATAGTCTCTCTTTGATAATGGCTCATGTGCACTGGAGAAGAATGTATATTCAGTAGCTTTGGGGTGAAATATTCTGAAGATGTCAATTAAGTCCATCTGATCTAGTGAGTCATTTAGGATTGCTTTCTCTTTGCTGATTTTTTGTTTAGAGGATTTATCCAGTGGTGTCAGTGGGGTATTGAAGTCCCCTACTATGACTGTATTGCTATCCATCTCTCCCTTGATACCTTCCAGAAGTTGTTTTATGTATTTGAGTGCTCCTGTATTGGGTGCATATGTGTTTACCGGAGTTATATCTTCTTGTTGAATTGCTCCCTTTAGTATTATGGAGTGGCCTTCCTTATCTCTTGTTATCGCCTTTACTTTGAGGTCTATTTTATCAGATATAAGTATTGCAACCCCAGCTTTTTTCTCATTTCCATTTCCCTGGAATTTTTTTTTTCCATCCCTTCACTCTCAGTCTGTGTGAATCCTTTGTTCTGAGGTGGGTCTTTTGCAGACAGCAAATATATGGGTCATGTTTTCTTATCTATTCAGCTACCCTGTGTCTTTTGATTGGAGCATTTAATCCATTTACATTTAATGTTATTATTGAAAAGTACTTGTTTGTGGTCATTTTTATTCTTTTTTGTGTTTCCTCTTGTCTTTCTGTTTCTTCTTTTTACAGCAGTCCCTTTAGCATTTCTTGCATTTCTGGTTTGGTGGTAATAAACTCTCTTAGCCTTTTTTTGTCTCTGAACCTCCTGATTCCACCTTCAATTTTGAATGATAGCCTTGCTTGGTAGAATATCCTTGGATTCATTCCCTTGCTTTGCATCACTTTGTATATTTCATTCCATTCCCTTCTTGCCTGGTGTGTTTCTGTTGAGAAGTCAGCTGATATTCTAATAGGAGATCCCTTGTAGGTAACTTTCTGTCTCTCTCTGGCAGCCTTTAAGATTCTTACTTGGTAGTTGGTGTTTTCCAATTTAATTATGATGTGTCTTGGTGTTGGTCTTCTGGGGTTCATCTTGTTTGGCACTCTATGTGCTTCTTGGACTTGTGTAGTTTTTTACTTGCCAGTATCAGGGAAGTTTTTTGTCATTATTTCTTCAAACAGGTTTTCTATACCTTGCTTCTCCTCCTCTCCTTCTGGTACCCCTATTAAGCGAAGGTTGTTTCAGTTTGCATTGTCCCAAAGCTCCCTTAGGCTCTCCTCTTGCTTTTTAAGTTTTTTTTTTCCAGTTGCTCCTGTGTTTGTGTGTTTCCTACCTTGTCTTTTAATTCACTGATGCGGTCCTCAGCCTCTTCTGGTCTGCTGTTTAAGCCTTCCATTGTGTTCTTTATTGCAGCTATGTCATTCTTCATTTCTTCTTGGTTCCTTTTAATGTTGGTGACATTCTCATTCAGCTCCTTATAATTATCATTGAGTTGTGTGTATTTGTCATCCAGCCGTTTGAGCATCCTTATAACCATTACTCTGAATTCTTTCTCTGATAAGTTAGTAGCCTCAATTTCATTTAACTCCCTTTCTGGTGATTTCTCTTTTTCTTTCTTTTGTGGATTGCTTTTCTGTCTTCCCATGTTTTGCTGTAATGTTTTAATTGTAGTTCAGATTGCTTTGCTACCCAGTTTCTTTAGGGTATGGTGCTACTGGTGTGACCTCTCAGGTCTCCTGGGTTTGGTAGTCTAGTGTAGCTCCCTACTTGAGCTATTTGAGTTCTCTTGATGTAGGCCTGCGTGCTAGGAAGGTGAAACTGTGGTGTCTAAAAATCATCAGCTGTGGAGGGGGTGTTCCAATTTTTGCTGTCTTATGCCCTTGGTTGAAATCATGCATGCCCCGCAGGGACACACAGTGGTACCCAGGAACCATCTATTGGGGTGGTGGGGCTCAGGAAGCCTGCGTTCTGGCAAAGCATGATTGTGGTGTCCAGAGTTCTGTAGTTGTGGGGTGGGTAGACTCAGCTTTTGTTACTGCCTCCGTGGTTGGATACACGCGATCCCAGTGGCAGCTCACAGAGGCACCTGTGGTGTGTTTGCCAGCAGGGTGTACTGATACACTCTGAAGGGCTCTGGCACTGAAACCACTGGATTGCAGTGTCGGTGGGCAGGTATCCCAGGAGAGGGAATTCAGCGTTTCTACAGCCCAGCAGTGCAATCGTGTTTGTTTAAGTGTATGACAAGCAGGGCTTGCAGCGGGGCCCAAGGGCTGCCTGTGGAGCAGTGGTCTTGGGAGACCTGCACGCTGGAAAAGCATGAGACTGTAGTGTCCAGAGTTCTGCAGCTGTGGGGTGGGGAAACTCAGTTTTTGCTAATGCACCTGTGGTGGATAGGCTCATGTTCCCAGTGGCAGCACACGGGAGCACCCGCAGTGAATTTGCTAGCGCAGGCACAATGAAGCACTCTGAAGGGCCCTGTCACACTTAATCAACGTGTCTTTGGGCAGGTATCCAGGATGGGTGAATTCAGAATTTCTACTGCAAGGGGATTGTGTCCCTATTAGCCCAAGATCAGACCCAGCAGAGACTCACTGTGGCTTCCCAAAGTGCCCTGTGGATAGGTGGGCTCAGGGGGAGTGAGCAACTGTGGCAGCGCATTTACTGGGGCTGGCACTGAGCTCTGAAGCACTCTGAGGGGCCCCGGCGCTGAAGTTACACAGTTGGGTGTGTGTGGGCAGTTATCCAGGCAGAGGAAATTCAGAATTTCTACTGGGGGGTAATGCGCCTGTGTCTGTACAAAATCACACCCAGCTGAGGCTCACAGTGACTCCTAAGAGAAGTCTATGGAGTGGTGTGCCTTGGAGACCTGCATGCTGGAGATGCACAAATGCTATGAGGGAGGTCTGCCGCTGGGGAGGGGGAGTTGCACTTACTGCTGTGGATGCAGTGATCCTTTGGAGGTGGACATCCCAGGGTTTGTGAGTCTGTGGGTGTGGCTGCAGGATTTTGGCTGGAGTGGCTGCTAGGTCACTGTCAGTGTCCAAGGCCTGTCTGGATATTGGTGCTGATGAGTTCCTAGAAGAGGCCACTTTCCCCTTTAAGGTGGCATGGGCTCCGTACCTGAGTCTTGCAGTCCGGGGAGTGCCACAGCGGTGGTAGTCTCTCCCTGTCCCAGAGAGCCTGTTCTGCCAGCCTCTGCTGCTCCTGCTGGATTTAACTGTCCCTCCCTCACTCACACACACACACACACCACACTCATCCACACAGTCTCCTTTCATCCCCTCACTCACTCACTTCCTATCCTGCTGGAAGCCAGTCCATCCTTGCTGCTTGACACAGTCACTGCAGGGAAGAAACATATGCACAGCATATGTTGCAAGGGACCTGGCGTATATGGCATACTGTTCTTAATATGTTTGCTCCCCATCTTGGCACTATGTGTTTTAACCAAGGTCACCTCTCTGAGAAAGGTTGTTTCCCCAGGTAGGGATTTTTCCCTGAAGTTAGGGAGGGAATAAAACCCCTTAACTAAATGCCAGGGGGGGGGGTAGTTAATCACTTTAACTACCAACAATCATCCTTAAGCTACATAATCTTTACTCCCTGGAATGGAGACAAGAAACGCCCTAACCTTTGGAATAGAAATTGACAGGATTAAAATCAACTGGTATAAATACAGATGTAACAAGACAATGAAAAACAGAACATGGCTAGAGAACCTAAACAGAACTTGGCTGGAGATCCTGGCTAGGCTGCTGATCAACTGAACGCTGTCTCCGTGTCATTCCTTCTTCGTGGACTCCGCCCACACCTTTGGGGACCCCTGGACCTGCTGGGGTTGGACCCCAACATCTCACGCCTGAACAGGGACTCTTAGGTAAGCCCCCCCCCCCGCACTCAGGACGGATAGGACTGCACCATAGGGTGCTGCAGACCCCCCTACAGAGGATGAGTAGGGTAAGAGGGTGTATAGTACAAAACTGAGATTGACAAGATGGGTCATACTGAGTCTAAAGAAAAAAGACTCTGTATTGATCTTTTAACACATATGCTTGCTAGCAGAGGAGTTAAGGTTACTCTCAGTCAGACAGAACGTTTTATACAAGAAGTATGTCTATGGCTTCCTGAGGAAGGAACTGTTAATTTAGAAACTTGGACTAAAGTAGGAGAGCAATTAAAGGACTATTACAGCTACCATGGATCTGAGAAGGTCCTGGCAAATATCTTTTCCCTCTGGAATTCAATTCGTGACACCTTGGCACCAGAGGCAAAAACGGCTGAACTTTCTCAAATTTTAAATAGTCCCTCGGCTCCACCTAGAGAGGACACATCATTATTGTCTCCAACTCAATCTAAGAGCAATTTATCTATGCCTACTGATCGGAAGGAGAATAAATATCATAAACATGACCCTTGGTCCTTTCCAGTCAGTAGAGAGGAGTGAGGCCCTCCCATTCAAAAGAGGCTCCCTAAATTAGAAAGGAAGCCTAAACCAGGTCCTCCAGATCCTATGAGCTCCATGTCTAAATTTCAAAGGGCGACAAGAGAAGCTGAAGCTAATGGAGATCTTGGATTCTCACTCTGCTTCCCAGTTGCATATGAGAATGAGTTTGGTGAGGACGAAAACCCCACCTGGGAGTCTATACCTTACTTAAAGAATTAAAACACTTAAAGAATTAAAGAATTAAAACACTTAAAGAATTAAAATGGCCTGCTCTGAATATGGACCTCTAGCTCCTTACACACAAACCTTGGTAGAAACCCTAGCCAGTAAATGGATGACTCCTTATGATTGGTCACAGGTTTGTAAAGCCTGTCTCTCAGGAGGCGATTACTTATTATGGAAAACTGAATATGATGATCTTGCTAAGAGAGCTGTAGCCACTAGCAAAAATTCCAGAGGAGGAATAACCTTAGACATGATATTAGGAGAAGGTGATTTTAACACGGCTCAGGAGCAAATGTATATGCCCAAAGAGGCACTTATTAAAGTAACCAGTTGTGCAGTAAATGCCTGAAAATCCCTATCTTATACAGCAGGAAAAACAACCACTCTTACAGAGGTTAAACAGAAGGTCGAGGAACCGTATTAGGATTTCCTTTCTCTCCTCATACAGGCAGTCAAGAGAGTAATCACTAATGAAGAGGCAGCCGATATCCTAATTAAACAACTGGCTTTTGAAAATGCTAATAATACCTTTCAGGCTTTATTAAGGCCGATTCACAGAATGGGATCTATAAATGATTTTATAAAACAGTGTACTGATGTAAGTCCAGCATTTATACAGGGTGTAGCTATAGCTGCAGCTCTCAAAGGGGAGACATACCCTCAATATGTACAGGGCATAGGACAAGCCAGCAATAATACAGGTAATAAAAGAAATATGAACTGCTACTCTTGTGGCTTATCGGGACACTTTAGCAGAGAATGCCCAAATAAAAATAATAATACTCAGGCCAGATGGCAAGCTCCTCGACAGCCTGGAAATACATCAGGGAATAATATTAATCCTCTAAAAACTGTTTGTCCCTGATGTCAGAAAGGATTCCATTGGGCAAAGGAATGTAGATCAAAATACCATAAAAATGGTTGGCCTTTAAATTCTACAAATAGCTCCCAAGGAGGTTATTTCCCATCACCTCAGTTGAGAAACTTGAGAAGGGGCCAGCCCCAGGCCCCTGCAATAATAGGGGCATCAACCCTCAACCCTTTGCAAATTTCAATCAGTCAGTGCCCTCTTCAGGGCAACCCCAGGCAGTGCAGGATTGGACCTCTGTTCCACCACCCACGCAATACTAACCCCAGACTCGCCAGTAGCAGCCATTCCTACAGGAGTGTCCGGGCTGCTGCCTGAGGGAACTGTAGGTTTAATATTAGGACAGAGCTCCACCTCGTTACAGGGGATCTTAGTCATCCTAGGAGTTGTTGATGCAGACTACACAGGAGAAATACAGATTTTACTTTCCGCATCCACCACAACTATACAGATCCAGCCCAACCAGAGAATTGCCCAATTACTCCTGTTACCAAAAATTATAAGAAAATGAGTTTAAATATTCTTCTCCTCATCATGTTCTACAACATACTCTATTTGTAATTAATATACTAAATGTAGATTCTGAGGGAAATTCCCCTATGTACAGACATTGGAACCCTGATCTAACTAAACCTAAAGCCCTCGTCAAATGGAGAGACTTGCTTACAGGAGCCTGGAAGGGACCTGATGTACCTTTAACCTGGGGGAGAGGATATGCTTGTATATTTCCACAGGACGCAGACTCACATGTGTGGATACCAGACCGTCTAGTCCCACCTTATGTCTCACCGCACCCCGTCTCCGCCTCACCCTTGCACACCTGACCAGTGCCCGTCTGCTGCAGATGTGCAGCCCTGAGCTGGAACAACCTGTCATTGGGAGGATCTCATGTGCCTCCTTTTTGTCTGTCCATATGTCCCAGCTTTTCCCCACATCTCCTTTCCTTTTTTTTTTTTTTCTTTTTTTTTTTTTTTTTTAAATCTGACTACTTGTTTGCTGGTTCTTTGGCCTTTCTCCTTCTCTCCTGAACACGGCCTTTTCTAGAATCTCCCTACCCTACTGTTCCAGGAAGGGCACCTCCCTTTTCTGCCTTGACTGGGGGTGTCTGGTATACGCCCCATACGTGGAGAGTTGTCTTGTGCCAAGAGCCTGACATCCTGGGCTGAGAAAGCCCTGTCCCGGGACTCTCCTGTGTCCAGTATTGGCCTCTCTTGCCCTTGTATCAAGAGAGACCCCCTTCTAAAGGTCCATTTGCCCACAGCTGTTGCCTTGGCTTTCTGTTCACACTGAAGTTGAGGCCTTGTGGTGGCTGGTGCCATGGATCTGCCTCTCACCCAATGGTGTGAGCTGGGCCCTCCCTGGAGAAGAAACCTTGGTCCCCAGGAGATGTGACCAGAGCTGGAACCCCGTCAGCATGCGAGGGGAGCCCAAGGCAGGTGCTGGGCATGGAGGCCACGGGGGCACAGGCTACCAAGGAGACAGAACTGAATCTCACATCACCCTGCTTGGCCCCGGATGATGGCTGGTTAGCCAGAGATGGGTAAGATTCCTCAGGGAAGGAACAACCTAAGGCAATCACAGTCGCGGAGGAGCCATCAGAAGACAACTTGGGGGTCAACAGAGGTGGGGCACAGACCCTCACCCCCACAACTTTGCAGAAGCCTGAACCTTCACCCCTTCTGAGGGAGGTCTCCTGCCCCCATGGCTGCTTTGCTTCCCATACCCAGCTCAGATCGGGACCCAGGTAAAGATAGAGACTGGCTGACAGCAGCTGCCCTCTCACTGCAACAGGACTTGTTTCCCATTTCTACCTTGGACCACAGGGAAAGGAGCAGCTGAAGGAAAGGGCTGTGTCAGGATGCTGCCTTCTTCCCTTTTGTCTCTTTTTTCTAAACACTTCCATGCCTTGTCGTTCTTTTGCTTTCTTTTTTTCCCTCTCTCTACTACCCTCCATCTCTGCCTCCTCCTCCTCCTCCTCCTCCCCGGTATCTTCCATATCGGCCGACCCAGAAGGCATAGCTGACTCCTCCCTGGACACCGACACCACCATCAAGAGCGGCCTTGATGGACCCTTGGATGCAGCTCTTCAACTCGCTGACACTTCAGGAAGTCCATCGCCAATGATGCCACCCACTAGCAAGATCAACAAGGACAATCAAACCCCTGACTTGAGGACAGCTGAAATCCCTTTACTGAAGAGGCCAGCAACCTTCTACAGAAACAAGGCTCTGTGTGCACTCCATCTACTATGTTTATAGCTATGCTCGCTATCATGGCTTGTCAGTCATCTTCCGAGTCTTAAACAACCCAATCTGAGAGGTGGCCGCTGATTTACATGCGCTATCATTTAAAAAATAAAAAAGGAGGAATTTGCCGGAAGCTGGTCCATCCTTGCTGCTTGACACAGTCGCTGCAGGGAAGAAACATCTGCACAGCATATGTTGCAAGGGACCTGGCGTATATGGCATACTGTTCTTAATATGTTTGCTCCCCATCTTGGCACTATGTGTTTTAACCAAGGTCACCTCTCTGAGAAAGGTTGTTTCCCCAGGTAGGGATTTTTCCCTGAAGTTAGGGAGGGAATAAAACCCCTTAACTAAATGCCGGGGGGGGGGGGTAGTTAATCACTTTAACTACCAACAATCACCCTTAAGCTACATAATCTTTACTCCCTGGAATGGAGACAAGAAACGCCCTAACCTTTGGAATAGAAATTGACAGGATTAAAATCAACTGGTATAAATACAGATGTAACAAGACAATGAAAAACAGAACATGGCTGGAGATTCTGGCTAGGCTGCTGATCAACTGAACTCTGTCTCCATGTCATTCCTTCTTCACTGACTCCTTCCACACCTTTGGGGACCCCTGGACCTGCTGGGGTTGAACCCCAGCACTATCCCTCACCTTTGTCCTGCCAGCTGCCATCTTTTTCTCTCCATTGGTTGTTATCTTTGTGTTTATGTCTGTTGTTTTTGTTTGGTGGTATTTTATAATTCCTTTCTCTGTTTCTTCTTTTCTAAAGCTATGTGACCTGGTATGGGATTTTTTGTGTGAGGTTACCATTAGGTTTATAAAAAATGAAGTTGTATATATACCATAGATTTTTTAATTTTGAGCATATCAGATCTTCATCTTCTTTTGCTAGTTCAGACCTTTACACCCTCCCCTTTTATGTTTTTGTTGTCATAAATTATCCATGTTTATACTGTAAGATTTTTGCTGGTCTTACTCATCACATTGTGACCTTATGTTCTTTATTTCATCTTCAATAACTCTCTTAAGTATTCCCTGCCATGAAACTTTTCTGGGATAAATTCTTTCAGATTCTGGAGGTCTGGTAATATCTTTATTTCTTCTTCATATTTAAAGAATTTGTTTGAATAGACTCTCTATTCCCTGTTCCTTTTCTTTCTCCAAAATACCTTTAATTCTAATATTGTGGGGGTTTTTTCTAATGGAATCAGATAGTTGTCGTATAGCTCTTTCATTTTTCTTTATTCTCAGGTCTTTCTCCCCTCTGCATCATTTCTTGATTCCTATCTTCAATTTTATGTATTATTTCTTCCATCTGGTTGTCTCTGTTTTCTATGCTCAGTAGTTCACTCTTAATCTCCTTCATTGCATGCTTCATTTCCAAGATTTCTGATTGGTTCTTTTTTAAAGTTTCAATCTCTATGATTAAAGTACTCATTTTGTTCATTGATTTTTTTTCTGAGTGTATTGACTTGTCTGTCTGCATTTTATCACATCTCCTTTATTATTTTCAGAAATACAAACTTGAAATCTCTGTCATTTATATCACGTATTTCCATGTGTTCCAACTTGCTTTCTGGGGATTTTCATTTTCTTTCTGATCATCCTATTTAACATGGTTATTCATGGTATTTGCTATTCTCCTTTGTGTAGACCTGAATGCTTGTCTATATTAATTACCTTCTATACAGCAGCTTTCTCTGAAGAGGTCTTTCTACTAATTTCCAGTATATTGAGCTGAATCACAAGATTTCAGTCACTATGATCTCCCAGTTATGAACTGCATGGCTTGCATAAGTCAGTACAATCACATTGAATGGGTTATCAATGAGATCAACAAATAAATAAAACTTCCTGGAAACAAATGAAAATGAACACACAAGCCAAAATTTTTGGGACACCGGAAAAGCAGTCCTGAGAGAGAAGTTCATAGCACTACAGGCCTACCTAAATAACAATAATAATAAATAATAATAATAATAATAATAATAATAATAAACTATTTAACCTCACAACTTAAAGAATTATAAAGAGAACAACAAGAAAATCCCTAATTAAGTAGAAGGAAGGACATATTAAAGATGAGAGCAGAAAGAAATGACAATAGAGACTAAAATAAACAAGAATGATGAAACAAAGTGAGAGGACTCACATAAATAAATCAGAACTGAAAGGGATAAAGTAACAAATGGCACCACAGTAGTACACAGGATTGTAAGAAAATACTATGAACAACTATATGCCAACAAGCTGGAGAATGTAGATGATGTGGACAAACTCCTAGAAAAATATAACCTTCCAAAACTGAATCAGAAAGAATCAGAATACCTGAATAGGCCAATAACAACTCTTCAAATTGAAGCAGTAATCAACAATCTCCTAGTAAACAAAAGCCCTTGTCTGAACGGCTTCACAGGGGAGTTTTACCAAACTTTTAAAGAAGTAACACCTATTCTCCTCAAACTATTCCAAAAAATCCAATAGGAAGGAACACTTTCCAGCTTTTTATGAGGTCAAGATTATTCTAATTCCAAAATCCAATAAAGAAACTACAAAGAGACAGAATTAGAGGCCAATATTTTGATGAACACAGATGTTAAAATCCTGAACAAAATATTATCAGATCAGATCCAGCAATGTATTAAAAAGATCATACACCATGACCAAGTGGGATTTATTCTGGGGATGCAAGGCTAGTACAATATTTGAAAATCAATAAACGTGATATATTACTTAAACAAATTGAAAGTTAAAAATCACATGATCATGCCAATAGACTCAGAAAAAGCATTTGAAAAAAAAATTACACCCTTTTAAAAAAATATATATCTTATTGTTTTTTTTTTTTTTTACCAGGGAGGAAGGGAGAGGGATAGAGAGTTAGAAACATCAATGAGAGAGAAACATCGATCAGCTGCCTCCTGCACACCTCCTACTGGGGATGCGCCTGCAACCAAGGTACATGCCCTTGACCGCAATCGAACCTGGGAACTTTCAGTCCGCAGGCTGACACTCGATCTACTGAGCAAAACCGGTCAGTGTGCAACACCCTTTTTTGATAAAAACTCTCAGCAAAGTGGGAATAGAGGGATTATACCTCAACATAATAAAGGCCATATATCACTAACCTATATCCAACAACATAGTTAATTAACAAAACCTGAAACCATTTCCTTAAGAACAGGACCAAGACAGAGATGTCTGCTTTCACCACTCTTATTCAACATAGTACTGGAAGTGCTAGCCACAACAATCAGACAAAGCGAAACATAAAAGTCATCCAAATTGGAAAAGAGGAGGTTAAAGTGTCATTATTTGCAGATGACATAATATTGTGCATAAAACACCCTAAGAACTCCACCAGAAATATATTAGGTTTAATGAAGTAATTCGACAATGTAGCAGGATATAAATTAACACCCAGAAATTGAAGGCATGTTTATACACCAATAATGAATTCTCAGAAAGAGAAACTAAAGAAACAATCCCATTTATCATTGGAACAAAAAATTAAGATATTTAGGAATAAATTTAACCAAGGAGGTAAAAGAATTATAGTTGGAAAACTACAGGACATTGAAAACAGAGATAGAGGGAGATATAAACAAGTTATAGAATGTACAGTGTTCATGAATTGGTAGAATTAACATCATTAAAATGTCCTTACTACCCAAAGCAATCTATAGATTCAATGCAATCCCTATTAAACTATGAACAGCATATTGCACAGATCTAGGACAAATATTCTAAAAATGTATATGGAATCAAAAAATATCCCAAATAGCTGCAGCAATCTTGAGAAAGGTGAACAAAGTTGGAGGGATCACAATACCAGATATCAAGTTATACTTAAAGCCACTGTAATTAAAACAGGCTGGTACTGGCACCAGAACAGGCATATAGATGACTGGAACAGAACAGAGACCCCAGAAATTGATCTAAACCATTATGCTTAATTAATATTTAACAAAAGGGGCAAGAGCATACAAGGCAGTCAAGATAGTCTCTTCAATAAATGGTGTTGGGAAAATTGGACAGATACATGACAAAAAATGTAACTATACCACAAACTTAAAACATACACAAGAATAAACTCAAAATGGGTAAAAAACTTAAATATAAGTCTTGAAACCATAAAAATCCTAAAATAAACGATAGGCAGCAAAATATCAGACATGTCTCATATCAATATGTTTCCCAATACATCTCCTAAGGCAGTGATGGTGAACCTATGACACGCGTGTCAGAGGTGACATGCAAACTCATATTTTTGGTTGATTTTTCTTTGTTAAATGGCATTTAAATGTATAAAATAAATATAAAAAATAGAAATCTTTGTTTTACTATGGTTGCAAATATCAAAAAATTTCTATATGTGACAGCACCAGAGTTAAGTTAGGGTTTTTCAAAATGCTGACACACCAAGCTCAAAAGGTTCGCCATCACTGTCCTAAGGCAAAGGAAATTAAGGAGAAAATAAACAAATGGAAATACATCAAAATAAAACGCTTTTGTACTGCAAAGGAACCATCTACAAAATGAAAAGGAAGCCCACTGAATAGGAGAACATATTTGGCAATGAGACATTTGATAAAGTTTTGTGTGTTTTTTTAAATATATTTTATTGAATTTTTTACAGAGAGGAAGGGAGAGGGATAGAGTGTTAGAAACATCGATGAGAGAGAAACATCGATCAGCTGCCTCCTGCACATCTCCTACTGGGGATGTGCCCACAACCAAGGTACATGTCCTTGACCAGAATGAAACCTGGGACCCTTCAGTCAGCAAGCCGATGCTCTATCCACTGAGCCAAACCAGTTTCAGCTGATAAAGTTTTAATATCCTAAATATATAAAGAACTCATACAACTTAACTAAAGGAAGACAAACAATCAAATTACAAATTGGGCAAAAGACCTAAATAAACACTTCTCCAAAGTGGACATACAGATGGCCAAGAGACATATGAAAAAAATGCTCAAAGTCACTGGTCATTGAGAGATGAAAATTAAAATGACAATGAGCTATTACTTAAAACCTGTCAGAATAGCTATCATCAATAAATCAACAAAAGATAAGTGCTGGAGAGGATGTAGAGAAAAGGGAACTCTAGTACACTGCTGGTGGGAATGCAGACTGGTGTAGTCATTATGGAAAAGAGTATGGAGTTTCCTCAAAAAATTAAATATGGATCTGCCATTTGACTCAGTGATCCCACTTCTAGTAATATATCCTAAGAAACTGAAACACCAATCAGAAAGAATGCATGCACATGTATATTCATAGGAGTGCAATTTGCAATAGCTAAAATCTAGAAACACCCAAGTGTCCTTCAGTGGCTGAGTGGATAAAAAAGCTGTGATACATTTACACCATAGAATAATATGCAGACGCAAAAAGAAGGATCCCTTACCCTTTGAGACAGCATGGAGGGATCTGGAGAGTATTATGCTAAACGAAATAAGCCAAATCAGAGAAAGACAAGTAACACATAATCTCACTCATATATGGAATCTAATGAACAAAATAAACTGATGAACAAAATAGATGCAGAGACATAGAAGCATGAAGCAGACTATGGAATCTCAGAGAGAAGGTAAGGGTAGGTTGGAGGAGATCAACCAATGAACTTGTATGCATATATGCATAACCAATGAACAAAGACAGTAGGGTAGTGAAGATCTGGGGTGGGGCATGGGATGGGTACGGGGTGGGAAAACTTTTTGACTTGAGGGCCACAATGGGTTCTTAAACTGGACCGGAGGGCCGGAACAAAAACATGGATGGAGTGTTTGTGTGAGATAATATAAATTCAAAGTAAACATCATTACATAAAAGGGTACGGTCTTTTTTTTTAGTTTTATTCATTTCAAACGGGCCGGATCCGGCCCGCGGGCCGTAGTTTGCCCACGGCTGAAGGTGTCTATGTGGAAAAAAGGGGGCATACTTGTATGTAATATTTTCAACCATAAAGATTTAAAAAAGGAAAAAATTTGATAAATTTATAATAAAAAATAGACATGCAACAGGAAAACATAATAATTCGGAACAATGTATACGCAACAATAGAACCTTAAAATACTGAAAATAAACACTGACATAATTGAAGTAAGAAATAAATAGTTTAATTATAGTTTTTGGACATATCAATACTTGCATGTTCTATAATAAATAGAACATATAGATAGGAAGCCAGTAAAGAAATGGAAGTTTTAAACATTATAAATAAAATAACTCTAACATACATCTATACAACTCTGTACCCCCCCCCAACAAAAGAATACACAGTATTTTAATTGTACATGGTTTATTTTATGGGATAAACCATATGTTAAGTCATAAAAAGACACAATAAATTTTAAAATATTGAAATCATACAAAGTTTTTTTTAATCTCCAACCAGAATAGAATGAAATTAGAATTCAATAACAGAAGAAAATTTGAGAAATTAACAATTATGTGAAAATATATTTGTAAAAACATTCCTAAATGACAGAAAGTTAAAAGAAAATAAATTACATATAAAATTATAAAAATGAGAGATATATAAATGTGAAAACACAATATGCTATAACATGTGGGAATCAGACTTTACATACTTTCATGGAAATTATAGCGGTAAATGTCTACATTAAGAAATAACCAAGGGGAGTGAAGTTAATAAGATGGTGGAATAGAAAACTCTGAAACTCCTTCCCCCCACATTCAGACTGAATCAATAAAACATGGACAACTTCCTTTTGTGAGAAAACCAGAAACCAGTCACATCAAATCAAGTAGGGAAATTCTTTCACTATAATTCCTATTCTGGAGCAGGACCATATGATCAAGAGGAAACGCTTAGATGCAAGCTTCTCCTTGGGGAGAAAAGAGTTGGACCACATGTCCAATGTTCAACTTTTCCAAGCTCCAAGCTCTGTCTCACTTGGCTCAGACTGCTGAGCAGACCCAGTGTATTCTAAGTGTCAAAGGGCCATTGAGAACAAAGACAGCAGTTTGAACTAATATGAAAGCACTGGTAAGAACATTTTCCCTCAGCTAAACTTAGAGTGAATGGATGAGACATCCCAATCTATTTTTTTTCCTCAGAAGAGAAGGAATTGGACCTCATGCAAAATGTTCAAATTTTACAGGGGGGTGCCTGAGAGGTTGGTTTCTGACTTAACCCTGTTGGAGTGCCTGGAGTACTCTATATACCTGGGGCCACTGAGAACAAAAATGGTAATCTGAAATAAGATAAAGGTTTGAAAGGCTTCCAGAAACCACTTGCTGGGCAGATTGGTGAGAGTCTTCTCCTATACAAGGACAGTCTATAAGGATTGGGAATGATGTGTTTCTCCTAATGCATAGATACCAACACAGAAATCAAGAAAAAAACACACAAAAGTATAAACAAAGATAAAGGTTTTAAACAAAAGATCAAGTTAAATCTCAAAAATAAAGGGTATAGGTCTCAAATCAATAACCTAGCTTTACAACTAAGGAAACTAGAAAAAGAAGAGCAAACTAAAAACAAAGGAAGCAAAAGAAAGTGAATAATAATGATGTAGAGCAAAAATAAATTAAATGAGAATTTTAAAAAAAGTTGAGAACAACAAAACCAAAATTTGATTGTTTAAAATGTCAACAATATTGGTAAACCGTTAGTAAAAGTAATCAAGAAAAAAAGGAAGAAAACTCATATTACTAAAATCAGGAAAGAAAGTGGGAGCACTATTACCATGCTCACAGATATAAAAAGGATTACAAGCAATACTTTGAACAGTGTTATACCACCATCCTATATAACCTATAAAATATGAACAAATCCCTATAAAGGTAAAACTTACTGAAAATTATCCAAAATGAAATTGAAAATCAGAGCTATAACAAGAGATTGAATTTAAATCAAAACCTTGTGCCCAGCCAGTGTGGCTTAATGGTTGAGTGTCAACCCATGAACCAGGAGGTCAGGGTTTGATTCAAGATCAGGGCACATGCCTGGATTGCGGGCTTGATCCCTGGTAGGGGACATGCAGGAGATAGCCAAAGGATGATTCTCTCATTATTGATGTTTCTATCTCTCCCTCTCCTTTCCTCTCTCTGAAATCAATTTAAAAAAAACATTAAAAAATCTTCCCCCCAAAAAAGGCCCTGAAACAAATGGATTCACTGAATTCTAATAATTATTTAAAGAAGAATTAGCAGTAATCCTTCAAAATTATTCCAAAAATATAGAAAAGGAGGGGAAACTTCATTCTACAGGTTAGTATAAACCTGAGACCAAACAAACACATCTCAAGAAAACTATAGACCAATAGTGCTTATCTACACTAATAAAAGAGAAAAATGGTAATTGGCGTACGACGATACCCTTTTCATTGGCTAATCAGAGCGATATGCAAATTAACTGCCAACTATGATTGGCAGTTAACTGCCAACTAAGATTGGTGCTTAATTTGCATATGTAGGCACAATGCAGGGAGGCGAAAGGGAAAGCAGGAAGAAGCCCCCTGCCACTGACAGTGATCGGAAACCCAGGGGGAGCTAAGAGCTGGGGGGCAGGGCAAAGGCGGCCCTGGGGCCACCTTTGCCCTGCCCCCCAGCCATGATTGGAGAATCAGGTGCCTTTTCCGCCCTGGCCAGTGATAGCAGGAAGTAGGGGTGGAGCCAGTGATGGGAGCTGGGCCTGGTCAAAGCTGGCAGTCCCAGGAGCTAGGGGTCCCTTGCCTGGGCCTAAAGCGAAGCCCACGATCGCGGCGCTGCTGCAGCTGCGGGTCCCCGCTGCCCGGGCCGGACGCCTAGGCCAGAGGCATCCTGCAGGGGTAGGGGCGGAGCCAGCAACCGCGGGGAGCTGGGGGTCCCCTGCCCAGGCCTGACACCTCTGCCGGAGGCCTCAGGCCTGGTCAAGGGGCCGATCCGGTGATTGGTGATCGGAGGGTGATGAGGGTCAACTCCTCTGGCCGAGGCATCAGGCCTGGGCAGGGGGCGGAGCTGGGGATTGGGGGGATATGATGGTCCCCTTGCCCAGGCCTGAAGCCTGGGTCAGAGGCATCAGGCTTGGGCGGGGGGTGGAGCAAGCAATCAGAGGGAGATGGGGGTCCCCTGCCCAGGCATGATTCCTGGGCCAGAGGCCTCAGGCCTGGGCGGGGGCCAGAGCCAGTGATCGGGTGGGAGATGGGGGTCCCCTGTCCAAGCCTGACGCCTCTGGCAGAGGCGTCAGGCCTGGGCAAGGGGCCGATCAGGCGATTGGAGGGTGATGGGGGTCTATGCCTCTGGCCGAGGCGTCAGGCCTGGGCAAGGGGCCGATCCTGCGATTGGAGGGTGATGGGGGTCAACGCCTGAGGGCTCCCAGTATGTGAGAGGGGGCAGGCTGGGCTGTGGGACACTCCCCCCCTCCCACACCCAGTGCACGAATTTCGTGCACCGGGCCCCTAGTAAATACATATAAATGTCTTCAACAGAATATTTTGAAACAGAATCTATCATCATATAAAAGGATTATACACCATGACAACGTGGAATTTATTTTAGAAATATAAGGCTGATTAAATATACAAACATCAATCAATGTAATTAACAATATGAATAGAATGGAAACTCACATGATAATACATCTGTAGGGATGCAGAATGTTTAAACAAATTGAATACTTATTTATGCTTAAACAGTTCATTCAAAGTATGAATAGAACTTCCCCAACCTGATGGAGGGTATCTAAAAAAATCACAGCTGTCATCATACATAATAGTTACATGCTGGAATCTTTTAAGCTATAATCAGGAGGGATATAATGATGTCCATTGTCACCACTCCTATTCAACATTGCACTAACATTCTCATAAGTAAATAGTACATAGGGAAAGAAAATGAAATAGAAGATACCCATGTGGGAAAAGGAGTAAAATTTTCTATTTGCAGATTGCATAATTACTCTTTAGAAAGCACTAAAGAGTCCATAAAAAAATGATGAGAACCAATAAATGAGTTCATCAAGGTTACAGGGTACAAGATCAACATAGGAAAATAAACTGTATTTGTATATACTTGCAGTGAAAATTCAGAAAATGAAATTAAGAAAGCAATCCCATTTACAATAGAATCAAAAATACAAAATATTAAGGAATAAATTTAAGCCAAAAGTGGAGGATTTGTTTGTTAAAAATTACAAAGCATTATTTAAAGAAACTGGAGAAGACATAAATAAATATACAGATATGCTATGTTTTGGGGTTGGAAGACAATATTAAGCTGGTAATATTCCCCAAATTGGCCTATAGATTCAATGTAAGTTCTATCAAAATCCCAATCTCTGTTTTTACAAAAATTGATCCTTAAATTAATGTGCAAATGCAAGCGATCCATTATAGCTAAAAACAATCTTGAAGAAAAAAAAGCAAAATTGGAGAAATTATGCTTTACAATTTTAAAACTTACTACACGGCTACAGCAATCAAGACAGTATGGCTGGCCAGTGTGGTTCAGTGGTTGAGCATTGACGCATGAACCAGGATGTCATGGTTTGATTCCCAGTCAAGGCACATGTCCAGTAGGGGGCAGCTGATCGATGATTCTCTCTTATCATTGATGTTTCTATCTCCCCCTCTCCCTTCCTCTCTCAGAAATCAATAAAAACATATTTTTAATGAAACAAAATTGAGAGTCCAAAAATAAACCCATACATCTATGGTCAACTGAATTTCAAGAAAAGTGCCAAGACCAATGGATGGGAAAAGAATTACTCTTTTCAACCAGTATTATTGAGATAATTGGATATTCACATGGAAAAGTATGTCTTTGTTCTCTTCACATCATACACAAAAATTATCTCAAAATAGATCATAGATCTAAGTGTAAGAGGTAAAACCATAAAATTTTTAGGAAAAAAAAACACAGGGAAAATTTTCTTTACCTTTTATTAGGCAATGATTTCTAAGATATGGCACCTAAACAACAAACAACAAAAATAAAACTGATAAACATAACTCATCAAAATTAAGAAATAACTTTTAAAATATATTTTTATTGATTTTAGAGAGAGATAGAGGGAGAGAGAGATGGAAACATCAATGATGAGAGAGAATTATTGATCAGCTGCCTCCTGTACACCCCCCACTGGGGATCAAGACCACAGCCTGGGCATGTGCCCAAACCAGGAATTGAACTATGACCTCTGGTCAACGTTGGTCAACGTTGAACCACTAAGCTACACTGGCTGGGCAAAATTAAGAAACATTTATGCGTCATAATACACCATCAAGAAATTGGAAAGATAAAATATATAATGGGGGTAAATATGTAAATATATATATCTGATAAGGGTCTAGCATCCAGAATATATAAAGAACTCTTACAATTTAACAATAAAATACAAATGATGAAATTATAAAATGGACAAAGGATTTGATAGACATTTCTCAAAATTATTTATAAAAATAGCCAATAATCACAGGAAAAGATGCTCAATATCATTAGTCATCAGGGATATGTAAATCAAAACCCCAATGACATATCACTTTATGTTCACTAGAATGGCTACAAAGTTTTTAAAAAAATGAAAATACTAAGTTTTAGCAAGGATGTAAAGAAATGGGAACCTACATACATTGCTGATGTTATGGTCAAATGTAGTCCCTGTGGAACACTGTTCAGCAGTTACTCTAAAAGCAAAACATACATATGTCTTGTGTCCCAGCAATCCTCCTCTCAGGTATATACCCAAGAAAATTGAAAACAAATATTCAGACAAATTCTGTGCATGAATGTTCATTAAAGTATTATTCACAATAGCTAAAAAGTGGAAACAACCTAAATGCCCATCAAATGATAACTGAGTAAAAAAAAAAAAAAGTGTTATAGCCATACAATGGAATATTATTTGGCCATAAAAAGTTTTGATTGATATATACTAGAGCACAAATGAATCTTGAAAACATTATTTCAAATGAAAGAAACCAAACTCAAAATGCCGATATTATATGGATTTTATATGAAATATTCATAAAAGGCAAAGCCATAGGGACAGAAAGTAGATTAGCAGTTTCCACAAACTGGATGATGAGGGTGGAGAAGGGAGTCACTGCTAATGGAAAAGGCGTTTCTTTTATAGATAAGTAAAAAATTTGTAATTAGATAGTGGTGATGGCTGCACAACCTTGTTAATATACTAAAAATATTGAATCCTACAAGTTACGGTTGTGTTTTCTACTATGTAAAGCACATATTTTTAAAATGTCACAATTACGGTAGGTGCATGTGGCCTAAATTATAGCACCATATTGGTGCATTTATTGACATAAATATTTACACACCTGAAAGGGGCACCTCTAGTATTGCAGAAATAAAGCCTGTATTTGTCTATCACTCTACTTCAGTGATGGCGAACCTTTGGAGCTCGGCGTGTCAGCATTTTGAAAAACCCTAACTTAACTCTGGTGCCGTGTCACATATAGAATGTTTTTGATATTTGCAACCATAGTAAAACAAAGACTTATATTTTTGATATTTATTTTATACTTTTGAATGCCATTTAACAAAGATAAATCAACCAAAAAAATGAGTTCGCATGTCACCTCTGACACACGTGTCATAGGTTCGCCATAGAGTCTACTTCATCTCTTAATTTAGTGTTTTCTTTAACAGAATGGTAAATTCCAGTCAAAAGGTGTCCCTTTCATTGTTCTAAACCAAGAAACAATAACAGCGTGCTAAATATTATCAGAATCTTTTTCAGGCATCAATAACATGGAGAATGTTGGTTTAGAAATTTGGCACAAGAGAAGTTCCTTTTAGGTACCATTTATCGAATGTAATACAATCAATAATTTTTGTTGATATTGTTTGTTGTTTCTTTTTGTTTGTTTGTTTGTTTTTGAAACAGAACATGATTATATTTAATACACAAGTTTGATACAACCAAAAAGTAAAACACCGGAGTAAAATAGTAACAAAAAACATGGTATTTCATTTGCAATGCATGAGAAATGGTTAACATCTTTAGTCATAAAAAAGCTCTTAAAAACCAGTAACAGACACTATAATAATGAAAATAAACTGGAAAAAATAAAATGAAAAAATGTAAGTGATGATTAAGCATTGAGCATATATGATTTTGCTGAGCAGTGATGAAGAATAATTTCTCTGCAGTATCAGTGAGCAGAATAAAGACACTGACACCTAATATTCTACAGTTTTGAACAGTGTTGTGCAGTTTGAACTCTCAAACACCAGGAAGCAGATTAATGAGAAAGACCTATAATAAGGGGGAAAGCTAAGTTTTGAATCTATATATAAGTTGAGTAGTTTTAGCCAGAGCAATTCCAATTCATTGGGATTATTTCAACAAGTCAATTGAATAAATTCAAAAGGAATGATATAAAAGCATGTTTAATGCAGAGAAAAATGTGTGGCCGGCGTAAGCGCCTAAAACACTACTTGCCTACTAGTATCATTGTCTGAGCACCACCAAAAGGGTGCCCACTAACTCTATTAGTGGTAGATGATAGCGTAGGGCGTACAGTCAGTCATACTGTGATCTATATATATGGGGCCTGGTGGATACCAGAAATATTGAGGGGGCATTTTACTTTTCAGTATACCTGAAACTAATACGAAATAAAATTGAATGTAATCTAATTGAAAAATAAAAAGACATTATATGACATGGGGGGAGGGTAAAATTAAAAGGAAAACAAAGGTACATAAAGTAATAACTACATACTTAACAAATTTCTATGTCACCTAAAATCTAAAAAAAGACTTTTTAATGAATACATTTTAAATCTACGCTATGATAATAAGTAAAATAGAAATATATGGGAGCCCTGGAGGAGGCCTCGCAATGGCAGGTCTCCAGCTTTCCATCTCTTGGATCCAGTCCCACAGCAACAGTTCTTGCCATCGCCCACTAGGTCACCTTGGACACGAGCGTTCTCACTCCTATTAGACTGGCGGGGAGTGTCCATGGCCACACCCAAGAGGCACCTCTGAGCCTTTCTGAAGACTGTCGGGTGCTTCAGATGGTGGCAGAAGCAACCGCACACATCTGTTCCGGCATCCCATGTGTGTCACCAGGGGCGCTTCTGGGCCACGGATAGGAGTGGGACACACTGAGTGAGGACTCCGAGGCCGGTGTTGCTGTTCTTGGGAACCTTCATCATGTTTTTATTTACTTTTTAAAAAATTAAGTTATGAGGGAGCTTATAATGATTTGCTGTTGAAATGATGGGCCACAATGGTATGCGTGCAAGCTAGGGAATGGTCTCCCAGTTCAGGGATCTCTGGATAAGAGTGGTTGAAGACAGGAGTATGGAGACCAGCAAAGAATAATTCAGGGGCAGACCAGATGGGGAGCTTCAGTACCTTAAAGTTTGAACTGGTTAGTCAGGAAGGGCACTGGTCTAGATGGCTGAATTGATTCAGAATTTGTTGATGATTAGAAGAAAATGTCCAAGGTGGTTTTAGGATAAGGATTGACAAAGAGACATAGATCCTTGATTCTGTGGTTCAGAAAGTGTCAGGCAAGGATCGTCTAGTGCCCCTGAATATTCTGTTATGGAAAATGTTCTGTAAATGGTTGATGATCGAATATACTTTTTTTCTCTCAGAGTACCAAGACTATTAGTTTGATTAGTTTTTCTCTGACACTTTTACTTTACAGAGAACTCCATCCCTTTTTGAAATGCTTATTTCTTATGGAATCATAGAATTGTCTCTATTTCCTTTAGAATCTTTTGGTCTCTACAGGAATGCATCATAGAATTTGACTTAAGGCTTTACAAAGTGTAGTCTATTCTGTGTTCGCAGTGTGCTATAAGAGCTCTCTTCATCTTATAATTTATACCTAGGAACCTAACTCTCAAAAGAAGGAAAGCTAGTTAGAGTTGGAGAACCTTACAGCAAGGGGAAGTGACTCCAAGTGAGGGAAAGCTACTGGTCACAGTGTTAATTGCTATCATAGGGAGCAGGGACTGTAAGCTGGAAGACAACACTGAAAATCATATGCAGCTTCAGAATGGCAAAATTTCCCTACCTGACATGAAAATCTAGATGGATTACTTTTATTTTCAGTTTTCTTTCAGATATTTGGTGTTTCATGATCTGACCCGTTGTGTGGTATGCAAGACAAAGGTAGATGCATACTATATTACATAATCATGTCTAAGTTCTGTCTTATTTCTAAGTTGTCTTTGTCTGACTTCTCTCCTAATACATTTAAAAATAAGTCTTCCATTAAGTCACATAAATCTAATGCTCTTTAAACTAGATATATCTCTTACATTATTTTTCCAAATAACTTTATGAACCTGTTTAGCATAAGCACACTCATGCCAAATGGGACAGCTAACTAGTGAGAGGAGGGTACTAATGTATTTTTCTCCCTTTAATATCTGACTTTCAAAATCACCCATTTGCCCTTTTCCTCATAATGCCAAGATGTACAATATCTAATATTGTTGAATGACTTTTGGTATGAATAAAAACAAAGAAAAGTGGTTTCCATAGCAACATGTCTTTCTGTATGAGAACACTAAGAGCATTGCTCTCATCACTATTCAAGTTTTGTCTTGTTTTGTCAGTTTGCCTATTGATTTACTCAGAGGATAGGGCAGATGCTGAATATCATTTTGCAAAAAGAATAGAGGCATATGGACAGTTAAAAATGTATTATAATTTTACACTAAATTTCTGACTGAGTAAGCTATTTAGTGACATAGGGTGTCTGATATAGGCAAATTATAAAAAAATGATATGAGGGAGAGAATTAAGCTATATGATAAGAGGGTGTCTTGTAAATTCTGCATGGAAATGTAAACCAATAGATTTGTGGAATTGGCATATGAAGATGAAGGGCTATTGATTGGTTGTACTATAAATACACATGTATGAAATGAAGTTTGACACACACTAATAACGGGCCAGATTCAGAAGCTGGAGAGAGTGAAGAAAATCTGGCACTGAAGCTTTTACTGGAGAATGAGGTTGCTGGTGCCTCAAAATTCATACATCCCATATGAATTAATGGCAATAAATCAAGGCTGGATCCCTGACTCAGCTGAATGTATTACCTGAGTATTTTTCTTTTCTTTTCTTTTCTTTTTGTGCTGTCAACCCTTGAATTTGGCACATAAGTCTCTGTGTGTATGTCAGAGTGAGAGACAGGGAGGGAATAAAAGAGGAGAGAGAGGGGGGAGAGAAATTGAGATTTATTGAGTATGTATCAGGCAGTTTTCTGTTCAATGTACACGTTATTATAAGCACAGATGAAGAACAATTCATTCTATCTTACAAAAGCCAAAACAGGCTTGATGAAATAGATGACAATTAAATTGGCCATTGAAATATGACTAGGAGTTCTTTAGGAAGATGAGGAGAGGGAATTTCAAAACAGAGAAAAAAATAACACAAGCATTAGAAGGAAGGCATAAAAAAGGCATGATTTGTTTTGAGAGAGAATGTAGCTTGCTGTGCTTTAAATGCACATATTGTATAGTATAAAGAGAAAAATATTTTCAGATTTGAGCAGTCCTGGCATTATTTGGGTCATGATGCCAGTGTGAATTAATCCCATTTCATCAAATAAGGGAAGGGAACCGAGATTAGAGATATGTGAGGGAAATTGGGTGACTGGATAGATGGTGGCTATAAAGATATTCAACCAGGAATCCATGTGACTAAGATTGATATAAGCTAGAAAAATTGTAGTCTAGGGAGAACAAACAGTATAAAGGACATTTAACAACTACCAGGAATAAGAAATTGCGATGACCCTCTTGTTTTAACAAATTGTACTATGTCTGTATAGTAAAACCTATCTGCTTAAAGCAAGTTCTTCACATGAGACCTAATAGCAAAGCTTTCTCTATGAAAACTTGTGAAAATAGCCTCCTTCTACCCTTTTTTCACTTTACCCCTACATGTACATACACTATTCTGAAGCCTTTTGTACCAGAGGTTCTCATGTCATTCATTGGTTGCCTCAAAATCCCCATAATGGTGTTCTGTTCAGGCTTATTGTGCAATAAGGTAGACGACACATACCCCATGCCAGTCTTTCCCTCCCTTGTCAACTCAGTCTTCCCAGTTCTGCGTCCTAGGTCTTATCAGTTATACATCCCAGTGCATATCAAATATGTCCACTGTTTTCTGTTCTAAGTACCTTTAACCTAATGTTTAGTCCTCTATCCTTCAATGGCTCCCTATTAGCTGACAGCATAAAATTAGAACTGTAATGATAATGGTCTTAAATAAGTTAGTGTAATTTAGAAAATTAACTATACTTTATGAATTTGTTTACACTGTAAAAGTAGTCTGCCTTGTTATATCAGCAAGATGTGAAATACATGAAAAAATATATTTGTCATATTAAAATGTTTACAGAAGAAGCAGGTTGGATATGAAATTTGTAAATTTAAAGACCAGGTATAACACAGTCATAAAAAATTGTCTCATTGGTGTAATGTTTTGAAAAAAATATGTATATTTTAAAGAACACCATTAAAATGCTGAATATGCACTTATATGGGTGCTCTCTCTAAACTGTTAGTAGAAAAACTCCTTTTATATGAGGTACTGTGCAATTTCAGTGGTAATTATGTAATGAATCTGAATGTCTTTAAATAGGTGTTTTGCATTTAATTTTCCATCTTTTCTACAGAAGGCATAATCTTTGAATACAAAATGGTTTAGATTGTGCAATCAGAGAAATGTAATCCTTTAGAAAAATGAGATTTTATTCCTGTTTTAGACCCATGGGACCTGATTTTTAATTTTAAACTTTTGAAAGGGTATTATGCGTGACCTTGGCCAAATCATTTAAACCATATGGCTCAGGTTTTCATCCATAAAGTGAGGATAATAACAATAATATTTATGATAAGGTTGTTGTGAGA
The DNA here is from genome assembly GCF_963259705.1 of Myotis daubentonii. Lineage (NCBI taxonomy): Eukaryota > Metazoa > Chordata > Mammalia > Chiroptera > Vespertilionidae > Myotis > Myotis daubentonii. The sequence continues at coordinate 66,802,769 of NC_081861.1, read as the reverse complement.
ATTTAATATAATGCATGTGAGGTAATTCGCATAGCTCCTATCACATGGTAGGTTTTATTGAATATTAGCTGTCATTATTGTCATTATTATGATTATTATATACCTTCTAATATCAGATATTTACAATATATTTTAATCTATTATCTACTTTCAATTTGTTAACTATTCTGTCATCAATGGTTTTAAATAATAATAATGTGTTGAGTCCTCAATGTAACTGATATGGCCTGACCTCCATGAGAACAGGAGTATGAAAAAGAGAACATATCCTATCTAATAATAGAGAAACATGGTAATTAACCATAACTTCCCATTGGCTAATCAGCAAGATATGCAAGATATGCCATAACTTCCCATTGGCAGCTGAAGTGAACAGGAGGCTTGCTTGCTAAAGTGACGAAGGAAGCCAAGTTCCCTGCCTGCCGCTGCCGGCCTCTGAGCTTGCACTCTAAGAAACAATGTTGCAATTATAGAACCTAAACAAACTCCAGAAACCTGCATTCAGCCAGCTCTGAGCAGGACCACAACAATGGTACAATTATAGAACCCAAACAAACACAGATAACTGCTTTCAGCAGCTGAGGCCTCAAGCTGGAGCCGAGCCTCAGAGCTAAAGCCGGCTCTCAGTTCCAGTGACAGCCATAGAAGGTAAATAAATGCCAAATTTAAAAAAAAGAAAAAAAGGAGAGGTTGGGAGCTTCAGTCACCCGCCAGCCTGAAAACGGCCCTCAGCCCTCACCCAGACTGGCCAGGCACCCCAGTGGGGACCCCCACCCTGAAGGGTGTGTGACCAGCTGCAAACAGCCATCATCCCCTCATCCAGGCTGGCCAGGCACCCAAGCGGGACCCCCACCCTTATACAGGACACCCTTCAGGGCAAACAAGCCGGCCCCCACCAGTGCCCCAGGCCTCTATTCTATATAGAGCAGCGAGGCCTCCTAGCACTGGGATCAGCTGAGCAGCGAAGCCTCACTGCCCCAGTGTTAAGCGGAGCCACAAGGCCTCCTGGCCCCTGGAGCAGTGTGACAGGGGGCAGCACCCAAACCCCCTGATCACCCTGCAGCTCTGTGTGTGACAGGGGACGGGGCCACAACCTCCCTATCTGCCCTGCTCTGTTGGTGACAGGGGAAAGCGCCCCAACACCCTGATCGGCCCTGCTCTGTGCCTGATAGGGGGGAGCTCCCCAACCCCCTGATCGCCCTGAGGCTCTGTGTGTGACAGGGTGCGACGCCTCAACCCCCCCATGAGCCCTGCTCTGTGTGTGATGGGTTAGAGCCGCAACCTTCCCATAGGCTCTGCCCTGAGTGTGATGGGGGGAGTGCCCCAACCCCCTGATCGGCCCTGCTCTGTGGGTGATAGGGGGTGGCGCCCAAACTCCCCTATCGGCCCTACTCTGTGTGTGACGGGGGGAGCTCCTCAACCTCTTGATCAGCCCTGCTCTGTGCGTGACAGGGGGTAGCTCCCCAACGCCCTGATCGGCCCTGCTCTGTGTGTGACGGGGGGAGCTCCTCAACCTCTTGATCAGCCCTGCTCTGTGCATGACAGGGGGCGGTGCCCCAACCCCCCAATTGGCCCTACCCTGAGCGTGACTGGGGGTGGCATCGCAATCTCCTGATCCGCTCTGCTCTGTGCATGACAGCGGGCGGCATCCCAACTCCCCAATCAGCCCTGCTCTGAGCCCCACCAGGGGCTGCACCTAGGGATTAGGCCTGCCCTCTGCCACAGGGGAGCAGGCCTAAGCCAGCAGGTCATTGCCTCCCGAGGGGTCCCAGACTGCGAGAGGGCACAGGCCGGGCTGAGGGACCCCCCTCTCCCCGCTGAGTGCACAAATTTTTGTGCACCGGGCCTCTAGTATCAGTTATAATAGACTGTAGTATAGTGCAGCAACACACAATTCCAAAACCTTAATGATATAAAGCAACAATGGTTTACTTTTTACTCATTATATGGGTTCATTAGAGATCATCAGAGGTCTCTGTTCATCATAATTACTAAAGATCCCAGGCTGACAGAGCAGCCCCCGTATCATTGTCAAATAACACTAATGTCTATAACAAGACTCAACTGCATTCTAAATTTAGGTAGATAGTATTGTCAGGTAAAGTTTCTGTTTCTTTTGAAGCTCAGAGATTTTATATCCTTGAGTTTACTATTAAGGATTGAAGAGATAATAAACTTTATTCACTCTATACAGTTAAACAGGACACAACCCAATCCAATAATTTACTCAGATTCTTTATGGTGGCTTTATGAGGAGTATTCCCAATAACGGATGTCCTTGCCACTTGAATATGGGTTAAAAATTGGAGTGCCTGAATCTCTAAACTGTATGAAATGTAAAATAGACATACTTAATTAAGGATTGTATCATTAGTTGACATGAAGAAACTTCACAAACTCTCAAGTCTCTGATTTGAGTAACTGGATAGATGGTAGGTGGCTTTTACTGAGGTAAGGGTGAGAGAAGAATAGGTGGATGACTGTAAAAGGTAGAAGATGAATTCAATTTTGGGCAGGAGTTGAAGGACCTACATGGTATCTGTACTTAGAGAGACAAATCTGGATTGGTTATAGAGTTTGTGAAATCATCATTGCAAAGGTTAAAATAGTTAACATTATTAGTACTAATATAATAATCAAGAAGGTACATATACACTGATAAAGTATACCAGCAAGGATAAAACTTTGTGGATCAGGTAACAACCCAGATGTGGATTACTTGGTAAATGACTAAACCAACTGTGGTACATCCATATAATGGAAAACTACTTGGCAACAGCAAGGATGAATCTCAAAAGCATTATGCTAAGTAAAATAAGTCAAACAGGAAACACTACATACTGTATGATTCTATTTATATGAAATCTGAAAAAGGCAAAACTAAAGGATCAGATATCAGATCAATTGCTGTCAGGGTCTGGGGATGGATTTGGAGAAGAATGATTGCAAAGGAAAACCAGAGAACTTTTTGAGGGGAAGAAAATATTCTATATTTTTATTTTAGTGGGAGTTATAAAATAGTGTACATTTGCCAAAATGGCACACTTTTAAAGGCACTCTTTTGAGTTAATCAATTTAAAATGAGGTCGTAGATATAGAGAACATATCGATGGTTGCCAGATGGGAAGGGGGGCACTGGGCGAAAAAGATGTAAGGGATTAAAAAGTACAAATTGGGGGAGAAGGAATATGGCTGCCGACGGGAAGGCAGACTGCAAGATAGTGCATGAGTGAGAGAACCGAAAGGAGAGTGTGTGGTGGCACAGGGAGTGTTTGTTTGTGAGTTGAGGGACAGCTATACTCCAGGGGACTGTGGGGGATTGCCCTACGGGGTTCCCTTGACCAGGCAGCCTCCATTGCTGCTGGGATCCCTCCCGGAGCAACTGGCTCTGACACAGGAGATCACGCCATCTTTAAGGGGAGAGTGGATGTTGTCAGAAGCCTGAAAATCCCGGGAATCTACAACAAGGGAATGCAACGAACAGCTGCGAACCCGGGAACACCAGTCCCCAAGTGGTGCTCAAGCACAGGGGATTCGGAGGAGCAATACACCCCCTTACTGAAAGGTCAGATTTCACCTGGGATATGGTGAGGTCTGTGGTCTGGGCAGGAGAGAGAAACGCACACTGCAGGAACTGTAGGATCCAGGGAAGTCTGCACCCAGAAAAGTCCATGGCCGTTGGGGCTACCATGATCCGCGAATGTGGAAGGGGATCCACAGGGCTGCTAACAGAAGGGAACTCTAAAAAGCAACCCATAGCTGAACTGGGTGCAAAAGGGCAGCCTGAAAATTTTAACAGTGTGCCAGCTGCTTAGACCCTAGGGGAAAAAAGACGGCACAGACTTGCCCTGCAATGCCAGAGTTCGCACACTTACTCTGGCTCTTTTTTCCCCCCTCTTTAAATCCTTGCTTTTGATTACTAAGCCCAATACATAGGATCACCCAACTGGGGAAACTCTAAGAAACTGCAGGGGAAAGTTGTTTTTGTGGAACCTGGGGATCAGAGCGGGGAATAGCAATCAGAGAACCATCTCTGGGGCAGCTCATTCTCCCAAACCAGTATTAAGTGCCACAGGGAAAACAAAATCTAAACACTAGCTAGAGAGGACCTATAGACCTGGAGGTCAATCCATAAACACCGCCACCCAGGGGTTGAATCACAAATTGACTCTTGTGTAAACATAAATAAAGGAGCACAAGAAACAAAGAAGTACTGCCTGCTTGAAAATCAGGACTGTGGCCTACAACACTGAGGAGCAGTGGAATGCAGGGAACTTCAATACTGTCCTGACTAGGAAACAGATGTGCCAAACAGAACAGTAGAGGAAGTGAATGACCTTCACTACGGCACATTTTTATTTTTATTTTTTTTCATCTTTTACGAAACTAATTTTTTTTTATTTTTTCCTCACTTGATTTTACCTTTTTAATTATTTCATTTTTATTTTCAAAGAGTATTATTACTACTACTAATTTACTTTTTTAAAAAATTATATTTTATTGATTTTTTACAGAGAGGAAGGGAGAGGGATAGTTAGAAACATTGATGAGAGAGAAACAACAATCATCTGCCTCCTGCACACCCCCAACTGAGGATGTGCCTGCAACCAAGGTACATGCCCTTGACTGGAATCAAACCTGGAACCCTTCAGTCCACAGGCCAGCTCTCTATTCACTGAGCCAAACCGGTCAGGGCTATCTTTTTTTTTAAAGTGTAATTTTATTTTCTCTTTATGTTATTTTGGGATTAGTGTTCTACATTCTATTTTCATCTTTCCTTTAGCATCATTTTACTCTATCTCAACTTTACCTTTATGCCAACACTCTCTTCCTCACTTTTCCCCTTTTGTTGTCCTGTTTCTCTTACCCTATTCCTGCTTTAGATTTCCCCTATTCCTTATTTTTACCTCCTGTTAAACTTTCACCTTACTTATATATCATATTTCCAATCCCCTACTCTAAGTCCATATACACCACTCTCTTTTCTTTCTTCACTATCCAAATTTTTTTTCTCTCTGTCCTTTTTGTTGTTGTTTGCTTGATTGTTGATTATATTGGTTTATTTTATGCTTGCTTGTGAGATTGTTTCGCTTTTTCTTTGTTTTGTTTTTATTTGTTTTTTGCTTCTGATTACCCTCACCTCGCTTGATATTAGTTGTTATTTGTAGTTTGCATTCATTTCTAGGTATTTGTTGATGGCATTTGTAGGGACTAGTGGCTGTTCTATTGGAGTTTTCTCCCCATATAAATAGTTTTTTTCCCCTCTTCTTTTTTATTCTTTTTCTTTTCTCGTTTACTTTTTTCCTTTCCCCAATTTCATATTGTCACTCCTTTCCCCCCCTTTTTTCCTCTTCTTCTTTCTTTCTTATCCTATCTCTTTTCTCTGGTGGTCACCTTTATTTGGGGGTATTGGTATCGTGAATACATTTGTGTTCAGTGCTTTGTGCTTTGTGCCTTGTTGTGTTGTATTTTGTGCCTTTAAATCAATGCAGGAGAGAGAGAACTACATAACCAGACACCCGGAGAAGAGAGATCATGGGGAGACAAAGAAACAGCCCACATATGAAAGAAAAGCAGGCATCACCAGAAAAGGAAGTAAATGAAAAGGAGGCAAGCAACCTGTCAGAGAAAGAATTCAGAGAAATGGTCATAAAGTGGATGAAAAGAATGGAAGACAAATTCAATAATATGTGTAAGAACCAAGAGGAAATGAAGAAGAATCAAGAAGAAATGAAAAATGACATCACTGTTATGAAGAACTCAATAGAAAGCATCAACAGTAGACTAGAAGAAGCAGAGGACCGCATCAGTGAGCTAGAAGAGAAAGTAGGAAAAAATACCCCAAGCATAGCAGCTTCTAGAAAAAAAAAATTAAAAAGCAGGAGAAGAGCCTAAGAGAACTTTGAGACAACATGAAAATGAAACAACATCAGCATAATAGGGCTGCCAGAAGGAGAGGAAACTGAGCAAGGAATAGAAAACCTGTTTGAAGAAATAATGACAGAAAACTTCCCTGATAGAGGGAAGACAAAACTCACACAAATCCAAGAATCTCACAGAGTGCCAAACAAAATGAACCCTAAGAGACTGATGCCAAGGCACATTATAATTAAATTAGCAAACACCAACAATAAAGAATCTTTTTTTAATTAAATCTTTATAGTTCAGATTATTACATTAGTTACTCTTTTTTCCCACCATAACTCCCCTCCACCCAGTTCTCACCCCACCCTCCACCCTCACTCCCCACCCACTGTCCTCATCCATAGGTGCATGATTATTGTCCAATCTCTTCCCTCACCCTACACCCCTTCCCCCCTCCCCCAAGAATAGTCCATTCCCGTTCTATGTCCCTGATTCTATTACAATCGCCAGTTCATACTGTTCATCAGATTATTTATTCCCTTGATTTTCAGATTCACTTGTTAATAGATGTGTATTTGTTGTTCATAATTTGTATCTTTACCTTTTTCTTCTTCTTCCTCTTCTTAAAGGATACCTTTCAGCATTTCATATAATACTGGTTTGGTGGTGATGAACTCCTTTAGCTTTTCCTTATCTGTGAAGCTCTTTATCTGGCCTTCACTTCTGAAGGATAGTTTTGCTGGATAAAGTAATCTAGGTTGTAGGTTCTTGGTATTCATCACTTTGAATATTTCTTGCCACTCCCTTCTGGCCTGCAAAGTTTCTGTTGAGAAATCAGCTGACAGTCGTATGGGTACTCCCTTGTAGGTAACTGATTTTCTTTCTCTTGCTGCTTTTAGGATTCTCTCTTTGTCTTTTGCTATTGGCATTTTAATTATGATGTGTCTTGGTGTGGTCCTCTTTGAATTCCTTTTGTTTGGGGTTCTCTGCGCTTCATGGAATTGTAAGTCTATTTCTTTGACCAGGTAGGGGAAGTTTTCTGTCATTATTTCTTCAAAGAGGTTTTCAATATTTTGCTCTCTCTCTTCTTCTGGCACCCCTATAATTCGGATGTTGGTACGCTTGAAGCTGTCCCAGAGGCTCCTTACACTATCTTCGTATTTTTGGATTCTTTTTTCATTTTTCTTTTCCGTTTGGGTGTTTTTTGTTTCTTCGTATTTCAAATCTTTGACTTGATTCTTGTGATCCTCTGGTCTGTTGTTGGGAGTCTGTATAATGTTCTTTTTTTTTCTGCATTTTTTTTTTTATTGCTTAAAGTATTACAAAGGGTATTACATATGTATCCATTTTATCCCCCCGCCCTAGACAGTCCCCTAGCCTCCCCTATCCCCCAGTGTCTTATGTCCATTGGTTATGCTTATATGCATGCATACAAGTCCTTTAGTTGATCTCTTACCCCCCTACCTCCTGCCCCCCAACCCTCCCCGGCCTTCCCGCTGCAGTTTGACAATCTGTTTGAGGCAGCTCTGCCTCTGTATCTATTATTGTTCAAAAGTTTATAATGGTCTCTATTGTCCATGAATGAGTGAGATCATGTGGTATTTTTCCTTTATTGACTGGCTTATTTCACTTAGCATAATGCTCTCCAGTTCCATCCATGCCATTGCAAATGGTAAGAGTTCCTGCTTTTTTAAAGCAGCATACTATTCCATCGTGTAGATGTACCACAGTTTTCTAATCCATTCATCTACTGATGGGCACTTAGGCTGTTTCCAGATCTTAGCTATGGTGAATTGTGCTGCTATGAACATAGGGGTGCATATATCCTTTCTGATTGGTGTTTCTGGTTTCTTGGGATATATTCCTAGAAGTGGGGTCACAGGGTCAAATGGGAGTTCCATTTTCAGTTTTTTAAGGAAACTCCATACTGTCTTCCATAGTGGCTGCACCAGTCTGCATTCCCACCAGCAGTGCACAAGTGTTCCTTTTTCTCCACATCCTCTCCAGCACTTGTCGTTTGTTGATTTGTTGATGATAGCCAGTCTGACAGGTGTGAGATGGTACCTCATTGCTGTTTTGATTTGCATCTCTCGGATGATTAGTGACTTTGAGCATGTTTTCATATGTCTCTTGGCTTTCTGGATGTCCTCTTTTGAAAGGTGTCTATTTAGGTCCTTTGCCCATTTTTTGATTGGATTGTTTATCTTTCTTTTGTTAAGTTGTATGAGTATAATGTTCTTTATTTCAGTCAGTGTATGCTTAATTTCTAGTTGTTCCTTTATCACAACATTAAGGGTCTCATTAGATTTCTTGAGGATCTCACTACATTTATCGGCGGTCTCACCAGTCTTCTTGAAGATCTCACTACATTTATTGGCGGTCTCACCAGTCTTTTCGAGGGCCTTATTAAGTTTATCGGCGGCTTCTAGACAGTTCTTTAAAGGCCTCAAAAGTGTGGTTTTGAACTCTATATCCAGCAGTTTGCTTTCCTCCAATTCTATTGTTTGTGTCCTGTTTCTTTGTCTTGGCATTTTTTATGCTTCGCTCTGTCGATAGAGTTCCTTTCAGTGCTAAGTGTCTCATTTACCTGAGGTAGGAACTCTTGGTGCACCCCCTTGTGGGCTTTGTGCACAGTCTTGTTGTAATTAAGCCTTGATTGTTGTAGTTATCACTGTGAGGAATTGACCTCCAGGCCAATTGGCTGTGAGAATCACCTGTGTCTGCAGTGGGAGAACTTCTGTGCTGGAGAAACCCCTCTGGGGCTAGACTTGCTTCAATGGGGCTTTGGTGCTCACTCAACAAAGAATCTTAAAAGCGGCCAGAGAGAGACAGAAAGTTACCTACAAAGGATCCCCCATCAGACTAGCGACTGATTTCTCAACAGAAACACATCAGGTAAGAAGGGAATGGAATGAAATAGACAAAGCCATGAAAAGAAAGGGTCTGAATCCAAGAATACTGTACCCAGAAAGGCTATCAATCAAAACTCAGGGTGAAATCAGGAGCTTCACAGACAAAAATAAGGACTAAAGGAATTTATTACCACCAAACCAGCAATGCAAGAAATGTTAAAGCAGTGGTTCCCAAACTGTGAGTCGTGACCCCTTTGGTGGTCAAACAACACTTTCACAGGGATTGCCTAAGACCATTTTGCATATCAGATATTTATATTATGATTTATAACAGTAGCAACATTACAGTTATGAAGTAGCAGCGAAAATAATTTTATGGTTGGGTCACAACATGAGGAACTGTATTTAAAGGGCCAGAAGATTGAGAACCACTGTGCTAAAGGGTCTGCTGTAAAAAGAAGAAATAGGAAATGAAGAAGGAATGCAGGGGTAAAGAATAAAAATGATGACAAACAAGTACCTATCAATAATAACTTTAAATGTAAGTGGATTAAATGCCCCAATCAAAAGACATAGGGTAACTGAATGGATAAGAAAACATGACCCATATATCTGCTGTCTACAGGAAACCCACCTCAGAAAAAAAGACGCACACAGACTGATGGTGAAGGGATGGAAAAAGGTTTTTCAGGTGAATGCAACTGAAAAAAACAAGCTGGGGTAGCAATACTTATATCTGAAAAATTAGACCTCAAAGTGAAGGACATAAAAAGAGATAACGAAGGCCACTTCATAATACTAAAGGGAGCAATCCAACAAGAAGAAATAACTCTAGTAAATATATACGCACCCAATACAGGAACAACTAAATACATAAAAAACACTTCTGGAGGATATCAAGGGAGAGATTCATACAGCAATACAATCATAGTAGGGGACTTTAATACCCCACTATCACCATTGGACAAATCCTTTAAACAAAAAATAAGCAAAGAAACATCAATCCTAATATGACTCACTAGATCAGATGGGATTAATTGACATCTTAGGAACATTTCATCCCACAGCCACAGAATATACATTCTTCTCAAGTGCATATGGGTCATTTTCAAAGATAGACCATATATTGGGTCACAGGCAAAGTCTCTTCAAATTCAAGAAGACAGAAATAATATCAAGCATCTTAGATCATAATGGCATAAAAATGGAAATAAACTAAAATAAAAACAATCCAAAAAAATCAAACACATGGAGACTAAATAGCATGCTATTAAACAAAGACTGGGTAACAAGAGAGATCAAAGAAAAAATAAAAATCATCATGGCAACAAATGACAATTAAAACAAAATAATCCAAAATCTATGGGAAATAGCGAAAGCAGTCTTGAGAGTGAAGTTCATAGCTGTAAAAGCCTACTGCAAAAATACAAGAAACAATGGTAATAAATTACCTAACCCTACAACTCAAAGAGTTAGAAAGAGAGCAACAAGAAAAGCGCAGTGTAAGCAGAAGGAAGGAAATAATAAAGATCAGAGCGGAGATGAACAACATAGAGACCAAAAAAAAAATACAAAAGATAAAAACAAACAAACAAACAAAAACAACAAAAAAAACAAGAACTGGTTCTTTGAAAGGATAAACAAATTGATGAACCTTTAGCCAGGCTCACAGAGAAGCTAAGAGAGAGGACCCAAATAAACAAAATCAGAAATCAAAGAGGAGAAAAAACAACAGACCCCACAGAAATACAAAGGATTGTTAAAAATTACTATGAACAACTCTATTCCAATAAACTGGACAACCTGCAGGAAATGGACATATTCCTAGAAAAATACAACATTGCAAAACTCAATCAGGAAGAATCTAAAAATCTCAATAGGCCAATAACTATGGAGGAAATTAAAGCAGTAATCAAAAAGCTTCCAGCAAACAAAAACCTAGGGCCAGACGGCTTCACAGGGGAGTTTTACCAAACATTCAAGGAAGAACTAAAACCTCTCCTCTTCAGACTATTCCAAAAAATTCAAGAGTAAGGAACACTTCCAAGCTCATTCTATGAAGCCAGCATCACCCTAATATCAAAACCAGATAAAGGCAACACAATGAAAGAGAATTACAGGCCAATATTGCTCATGAACATGGATGCCAAAATCCTCAACAAAATCTTAGCAAATAGGATCCAGCAGTACATCAGAAAGATCATACGCCATGACCAAGTAGGATTTATCCCAGGGATGCAAGGTTGGTACAATATCCACAAATCAATAAACATGATACATCACATAAACAAATTGAGAGATAAAAACCACATAGTCATATCAGTTGATGCAGAAAAAGCATTTGACAAAATCCAACACCCAGTTTTGATAAAAACTCTCAGCAAGGTGGAAACAGAAGGAACATACCTCAACATAATAAAAGTCTCATATGACAGACCCACAGCCAACATCATATTCAATGTACAAAACCTGACACCATTTCCCCTAAGGACAGGAACAAGACAGGGATGCCCACTCTCACCACTCTTGTTCAATATAGTACTGGAAGTATTAGCCATTGTGATTAGACAAGATCAAGAAATAAAATGCATCTAAATTGGAAAAGAAGAAGTAAAACTGTTCTTATTCGCAGATGACATGATATTGTACAAAAAAAAAAACCCTGAAGACTCCATCAAAAAACTATTAGACTTAAATGAATTTGGCAATTTGGTAGCATACAAAATTAATGCCAAGAAATCTGTGGCATTTCTATACACCAATAGTGAACTTACAGAAAGAGAGACTAATAAAGCAATCCCATTTACCTTCATACCGAAAAAATTAAGATACCTAGGAATAAACTTAGCTAAGGTGGTAAAAGACCTATACGTGGAAAACTATAGGACACTGAAAAAAGAGATAGAGGAAGAGATAAACAGATCAAAGAACATACCATGTTTATGAATTACTAGAATCAACATCATTAAAATGTCCATACTACCCAAAACAATCTATAGATTCAATGCACTCCCCATGAAAATACCAATGGCATATTTCACAGACCTAGAAAGAACTCACCAAAAATTCATCCAGAATAAAAAAATGACCCTGAATAGCTACAGCAATCCTGACAAAGAAGAACAAATTAGGTGGGATCTCAATACCAGATTTCAGGCTGTTTTACAAGCCACTGTTCTCAAAACAGCCTGGTACTGGCACAAGAACAGACATATAGATCAATGGAATAGAATAGAGAACCCAGTTATCTACCCAAAACACTATGCTCAATTAATAATTGACAAAGGAGGCATGAACATACAATAGAGTCAAGACATTCTCTTCAATAAATGGTGTTGGGAAAATTGGACAAATACATGCAAAAAAATTGAAACTAGACCACCAACTTATACCGTAAACAAAAATAAACTCAAAATGGATAAAGGACTTAAACATAAGACAGGAAACCATAAAAATACTTGAGGAATCCACAGGCAGGGAAATCTCAGACATATGCTGAAGAAATTTTTTTCACTGATACCGCTCCTAGGGCAATGGAAACTAAAATGGGACTACATCATAATAAAATCTTTTGCACAGCAAAAGAAACCATCAACAAAACAAGAAAGCCCACTGTATGGGACAACATATTTGCAAATGTTATCACTGATAAAGGGTCAATCTCCAACATTTACAGGGAACTCATACAACTTAATAAAAGGAAGGTAAATAATCCAATAAAAAATGGGCAATGGACCTAAATAGATACTTTTCGAAAGAAGACAGAGGAAAGCCAGCCAAGAGACATATGAAAACATGCTCAAAGTTACTAATTATCTGAGAGATGCAAATCAAAACGACAATGCAGTGTCATTTCACACCTGTCAGAATGGCAATCATCAACAAATCAACAAATGGCAAGTGCTGGCGAGAATGCGGAGAAAAAGGAACCCTCCTGCACTGCTGGTGGGAATGCAGACTGGTGCAGCCACTGTGGAGAACAGTATGGAGTTTCCTCAAAAAACTAAAAATGGAACTCCCATTTGGCCCAGTGATCCCACTTCTAGGAATATATCCCAAGAAACTAGAAACACCAATTAAAAAGGATATATGCACCCCTATGTTCATAGCAGCATAATTCACCATAGCTAAGATTTGGAAACAGCCTAAATACCCATCAGCAGATGAGTCGATTAGAAAACTATCGTACATCTACACAATGGAATACTACGTTGCTATAAAAAAGAAGGAATTCTTACCATTTGCAGCAGCATGGATGGAACTGTAGAGCATTATGCTAAGTGAAATAATCCAGTCAATGAAAGAAAAATACCACATGATCTCACTCATTTATGGAAAATAAAGAACAAAATATAGAAAACTGATGAACCATAGATAGATACAGTGGCAATAAAGCATCGAACAGACTGCCAAATTACAGCTGGACGGCTGGGGAGTGTTGGGGAGCGTGGGGGAAGAGATCAACCGAAGGACTAGTATGCATGCATATAATCACAACCAATGGACACAAGACACTGGGGGTATATGATGAGGGAATACGACGGGGCTGGGGGAAGGTTAATGGGGGGAAAAATGAGATGTGTGTACTACTATGTGTAATACTTTAAACAATAAAATAAAAAAAGTACAAATTGGTAGTTACAAAATAGTCACATGGATGTAGAGTACAACATAGGGAATCCTATATAATAAAAGCCTAATATGCTAAGTGTCTGGTTGTCCGTTCAACCAATCAAATCATAATATGCTAATGATATGTTAAGGTTGTTCAACAGCTCACTATGATGTGCAGTGACCACCAGAGGGCAGATACTCCAACTGGTAGGTTGGCTTACTGCTGGGGTCTGGCCAATTGAAACTGAGCGAGACAGGCTGGATATGCCCTGGAGCCCTCCCACAGTCCCTCCCCAGCTGGCCAACCTTCTTTGTCCCTCTCTGGCCCCAATCATGCACTGGTGGGGTCCCTTGCCTTGGCCTGTGCCCTCTCACAATCCGGGAACCGTCAGGGGATGTTGGAGAGCTGCTTTTGGCCCAATCCCACGGGCCAGGCGGAGGGACCTCACTGGTGCATGCCTCTATAATAATAAAAGCATAATATGCTAATTCAACTAGACATCCTTCCTGTCATCCTTCCAGACAACCTTCTGGATGAAGCTGGGGCTGTGAGGGAAGCCCAGTTCCCGGGTGTCTGCTGGCAGCTTGAGGGAAGCCAGGGTCCCAGGTGTCAGAGGAAAGCCAGTGCTGGCAGCGTGGGGAAGGATGGCCTACTCTTGCAAGAATTTTGTGCATTGGGCCTCTAGTATACTATGTATGATGACAGGTAGGTATTAGACTTACTGGGGGCATCACTTTGTAAATTACATGAATGTCTAACCATTGTACTGTACGCTTGAAACTAATATAAAGTAGTGTTGTCAACTGTAATTGAAAAATTAAATAAAATGTGGTCAATAGAGTGGGCCTTTATCTGGTATGACATGTCCTTATAAAAAGGGGAAATTTGCAGACATTCATAGAAAGAAAACAATGTGAAGAGATAAAGGAGAAGATAACCGCATGCATGTCAAGGAGAGAGGCCTGGAAGGAATTCTTTCCTCATAGCTCTCAGAAAGAATCAACCTCCATAACACCTTGATTTGGGACTTCTAGCCTCCAGAACTCTAAGGCAATAATTTTTTGTTGCTTAAGCCACCCAGTTTGTGGTACTTTGTTATGACAGTTCTATAAAAGTAATGCAAAGGTCTTCTTTACTAAAATTGAAGTGACAGAAGGCAAGATGAGTCTAATACAATTAAGATTGCCAGTGGCAGTCAGGAATATGAGAGTCCATGCCTGACAGTCTGTTTTAACTAAGATGTGAAGTAGTCAATTAAAATGAGGATGTAGAAAGATAGATATAAATGGTGATTATTTGAACTATTTGTTCTGTAGAACAGGATGAGGAGTTGACTAGTGATATTATAAAAGTTATTATTGGGCAATATTAGAAGCACAGTATGGAATTTTACCAATTCCTGTGTACACTGTTGTGTTCTTCTACAGTAGTGATCATATTTCTGGAGGAAATAAGGAAAAGGTAGGTAAATGAACTGATTAAGGGTTTTAGGGTGTGATCAGTGAGGGCAGATAGTACAATAGGACATGGCAAGAGGAATAGTAGTGGGAAATGTTATGTAGTCTGAAGAACAAAGGAACTAAAGGTTGAAAAGGCTGATATGTTGAGGGAAAATAGACAGGAATGGGAAAATATTTTTATATAATATATCTGATAAGAAGCTTGTTTCCAAAATTATATAAAGAACTAGTACAAATAAAAAGTCAAATAACCCAATTAAAAAGTTGGAAAATGATTTTAATAGATATTTATCTAAAGACTTACAAATGATTAATAAGCACATAAAAATATCCTTAACATCATTAGTCATTAGGGAGATGCCGATCAAAAGCACAATGAGATACTACTTCATACACACTACAATTGCTATAATAATTTTTTAAAACTACAAAAAACAATAAAAACCAGGAATAAATACTGGCAAGGATTGGGAGAAAATGGAACTCACACAATCCTGGTGAGAATGTAAAATATTTTAGCTGCTATGACAGTGAGAGAACTCAGATCAAGGACACAGTATTTTTGCCTCTGCTTTTTTAACAAAGGATTCCACATTCACATTTTGCAATAGTCCCTAGTTTATGTCACTGGCCCAGAACACAGTTCCTAGAATGAAGTAGCATTTACTATTTTGTTGCTTTTATAAACATATATATTACCAGTAAGTAAGAGTTTAGAGAAAAAATATTAAAAGTACTAAAGGCAATTTTCATTTGATCCAAGCTACTATGACTTTTTAAAGATATAATAATACTTCCAATAGTGGTATGTGTGATCACAATTACAGAAAATTATATATATATCCTATATAATGAAAGTGTATTATGCAAATTGACTGAACAGCCTAACATCAGAATGACCATCTGGACAACCATCCAGATCACCATCTGGGACCATGCTGTGATAGTTACTGACGTCAGGCCAGCCAAAGCGGGTATGATGTGATTGGTGGGGGGCCTGGCCATCGCCCCATGATTGCCTCACAGTGGGTAGGCAGGGCTTCCCTCTGCGAGGGAAACCAGTGCCGGCAGCTGGGGGAAGGAAGGCCTACTCTTGCACAAATTTCATGCATCAGGCCTCTAAATCTACACTAATAAAAGAGAAACATGGTAATTGGCGTACAACCACTACGCTTTTCATTGGCCTATCAGCGAGATATGCAAATTAACTGTCAGCCAAGATGGCGGCCGGCAGCCAGGCAGCTTGAAACTAACATGAGGCTTGCTTGCCTCAGTGACGGAGGATCGTTGGAGGAAACCAACGTTCCCCGCCTGCGGCTGCAGGCCTCTGAGCGGGCAGTTTAAGAAACATTGTAACAAATACTGCCGGATTTCAGCCAGCAGATTCACAACATTGTAAGCAAAGGCCAGAAACCTACTTTCAGCCGCAGAGGCCTAATAGCTGGAGCCAAGCCTCAAGTTAAAGCTTGCCCAGAATAAAAAAAAAAAAAAAAAAAGGAAAAAAGGAGTGGTTGGGAACTTCAGTCACTCCCAACCTGAAAACAGCCCTCAGCCCCTCACCCAGACTGGCCAGGCACCCCAGTGGGGACCCCCACCCTGATCCAGGACACCCTACAGGGCAAACCAGCCGGCCCCACCCATGCACCAGGCCTCTACCCTATATAGTAAAAGGGTAATATGCCTCCCGGCACTGGGATCAGCGTGACAGGGGGCAGTGCCCAAACCTCCTGATTGCCCTGCGGCTCTGTGTGTGACAGGGAGCGGGGCCACAACCCCCTGAGCAGCCCTGTTCTGTGCCTGATAGGGGGAGCTCCCCAACCTCCCCCCCCAATGGGCCCTGCTCTGTGTGTGACGGGGTAGATCCATAACCTCCCCATCGTCCCTGCCCTGAGTGTGAGAGTGGCGGCGCCCCAAACCCCTAATCGGCCCTGCTCTGTGGGTGATAGAGGGCGGTGCCCCAAACCCCTGATTGGCCCTGCTCTGTGCGTGACGGGGGTGGCGCCGCAACCTCCCCATCGACCCTGCCTTGAGTGTGACAGGGGGTGGTGCCCCAACCCCCCAGTCAGCCCTACCATAAGCATGACTGAGGGTGGCATCACAACCTCCCAATCTGCCCTGCTCTGTGCATGACTGGGTGGCGCCCCAACTCGCCAATCGGCCCTGCTCTGAGCCCGACCAGGGGCTGCACCTAGGGATTGGGCCTGCCCTCTGCCACCCAGGAGCAGGCCTAAGCCAGCAGGCTGTTATCTCCCGAGGGGTCCCAGACTGCGAGAGTGCACAGGCTGGGCTGAGGGACCCCCCCTCCCCCCTGAGTGCACAAATTTTTGTGCACCGGGCCTCTAGTATATATATATGAAACTGACAAAATGGCAGTAGGTATGCATAGCTGGTTATATTGAGCACAATTATTTTGTCTATTTTTTAAAATCTTCACCCAAGGACATGTTTTCCTTTAATTTTAGAGAGAGAGAAAGGAAGTGGGATTGAAAGAAACATCAATGTGAGAGAGAAACATGGATCAGTTGCCTCCTGTATATGCTCCCACTAGGGATGGAACCCACAACAAGATTATGTGCCCTGACTGGGAATTGAACCCATGCCCCTTCTGTGCATGTATGATGCTCCAACCAACTGAGCCACACCTTTCAGGGCTATTTTGTCTATGTTTAAAAATATATTTTTATAAACTGAATATTTTTTTCCACTCAAAATTCATATGTTGGAACCTAATGCTAATGTTATGGCATTAAGAGGTGGGGCCTTTGAAAGGTACTTAGGTTCTGAAAGTATAACTCTCATGAATGGGATTAGTACTCTTATAAACAAGATTTAGGGAGTTATTTCCACCATGTGAGGACAGTGACAAGGCACCATGAATGAGGCAGCAGACCCTCACAGACACCTTTTCTGCTGGTGCCTTGTTCATGGACTCCCCAGCCTCCAGATCTGTAAGAAATAAATATCTATTGTTTATAAATTACTCGGTCTATGATATTCTGCTATGGCAGTTTGAACAGACTCAGACAGGTATGCAATATAGCCTTTTTGTGATATTTAAAATTTTCACAACTTTGTACTAGGGTGCTTAAGGAAACATTGAATCAAAAACAATATACAGTTTAGATATTTTTTCAAGTAAAAATAATTTCAAGTTGTACTAGTAATGACAGATATATGCAGATATATATCAATGAATTTACCTTGAAGTTCTATGATTAATAATAATAATAAAAGCAATAGCAAATACTTTTATTGAGTGCTAATTATGTCCAAGCATAAAGTACTTCACTTAATCCTCTCAATAACCAGTGACATAAGTTAAATTTATCATTTACAACTTACATATATAAAATCTAATAATAAGTAAAGAACTTTGCTGTATAGTAATGGGAACATGGACCCCTTCCCATGCTCTAACTCTGCCTCCCACCCTGTGGGAAATATAGTGAAGGCCATTTGTAATTGAACAGGGAGACCTTGGGGACCTGAACAGAAGAAAGGCCAAAGAGAAACTGCTCCTAGATATAATCCTGGATTGTAAATAGCTAGTGTTTTGATCTAACGCTTGTACCCCTCCCCCAGCATGCCTTATTTTTCTCTGTTTTCTGTGCTCTATAAAACCATGTGTTGGGAAAGTCTGGGCAGTGATGAAACAATAGCAACAGCCAGCTGCCCCCTGTGTGGTCCATCCACAAACCTGATAGGACTTAGGGGTTCATCTTCATTGTCGGCAGCTAGTGTGGTGGTAAACTACCAGTTGGCCACCACTGGTGCACATGAAAGTCCTAATAAACCCCTGTCTTTCACAGCCAGTCCTCCGGATTATTTCTTTGAAAACCAAGAACAATACACTGAGGTTTTCTGGGACCTCAGCACTTTCCGTAACACTTGCTCAAGGTCACACAGCTAGGGAATGGCAAAGCTAAGAACCTAAAACTGTCTGACTTAAGCATTCATAATTTCAACTACTTTCTGCTACCAACCTTATTCCATTGAAATAATAGTAGTATAATCAGGATTGAAAGAAGGATCACCGAAGACTCGGCATGTAGAATTAATAAACTATATAAATGTATGTGTCAAGGACCAAAATAAAAGAAGCATAGCTTAGAAATGGGTAGAGGCAAAGATTGAAAGATTGAGAAAAATCCTATAAAGTACAAGATACATTGTACTCTTGGCTAATATCAATAGCCTTTGGACTATATAGAGAACAAACATAAACAATTGTGGAACTATGTTGTACACTATAATAACAACTAGCCACACAGGGCTATAAACATGTGAAATGTGGCTGGCCTGAATTAACACGTCCTGAAGGTATAACATACAGAGAACATTTTGAAAAATCAGTAGGAAATAGTTTCATTTGATTAATAGTTTTATTTTATTAATGTTGAAATGATATTTTGGAAATATTGGGTTACTATATATTAGTAAAAAATAATCTCGTTTTAATTTGTACTTTTTTTTCTGTGTCTATGAGGTGTTTTTTTTTTAATCCCTTTATATTTTTCACCAAGCCCCCACCCACCTCCCCTTGGAGAGCTATCAATCTGTTCTCTGTATCTATTAATCTGTTTCTATTGTGTTTGTTAATTTATTTTGTTCATTAGATTATACATATAAGTGAGATCATGTGGTATTCATCTTTCTCTGACTGGCTTATTTCATTTAGCATAATACTCTAGATACTTCCATGCTATTGCAAAAGGTATTTTGTGCTTTTTAATGTGGCTAATAAATACAAAACTACATATGTTGCTTGCATTATGTTTCTATTAGACCAACAGACACACACACACAATCAAACAAAACAAAATCCCACAAAAATAATACTACTGATTGACAGATCTATATCCAGGCTTTACTTTTAATGAAAATGCCTACAGAAAAAAAATTACATTTTTTATTGAGGTGACAGTGGTTAATAAAATTATATTGGTTTCAGGTGTACAATTCTATAATGCATAATCTGTATATTGCATTATGTGTCCATAAACCCCAAATCAAGTCTCCTTCCACCACTATTTATACACCCTTTACCCTCTTCTACCTTCCCTGCCGGGAGCCGGTCCATCCTTGCTGTTTCAAGGGACCTGGCATATATGGCATACGGTTGTTAATATGTTTGCTCACCTTCTTGGCGCTGTGTTTTAACCAAGGTCACCTCTCTGAGAAAGGTTGTTTCCCTAAGTAGGAATTTTTCCCTGAAGTCAGGGAGGGGATGAAACTCCTTAACTAAGTGCCAGGCGGGTAGTTAATCACTACAAACAATCATGCTTAAGCTACATAATCTTTACTCCCTGAAATGGAGATAAGAAACGCCCTAACCTTTGTAATAGAGATTGATAGGACTGAATCAACTGGTATAAATACAGTTGTAACCAGACAGAGAGACAGAACTCAGAACACAGAACTCAGAACACAGGGCTTGGAAGACAGGACCAAGAGAGAAGGAGCCTAGGCACAGAACCTACACAGAACGTTCTCTAGAGACAGAAAAACTTTGCTGGAGAGAGCATGCCGGAGGATCCTGGACAGGGACTGGCCTCGGAGCCTCGAGGCGGAGCCTGGTGAGAGAGCATGGCAGGGGATCCTGGACTGAACCTGACTGCGGAGATTAGCAGGAGAGCCTGACTAGAACCTGGTGACTGGACCTGCCTGGAGAACCTGGACAGAACCTGGCTGGAGATCCTAAGCAGAACCCCTGGACCCGCTGGGGTTGGACCCCGGCAAATGGCGCCCGAACAGGGACCCCTAGGTAAGCGCCCCTCACTCGGGACGGATCAGACTCCACCGTAGGAAGAAGGTGGATAGTCTTCGCCGACTCCGTCCACACCTTTGGGAACCCCTGGAAAAGGATTCCCCTAGGTAAGCCCCCCCCCATTGAGAACCCCCACACTCGGGACGGATAGGACTCCACCAGGGTGCTACAGACCCCCCTATAGAGGATAAGTAGGGTAAGAAGGTGGATAGTACAGAACTTAGATTGAGAAGATGTGCCATACTGAGTCCAAAGAAAGAAGACTTTGTATTGATTCTTAGATTGAGAAGATGTGCCATACTGAGTCCAAAGAAAGAAGACTCTGTATTGATCTTTAGATTAAGAAGATGTGCCATACTGAGTCTAAAGAAATAAGACTCTGTATTGATCTTTTAACACATATGCTTGCTAGCAGAGGAATTAAGGTTACTCCCAGTCAGACAGAACATTTTATACAAGAAGTATGTCCATGCTTTTCTGAGGAAGGAAAGGTAAATGTAATGGCATGGGAGAAGGTAGACCCAAGGAGCCTTATCCTTAACCCCACTGCAGCCTTTCCACCCCGGGAAAGTGCAGGATTGGCAAGCTCTCCCTGGGGTGATAGATCAGGACTCAGGTAATAGCGGAAAGCGCCAATCCTACTCTTAAAATGGATACGAGAGAGCATTTCGGGTTTTTCTTTTTAATGCCTGCTTTTAAAAAATAAAAAAGGGGGAATTTGCCGGGAGCCGGTCCATCCTTGCTGTTTCAAGGGACCTGGCATATATGGCATACGGTTCTTAATATGTTTGCTCACCTTCTTGGCACTGTGTTTTAACCAAGGTCACCTCTCCGAGAAAGGTTGAATCCCCAGGTAGGGATTTTCCCCTGAAGTTAGGGAGGGAATAAAACCCCTCAACTAAGTGCCAGGCGGGTAACTAATCACTTTAACTATGAACAATCATGCTTAAGCTACATAATCTTTACTCCCTGGAATGGAGATAAGAAACGCCCTAACCTTTGGAATAGAAATTGACAGGATTAAAATCAACTGGTAATACAGATGTAACAAGACAGCAAGACACAGAACTTATAAGACAGAACTTAGAACTCAGAACTTAGAACAGAATCAAGAAGACAGAACCTACACGGAGCCTAGAGACAGAAGAACTTCGCTGGAGAGAGCATGCCGGAGGATCCTGGAGAGGGACTGGCCTCGGAGCCTAGAGACAGAGCCTAGCGGGAGAACATGGCAAGGGATCCTGGACTGAACCTGACTACAGAGATTGGCAGGAGAACCTGACTGGAACCTGGACACTGAACCTGACTGGAGAGCCTGGACAGAACCTGGCTGGAGAACCTAGCGAGGGAACATGGCTACAGAACCTCGCTGGAAATCCGAAGCAGAACCTCTCTGGAGATCCAGACCAGAACTTGGCTGGAGATCCTGGCTAGAGATCCTGGCTAGGCTGCTGATCAACTGAACACTGTCTCCGTGTCATTCCTTCTTCGCCGACTCCGTCCACACCTTTGGGGAACCCCTGGACCCGCTGGGGCAGGACCCCGGCACTTCCCTACTCCCCTTTCCTCTGGTAATCACCATACTGTTGTCTAGGTCTATAAAGGTTTTTGTTTGTTTTTTCTTAATCCCTTCACCTTTTTCATATGGCCCCACAACCTCCCCACTGACAGATGCCAGTGGTAATATGCTAAGTGAAATAAGCTAGTCAGAGAAAGATAAGTACCATATGATTTTATTCATATATGCAATCTAATGAACAAAATAAACTAACAAACAAAACAGTAACAGACGTATAGGTAGAGAAAATATAAACATTTTAGAGTTGTTTAGGGTCACAAATTACACAAATTATCATTCTATCTCAAATTGATCAGGTATTATTAAGTCTCCACTTCATTATCCTATCTAAAAAAAGAGAAACATGGTAATTAGCCATACATCCGCTACCCTTCCCATTGGCTAATCAGGGCGATATGCAAATTAACTTCTAGCCAAGATGGCGGCCGGCAGGAAGGCAGCTTGAAACTAACATGAGGCTTGCTTGCTTCAGTGATGGAGGATTCCAACGTTCCCCGCCTGCCTTGCTGGCCTCTGAGCTTGCAGTTTGAAACATTGTTACAAATATAGAAGCTAAACAAAACCCCAGAAACCTGCTTTCAGCCAGCCGGGATCTCAGAGCTGGAGTTGATACAGTGTTTTGATTATAGAACCCAAACAAACCAGATACCTGCTTTCAGCAGCAGAGGCCTCAGAGCTGGAGTCTCAGAGATAAAGCTGGCCCAGAATAAAAAGAAAAGAAAAAAGGAGCAGTTGGGAGCTTCCGTCACCTGCCAGCCTGAAAACAGCCCTCAGCCCCTCAACCAGACTGGCCAGGAACCCCAGTGGGGACCCCCACCCTGATCCAGGACACCAATCAGGGCAAACCAGCTGGCCCCCACACGTGCACCAGGCCTCTATCCTATATAGTAAAAGGGTAATATGCCTCCCAGCACCGGGATCAGCGGAGCCTCGAGGCCTCCCAGCATCGGGATCAGCATGACAGGGGGCAGAGCCCAAATCCCCTGATCACCCTGCGGCTCTGTGTGTGACAGGGGGTGGGGCCACAACCTCCCTATTGGCCCTGCTCTGTTCCTGACAGGGGAAGGTGCCCCAACCCCCTGATCAGCCCTGCTCTGTGCCTGATAGGGGGGAGCTCCACAACCCCCTGATCGCCCAGCGGCTCTGTGTGTGACAGGGTGCGGCGCCCCAAACCCCCCCACCACAGGCCCTGCTCTGTGTGTGACAGGGTAGAGCCATAACCTCCCCATCGGCCCTGCCCTGAGTGTGACAGGGTGTGGCACCCCAACCCCCTGATCCGCCCTGCTCTGTGTGTGACAGGGGGTGGTGCCCCAACTCCCCTATCGGCCCTACTCTGTGAGTGGCAGCGGGGAGCTCCCTAACCCCCTGATCGACTCTGCTCTGTGCGTGACAGGGTACGGAGCCCCAACCCCCCTGATGGGCCCTGCTCTGTGAGTGAAAGGGGGTGGCGCCGCAACCTCCCTATCGACCCTGCCTTGAGTGTGACAGGGGCGGTGCCCCAACCCCCCAATCAGCCCTACTCTGAGCGTGACTGAGGGTGGCATCGCAACCTCCCAATCCGCCCTGCTCTGTGCATGACAGGGCGGTGCCCCAACTCCCCTATTGGCCCTGCTCTGAGCCCGACCAGGGGCTGCACCTAGGGATTGGGCCTGCCCTCTGCCACCCGGGAGCGGGCCTAAGCCAGCAGGGTGTTATCTCCCGTGGGGTCCCAGACTACGAGAGGGCACAGGCCGGGCTGAGGGACCCCCTCTTCCCCCCGAGTGCACAAATTTTTGTGCACTGGGCCTCTAGTCTATAATAATAAAGCATAATATGCTAATTAGATCTGACAGCCGAATGACCTTCCAGACGTCACTCCTGATGTCCTTCCAGAAGAAGCCACTGTGGCTGGGTTCAGGCTGTTAGGGGCAATCAGGCAGGCAGGCAAGCAGTTAGGGCAGATCAGGCAGGCAGGCAGAGTGATTAGCGGAAATCAGGCAGGCAGGTGAGCAGTTAGGAGCAATCAGGCAGACAGGCAGAGTGGTTAGGGGTGATCAGATAGGCAGGCGAGTGGTTAGGGGTGATGAGGCAGGCAGGCAAAGTGGTTAGGCGTGATCAGGCAGGTAGGCAGGAGAGTGGTTAGGAGCCAGTGGTCCCAGATTGCGAGAGGGTGTAGGCCAGGTGAGGGCACCCCCCCATGCATGAATTTTGTGCACAGGGCCTCTAGTGTTTACATAATAAAAAACTATTTGGTAAGAAATAAAATAGAGTAGATGCATTTTACTGGTGAGACTCAATAAACAAACTATATTCATTTAATGAAATGTTAATTAAAACTATACTGTGGGCACTAGTGAATTTTATTTAATTAAAGATATTTTAAAGTACTATATATGATTAAATATTTAATTTAGAAAAATTTTCCAAAGTCTTCACAATAATTGTGCCTAAATGTAATATGGCCTGTTTATTTGCAAAGGACTTAGCCATCTGCTAATCCTATCTAATAAAATTGTAATATGTAAATTAACCATCACTCTGTCACAAAGGTGGCGGTGCCCATGACCACAAGATGGCAGTGCCCAGTCCTCTCAGACCCACCAAGAGCCCCCCATTCCCAGGGGGGTGGCCACTGAGAGCAGGCAACATGAGCGGCCTGGTGGAATGCTTGCTTCGTCGCCAGGGCAATGAGGCAGGCAAGCTTTCTGCACCTACCCATGGAGGGAGGGCCTCCAGGCCAGGTGGGGTGCTCATTGGAGGAGCAGCCCTGCAGGGCACCTGGCAGGCCTCACAGCCCCTGTCGGGTCACAGGCGGGGTGAGTCATGGAGACCCAAGTGCAGCCACCAGTGCTGCCAGATGATCGCCTTGCCAGTGCGTTGGGAGAGCGGGATCTACAGCACAGCCCTCCTCTGATTCTCATGCTGTTAAAGAGGTTGGAGGCCCAGGTGACACAGTTCAGAAACCACGCATGCAAGGGAAAGCCCATACTGCCACTGCCTCATGGTCGCCTTTTGGGGTGGACCCTACCCTTCATGGCCGCCCTGCTTATCTTCCCACCTGGAAGGGTCACCTGGCAGGAGTGGGAGCTCTCAGGAGCACCCAGCATATAGAGGGCCTCTCGCTCTTGCTTTCCCCTGCCCACAGGAGAGGCCAGCCTCTCAGGTGGCTCTGTCTGCCCACACTGAGCAATTAACAAGACATCAGCCCGGGGGCCTGCACAGCCCATGGCTATGGCCCCCTGTGAACGACCAGCATGACTGACATACTGGCCAAGGATGCTAGAAGGTCAGGGGTCAAAAGGACCCACATGAAACAGCTGTGGTGAAGGAGCCAGCCTCCTGCCAGCAGGTGCCATGACAGAGGTGGGATAGGTCCTGGAAATGTACTGTGATAGGCTTGGGAAGTTACAGTCTAGAGCCAGTCTCCTGCCAGTCATTGCCCCTGAGGTGTAGCTGCCAACTGTCTTGATTTTGTGTGTTCTTTACCCTCAGCACACACATGCATGCACATCTGTGAGATATATATATATGACACACAGATCCTACCTTTTCCCACATATGCAACTCAGACACCTGCAGGGAATCACTGGCATTATTCCATAGGTTCCAGGTAGTTGGCATTTCCTACTGAATGGAGTTGGGGGTGGAATTTATGATGTAACTAAACCAATTGCATGCTATGACAGTGAATATTCTGTCTGGCGGCCTGGCTGTCTTGGCAGCGGCATTGGCCGGGTGCAGAGGGCCTCTGGCTGAGGAGGGCAGTTAGGGGCCATGAGGCTGGCAGGGGAGGGCTGTTGGGAGCCATGAGGCCAGCAGGGGAGGGCATTTGGGGGTGATCAGGCTTGCAGGGGGAGAAGTTGGGATGAGCAGGTTGGCAGGCAGAGTGGTTAGGAGTGATGGGGCAGGCAGGCAGGTGAGCAGTTAGGAGCCAGATATCCTGGATTGCAAGAGGGATGTCTGACTGCCGGTTTAGGTCCAATCCCACAGGGACATCCCCTGGCAGTCAGACATCCCCCAAGGGGTCACAGATTGGAGAGGGTACAGGCCGGGCTGAGGGACATCCCCTCCCGATGCACAAATTTCATGCACCAGGCCACTAGTCATGTTTATACTAGTAAAAGCCAGGTTTCCTCTAATCAGATCAGACTTTGATTAACTGAAATTTCTCTGCCTGGATTCTCAGATATATCATTCAGGGACATATTACCTATGCTGCATTGAAGTGGATTTTTTTTTGTCTCCACAGCATACATTTCATCTCTCCCTCATTATATAGCAGTCATGAATTTGGGTGGGATTGGCCTTCGATAATAGGGTGAGATTTGAGAAGCATAATACAATTAGCAGAATTTCACTTCGTCTGCAATACCAATTAAACTATGGATAGTTAATAACATTGATTTAAAGCAATAAGTGTATGATATACCCATAGCAACCACATTGGTCCAGATTGGTTCAGAATGAAGTACAGGACTTTTGCATAAAAGTGTAGTGTGCTGATAGAAATACTATACCTTCTGCAGACATTTTGTGACAATGAGGAAGGACAGTCTGCAAACAATGACAACACATGGAGGAAACCAAGGTTGAAAGAATCTCAGAGAAACTGAGCTTGAGAGGCCTGATAAAACTGTCTGAAATCCTGCCCCTAAACTTTTCCAATGGTGTTTGTTAATACATTTCTTTCATTATCCTATCTAAAAAAAGAGAAACATGGTAATTGGCGTACGACCGCAACCCTTCCCATTGGCTAATCAGTGATATATGCAAATTAACGGCCAGCCAAGATGGCGGCCGGCAGCAAGGCAGCTTGAAACTAACATGAGGCTTGCTTGCTTCAGTGACGGAGGAAACCAATGTTCCCCGCCTGCCTTGCCGGCCTCTGAGCTTGCAGTTTAAGAAACATTGTAACAAATATAGAAGCTAAACAAAACCCCAGAAACCTGCTTTCAGCCAGCCGGGATCTCAGAGCTGGAGTTATACATTGTTTCAATTATAGAACCGAAACAAACCAGATACCTTCTTTCAGCAGCAGAGGCCTCAGAGCTGGAGCCAGAACTAAAGCTGGCCCAGAATAAAAGAAAAATGAAAAAAAGGAGCAGTTGGGAGCTTCAGTCGGCCTGAAAACAGCCCTCAGCCCCTCACCCAGACTGGCCAGGCACCCCAGTGGGGACCCCCACCCTGAAGGGTGTGTGACCAGCTGCAAACAGTCATCATCCCCTCACCCAGGCTGGCCAGGCACCCCAGTGGGGACCCCCACCCTAATCCAGGACACCCTTCAGGGCAAACCAGCCAGCCCCACCAATGCACCAGGCCTCTAACCTATATATTAAAAGGGTAATATGCCTCCCAGCACCGGGATCAGCATGACAGGGTGCAGCGCTCAAACCCCCTCATCATCCTGTGGCTCTGTGTGTGACAGGGAGCGGGGCCACTACCTCCCTATCCACCCTGCTCTGTTCGTGACAGGGGAAGGTGCCCCAACCTCCTGATCAGCCCTGCTCTGTGCCTGATAGGGGGGAGCTCCCCAACCCCCTGATCTCCCTGCGGCTCTGTGTGTGACAGGCTGCGGCGCCCCAACCCCCTAATTGGCCCTGCTCTGTGTGTGACAGGATGCAGCACCCCAAACCCCCCGCCCCCACGGGCCCTGCTCTGTGTGTGACAGGGTAGAACCATAACCTCCCCATTGGCCCTGAGTGTGAGAGTGGTGGCGCCCCAACCCCCTGATCAGCCCTGCTCTGTGGGTGATAGAGGACGGCGCCCCAACCCCCCACCCCCCACGGGCCCTGCTCTGTGTGTGACGGGGTAGAACCATAACCTCCCCTTCGGCCCTGCCCTGAGTTTGACAGTGGCGGCGCCCCAACCCCCTGATCCACCCTGCTCTGTGCGTGACAGGGGGCGGTGCCCCAACTCCCCTATCAGCCCTACTCTGTGAGTGACAGGTGGGAGCTCCACAACCCCCTGATGGGCCCTGCTGTGTGCATGACAGGGGGGAGCTCCCCAACCCCCTGATGGGCCCTGCTCTGTGCATGACAGGGGGGAGCTCCCCAACCCCCTGATCGACCCTGCTCTGTTTTTGACAGGGTAAGGAGCCCCAACCACCCTGATGGGCCCTGCTCTGTGCATGATAGGGGCAGCGCCCCAACCCCCTGATCGGCCCTGTTCTGTGTGTGACAGGGGGTGGCGCTGCAACCTCCCCATCGACCCTGCCTTGAGTGTGACAGGGGGCGGTGCCCCAACCCCCCAATCGGCCCTACCTTGAGAGTGACTGAGGGTGGCATCGGAACCTCCCGATCCGCCCTGCCTTGTGTATGACAGGGGCTGTGCCCCAACTCCCCATTTGGCCCTGCTCTGGGCCCGACCAGGGGCTGCACCTAGGGAATGGGCCTGCCCTCTGCCACCCAGGAGCAGGCCTTAGCCAGCAGGGCATTATCTCCTGAGGGGTCCCAGACTGTGAGTGGGCACAGGCTGGGCTGAGGAACCCCCCCTTTCCCCCGAGTGCACACATTTTTGTGCACCGGGCCTCTGGTATAAGATAATTTAAGTTGAATTTTCTGTAGCATATAATCAAAAGCATCCAAACTGAAATACCTGGAGTTTTCCTTGGTTTATTTTTCATACTTTACTGTAAAAGTTTCTCTGGCTGTTTGATGAAATTTCTTATTCTTCATTCCCAATCTCAGGACATTCTGTATTTTTTCCTCTAGTCTGTCCTCTGCATTTTTATCTTCTTGGCTCTTGTAATTAGGCATCACTAGTTTTGGACAATACAGTTTATTTGAAATTCAATTAGAAGAGCCTCATCAATTAAAAGTTGGCATGACTATATTTGATCTTCAGATTCCTCTTACATCCAAAATTTTGATCAGTCATATTGGTCTGTTTGTAAATAGGCAATATTTTTCATTGGTAAATCTTCACAACTGGCAACTAATGTTACAATACAGCAAACTGACCTTTTGAGATGCCAAAATAAATGGTTTTATTTTGCTGCTCACTTATAATATCTGATTTCTATAAAAGTCAACGGGTTTACAATAAAATTCTTTCTTCTATTTAATAAAATGTCCCAAAACACTAGTTTTTCTTTAAATCCAATAATTTTAAGCATGTAGATCCATTAAAACATAAATATATTTCTATCTTTATGCTCATCTCCTTTCTCTTGTATGCGATTTTATATGTTCTACCTATTGCTCCAGTCTCATGCCTCCCTGGGCCATATTTTTTTTGCCTAGTTTCTCCATACTCACTTAACCGTGCTTCTACTCACAATGACTAGTCTGCTGACCATTACTCTCTAATATACGACATATACCTCATATTGCAAATTGATTCAATCTTGAAAGTCAGATTTTTACAATATATCCAATATACATTGTGAAAGGTTGTTTATATAACACACACACTGTGGTCAAGATTGAATAAACAGGAAATACCAGAGCTACTGCTTTCTAGGGTATGTTGAGCAGCATTGTACATGACATTATCTGGTAACCATTTTCCTGAACCATGAAAGAGATCTTTTTTATAGTTCAGACACCATTAAATTGAACTTTGCCACTGCATGGCGGAGATGATGCACAATATGAAAATATAGATGAAGATCTGAAGCAATCAGATAAGAGCCACACCACAATCTTCTAGAGTTACACTAATTCATTAAACTGTATACATATGTGGCTGTTGATCCATTTAAATGTATGTAGCTCATCCAAATTGTGATGAGCTCTAAGTGTAAAATATACACTGGATTTCATAAACTATACCAATTTGAAAATAACATGTAATACCTTATTAATAAAGATTTTACATTGATTGCATGATGAAATGATAATATTTTGGTTTTACTGAGTTAAATAAAACTATTAAAATTAATTTCACCTATTTATCTTTAAAGCTACTAGAGAACATAAAATTATAAATATGTTGTTTGCATTATGTTTCTATTGAAGTGCTGTGCGATGGCATATCTAAATAACTCAAACCATTCAATACAGATTGATTGATAGGAACTTAAAAACTAAAATCTGCATAAGCAAGTTTTAAGACCTAGTAATAAGAATACTGAAACAAGGAAAAAAAAAAAACCTTACCATCTGAAACAAGACCTGGAACTCTTAACAAGTTCCTTAGGTAGATTGAAAGTCAAGGTCGGTTTTGAGAACCACTACTTTATAGTCATTTCCAACAAAACCTTTCATAGTCTTCATAAATTTCCAGACTAAGGATACCTGTGAGGGACTCTTATAAAATAAGTCTTTACCTGGTGGACTCTCCAAAATTAGTTAAGTAATCTCTTCATAATGGTGGTCTAAGGAAGCACCTTGTTGTCAAGTGGGTTATAAACAGAAAAAACTGTGGAAAATATCATTTTCTAAATGGTTTCAACCTACGTATACATATATATTTTTCCAACATCACAGATGTACTTTAAAGCAACAAAACTTTTGTTTAGCAAGAGATCCTCACTCTATAACGAACTTTGCTTTAAATACAATGGCACTATGGACAGAAGTAACAAGTCACAGAAATAAAAAACAAAATTGATATCAGAAATAGTTTGGTAACGAAAGTGTTATTTGCTTCTACAACAAGAGAAGGGGCAGATTTTGTTTGTCTGTTTGCTTAAGAGAGAAAAACTGCTGTTTTATATAATTACTTTAAAACTTTTAAAATGTTTAGTATTCTTTTAAAATATATTTAAATGTATTTTGTTCTGATAAGTATACAGATACTGTTGGAAATAAATTCTAAAACTTTATCCTCTGGATGAAAATAGTAAAAGCAGATGGACTAAAGCTAGTGCTAGCGTCATCTTTAGCTAGAGAAAATGACAGCACTTAACACAAATCAATAGGTAAAATAAAAGCTAGGAATAATACCACTGTGATTAGCTAATTGTTAAGAATAAGAAAGGAGCAAAGGGGAAAGCCAGACCTTATAGGCATGTCACTTGGACAACTTCGCCTGGATGCTGCAACTGAGCACTCCCCAGGGAACCAACAGCCTATTCCCTGGGAAACACTGGAAGAAAGGAGCCAACAAATGGGAGATATACCCAGCAAAGTTGGGGGGATTAAGGGAGGTGCGTGTTATCAGTCACACCTGGGGACAGAGATGGTTGGCCATTATGGACATGGCCACTGGAGGCTCATGAAAATTTGGTAATACGTAATCCCCTAAGCAAGGGAACTCTCTCTTGTTGCGCTTGACTTTTGGCATGTTAGGCTCTTTTACTCCTGTTTCCTTGCATTTGACCCTATGGCCCACGATGATGTGGACCCCATGCTCAATGGAATGATGGACTGCAGCTAGAAACTCAAGCTAAGCTAGCCTGATGCTAGACTGGACCTAGCTCCAACATGGAAAAGAAACTCTGGACACTGGCTCTGATTTTAGCTCTACTGAAGCCCCAGCTACATTTCTTCTATAACTGGTCTAAGGCAAACAGGGCTTTGGAAACCCAAGGGTGTAATTCCATGGAAATAAAGCTTTCTACTATAGCTTATCCTCCTTCCCTGTGGCGGCTGGGTACCCCCTTCTGCTGCCTGTGCTTGGCACAGCCAGGAGGATAAGGCTTGATGTCATAGAAGGGGAGGCCCTGACAACCAGCCCCCAAGCCCGTGGCTCCCCATAAGATTCTGAGGGCCCCTCCCTTATCAGTCTGCCCAGCCTGCCATAGGTAGAGAACCAGCTTGGGCCCAGCCAGGGACTAAGCTTCATGTCCAGTCAGGACAGTGTGGACTCAGACCACCTAAGTTATGATGGTGGCAACAGTGGCTCTGACAGTGAGGGTCCCATTGAGACCCTGGGTGAGAAGGCCCCCTTCACATTGCCAACAGTATCTGGCCAACATCTCCACAGCCTTTGCTCTCAGGTCTCCTTGGCACTGCCTGGCTAACTTCTGACTCATCCTCCGGATACTTCAGCGGGGAATAAGGAGATACAGGTAGGGCTAGGCAGTCAGGGATGGGACCATGGGAAAGAAGTAGAATGGGAAGTCTAAGAATAACAGGCTGAAGCCTACTGACTGAGCCCTGTTCTGAGAATAACCACAGTGATTTACAAAAAGACTTAGAACTAGAACCAGCTAGGTGAGAGTTGCTAGGGCAACCCAGCTAGGCGGGAACAGTGATGTCACCTCAGACCTGAAATGGCAGTTCTCAATCAGGTCCATCCTACCAGCAGGGACTTGAGCTCTTTAAAATGTATGGATGTTGCTAAGACATAATTTTTTGCAACAACCAATCAGGAGTTAGGAAAGCATATATCTACCCCTAGACAGAGAAGCACACTCTCTTCTCTTTCTGTGGCCCACTGCGTTCCTGGCTCTCCTGTGGCAGGGGAGATGCTCCCCTGCACCCACGTGGCTTATGGCCATATGGGACTCCACACATGGACTGATGAACTTTCATTAGCTTGGACGCTGAACTACCTCCTGCTGCAACATGGAATTAGAGCTCTGGACACTGGCCTGCTTTTGGCTCTCCTAGAACCCCAGCTGCACCTTTTCCAGGACTGCCTCAAGGGGCATGGGACTTTGGTACCTGAGATAAAGAAACCACTGGCAACCTGCTTGGGCCCCCTCCCTTCTGCTCCCTGCTGCAGGGAATCCGTCTATCTCTCAATAAACTTTGCTTCCATTTACTGTTTTTGCCTGTGAACTCATTCTTCAATTTTGAAATAGTGAACCAGGATCTGATCACAAAACTTTGGTTTCAATTTCAGCTCAGCTGAAGCCCCAGCTATATTTCTTCTATGACTGGACTAAGGCAAATGGGACTTTGGAAACCCAGAGGTGTAATTCCATGGAAATAAAGCTTTCTACTATACCTCATCCTCACATGGGAGACTCTAGAAATTCTTATTCCAGCAGTACCCCAAAACTCCACTTCCACTAGCAACCAGAGGAGACAAGCCCTTCTCCTGTCCTGTAATAGGAACATTTTATTACCTAAGAAGATTTTCCTGAGTAGATCAGATAATTCCTTCCTTATGATTAGGAGGAAAATAAGGTATGTGAAGTCATCAAAAAGCCCTACTCACACCTGGAACTTGCCCTAGGCAGTCTGCCTATGGAAACAACAAGAGAAAGCAAGAGTACTTGAAAGGTACAGGAAGACTTCCCTGACTAGGTACTCATTCTTAAATTCACAGACTATCAGGATCTGGAGAAAATTATCATGATTCCCTGACCCAACTCTTAGCGCTATAGTGACCAATGAAAAGGGGCATTCTAATGTGACTCTTCCTTCTTTCTCTTTTCTCTTTCGTTTTTTCTCCTATGAAATGAATTTAAAAAATTATTTCCCGTTCTTTTTCTTTCTCTATTTAATTCTTGTTCCCTCCCTCTGCTATGATGCTGTACTATATTTCTCTTTATTTTTTTTCCTTTTTACAACTTGTTATTTCTCTGTCTCTCTTTCTCCTCCTTTCTCATTCTCTTTATTCCCCACTATGTCTTTCCCTCTTTTCTTAAGTCCTTTTTATTACTCTCTTGTCTTCCTCTTTCTCCTGTTCTTTCCTTTTGTTAACATAAGAAACATTCAAACTGTGAAGAATTGTGTGAGTTTATTTCAGCCAAATTGTTGACAATTGCTAGGAAGCAGAATCTCAAAGGATTGAGATAATGTTCCCAAGAATGGCAGTTTTGCACATTGTTTTATACATTACAATCAAAAGAGGAGACATAAGTGGGTTACATGAAACCCATTGGTAATAGATTAGGGAGGCAGGTGAAAGCACAGCAGTGGGGGGGGGGAACCTCTGGGATTGGATAAAAAGTAAAATGATAGACACATGCTTCTTTTACATAGGTGGGTACAGGATAGTTAACAGTCAACAATTAATATAATAACAATGAGGGAATTTGTGGTCTCTGCTCTGGTACATTGGTTGTTCCACGAGGAGCCAGGAAAAGGGAAGTTACTTTGATATTCCAAAGGTATGTTATTGTAGATGCAAAAAGACAATATGCTCAGTTAAGGTCAAAGTTGATCTTTATCAGGAAAGATACTGGCCTAGGACATGATTACCCACCATAGACTACTTTGTAATTTAAAAGTTTTAATTTCAGACCATCCTTTGTGGTTACTTTAGGTCTCCAGGTTTGCAGATAAGGCCACCATGCAGGCCTTTTTGTCTACATTCCTCTTTCTCTTATCCCTTTTTCCTGTCTCCTGCTTTTCTCTTCCCCTTTCACTTTTCTCTCTGCCTTCTTAAATGTTAAAACAAAACATGTATGTTCAAAATATACAAAGAAAACGAAATGACCTGGCATCTATATATATAAAAGCCTAAGTGACTGGCCAACTGGCCGACCAGTAGCTATGATGTGCATTGACCACCAGGGAGCAGATGCTCAACGCAGGAGCAGAAACCACAGGCATGGAAACATGGAACAGACTTATGAATCTCAGAGGGAAGGGTGGAGAGGGGAGGGTGGGAAGAGCTTAACCAATGATCTTATATGTATACTAGAGGCCCGGTGCACAGATTTGTGCACCAGTGGGGGTCTCTCGGTCTGGTCTGCACCCTCTTGCAATCTGGGACCCCTCAGGGATGTCGGAGAGCCAGTTTTGGCCTGATCCCCTCAGGCCAGGAGAGGGACCACATCAGTGCACGAATCTGTGCACCAGGCCTCTAGTCCAATATAATAAAAGGATAATAGGCAAATTGAACCTAACAGCAGAACAACCAGGATTGACCAGTCACTATGATACACACTTACCACCAGGGGGCAGATGCTCAATGCAGGAGCTGCCGCTGGTTGTCAGTGGGCTTCCATAGGGGGCGCTCTACTCAGCCACAAGCCGGGCTGATGGCTGAGAGCACAGAAGCTCCTGGGCTGCCAGAGGGATGTCTGACTGCCAGCTTAGGCCTGATCCCCCGAGGGCTCCCGGACTGCAAAAGGGTTCAGGCCGGGCTGAGGAACCCCCCTGACCTCTCAGTGCACGAAATTTTGTGCATTGGGCCTCTAGTTGTATATAATTGAAATCCTTCATACACACTTCCAACTCCCTTGAGGCAACCATAGTTTGCTTTTTCTTCTTTCATATCCTTTCTTTTGGACTTGAGAGAGAGAGAGAGGTTTTTCAATTGTTATCTTTTTTACCACAGTAGTAATCAATTGTTTTGCATTTTAAACAATTTAACCTTTTTGGTAACATCTTTGTATATATATATACATACAGATCTACTTCATGCCTTTAAAAAGCTCTCTAAGTCTCAATTTCTTCATCTGTAAAATGAAGATAATTGAATCTACTAACCAAGATGGATTTAATATTCCCCTCACTCTAACAAAACTTTATACAGGCTTCCTTCTGACTCCAGGCTCCTGGCCTTCCTTTTCTTAGGTTATTTAGTTTAGAAAACTTGTAACTGTAAATTTTTTCTTAGCTTCTTTGAGATGTAAATCTTTTTAAAATCCTCTTGCCAGTTTTATAACCCAGGAATGTCTTTCTCAAGGTTCCATATGCCACCCCTTGAAATGTAATCATCAAGAAAGATAGCTCTCTTTCTACCAATCTCTGTGGGAGAGTGGGAGCTTAACTTTGGAAAGGGTGCTTTGATAAAGCTGTAAAAGCATCTGCTGTCATGAAGATACCAATTTATTTTTCCTTTGGATAAAGCCAATTAGCAAACACAGATGACCTATGACCCCCCACTAATGTTCTCAAGTATTTTCCCACTAGTTCACTCCAGTGCTTAACAGACTACACTCTTTGTTTCAGCAGAGCTGAGTTCAGTCTGAGTTCTGACCATTTTGCTCTGTGGAAATAGTCTTGAATAGAGTCTTCCTTACCTGTTTACTCTGTTCATTTCAATTTTTGCTTTGACGCTACTTTGTACAGTTATTAAGAGGGATAAGTGAGATAATAGACATAAAGCATCCAGTGCAGTACTTGGTGAGTGTTACATGTTCAATAACTACTAGGTATTTCAGCTCCCATAATTGATGTAATCATTCCCACATTGAATGACACTTTTATCACCTCTAAAAATGTTTTCATTTTTACAGTGTTGAATGAATATTCCTGTATATTAACACTTCCACAATTATACAAGTATTTCTATAGGTTATTTTATAGAATTATGGTAGAATTGTATTTTAAATTTTAGTGTGGATTTAGAAAGTGGATTTCAAACAGTAAGAGGAAGCCTCAAGAACTTGTCTTAGAGGATAGATCGGTCGAGTAAAGGAGAAGTTGCACAGTGATTTAAACTGAACTCCCAACTTCTGCTTGAACTAAATCATCTCTACTTTTATTTGTTTTATATATGTAAGTTCAAGATAAGGTTTTCTGGAAAACAAAAAGACTAAGTTGTTCTGTTAGTAAAAACAGTAACTACCACTTTGCACAAACACTTGTTAGGAGACGGGGGCCCAAGGAATTGTGTTTTCAACAGTATTTCTAGGGATCCTGATGAACATTAAATTGGATAAATAATGGAAAATTTAAGAACATTTGTTTGGAATTAGATGCATCTGGTATTCCTAGGCTTGAATCCTAAATTTAAATGTACTACTTATAAGCTGTAACAATGCTTCCCAACCCATCATGTGCTTTTACCTAGCTTACTTTAAACCACACATGCTCAGTTAAACAGCCACCTCAGGGTTACAATCACTCTCTCTTTCAACTGTCCTTGTGGAGGTGATTATTGAGAACCAGTTAATCTCCCTTCTCCACACCCAAGTCTACTGCTCTGACATGGCTGATTTTTTTCTCAAATCATGTTAGACCTATTGCTCTGTAATCCAAAACTCTCAAACTTTGATGCACATTAGAATCTCTTAAGGAGGTTTTAAAATACTTATTCCCAGGTCAAAACCCATACCAATTAAGTCAAAATGTCTGGAGAGGGGCTCCAGGTATCAGTTTTTAAATAACCCTAGGTGACTCCAATTTGCACAACTATTGGGAACTACTGCTCTAACCCATGACAGGCCTGATTTGTTGATTACTTCCCAAATATTTTGGTTAGCTGTTAGGCCTTGGGTTAATTCTAGCTTCAAAGGCTCAATGTAAAAATTAGATCCTACTTTCCAGCAGCATCCCAGCAGTCCAATCACAGTGCCCTTAACACACCCCTAGCCCAATACTAAGACTTCTCCTTATCCAGCCCATCCTTCTCAGCAGAACCAATATATATATATATATATATATTTTAGGGGGGGGAGGCGTTGGGACAGAGGAGTAGCTATGGAAAAACATCAGAGATAAGGTATTTGCAATAGCTTTTAAGGATGGGAAAGCATTTCACCAGTGCAGAGATGGAGGAAAATAGCTATTAAAAGTGGCAACAGCCTAAGGAAAGGCATGAGAAGTGCTAAAATGAAGAGCATATTATTAGATGTTTTGATGTTGTATCAGTGTGTCTCAGAGTGAGTCTAAAGAACAGCTGTATCAACATCACTTGGGTGAGAACCAGACATTTGCACATTTGCCAAGTTCCCAGAGTGGTTTTCAAGTTTGATCTTCACTGAAGGGGCAGTAAAATACCTTTGCAATGGGAAAATATGGTTAAAATTCACCTTACCTTGCACTTCCTTTCTCAATCCTGCATGTTTGCTAGCTTCTGCACAACCCCCAGTTGGTATTTGCTGCCCCCTTGTGGAAAGTTCTGGGAATTATTCTTTCTCGCCCCACTCTTGCTGTGTATGGCCTGGGAAAGCACATTATCCAGGAATATTGTTCCCAGCAAGCATCTTTGGTAACATTGGAGAGATTCTTGGGACATCTTTCTTCTGTACTTATTTATTTCTGTAAAAATGAATCTCTTCTTAGCTAACTCCAGGAAATCCAGTCTACAGTCTTCTTTTATCACATCCCTGTGGACAAGGGAGGAAGATTTTGAATGGTAGTCTAAGAAAAATGTTCTTTAGGAGTGAAGATTTCATTTGGAGAGTATCTTTCTGGAAATTAATGTGACACAGGCATTCAGGATGGATTGTATGATAGAAAAACAGGAGATGGAGAGTTAAATAAGACCATTTAATTAATTAAGGA
The DNA here is from genome assembly GCF_963259705.1 of Myotis daubentonii. Classification (NCBI taxonomy): domain Eukaryota; kingdom Metazoa; phylum Chordata; class Mammalia; order Chiroptera; family Vespertilionidae; genus Myotis; species Myotis daubentonii. The sequence continues at coordinate 66,764,630 of NC_081861.1, read as the reverse complement.
ATATGAAATGGTAAAGAAAGGATAGAGTTGACCGGCATTGTGAACAGATTCCACAGAATCAAGTGGTTAACTAATATAGGGAGTGTGGGACAGAAAGAATAAGATTCATTTCATAGTAAACAATTGGCTTTTTTTAGAACCTGTGACTCAGGCACTAATCTCACCTCTTAACAGTTTCTTTACCTGAAAACTCAATACTTTTGAGATGAAAGAACTTCAGTGAAAAATGTTCAAATCTCAATCTCTGAAGTAAAGCTAGTAATGCCTCTGGCTGCAAGCAGGGCTACTTCCATATAGAGGTGGCTACTGAACCCTATTCATTTTTCATAGGACATTGTCTCCAAATGAGCTCTAACATCAAATGTTCCCTATGAAAAATTAATTCATCAATGACAATTATCTCTAGTTATAAAACCAACTAATTGATTAGCCTCATTAGCTTTTACCAGGTTGTAGAAAGACCAGTGGGAATGGTGTTTATGATATTAAGTAATTGCTGGGTAGGTGTATCAGGCTACAGTGTAAGATATTACTTGGAGGGACCAAGAATCACCTTCAAGCATCATGAGAGTCTTGGATCCTCAGCCAGTACTTATAACAATTGTTCATGTGGCTGCTTACTATATGTTAGGCACTGATCAAACCTTCTTACATATATTAACTCAATTATCTGCCCAATCTCATGAGGTGATAATTACTATAATTATCTCTAGTTTTATATCAGAGGAAGGTAAAGCATGTAGAGGTTAAATAATTAGCCAAGGACACAGTTAAGAAGTGAGGAAGCCAATACTTGAAGCATGACAGTCTGACTCCATTGCCCCCATTATTAACCCCAATGTTATTATACCTTAAAATATTGTAAGAAAATATTTGTTTATATGGCATAATATAGGGGCCTACAGACGTTAGAATGCTAAAGATTTTAAGAGTTTAATGCCACTCCTTCAAAATGATCCAAGAAAAAAGTCAGTACTGAAAAGGATCGGGCAACACCTTCCAGGATAGATCCAGAATAATGGGGAGCAGGGGTTGCGGGGGGGAAGCAGAGGGATAAATAAAAATTGAGAAGTTATGAGGAAAAAGTAGAGGAGGAGAGGTAAAGTGGATGGGGAATGTTAGGAAGATACAGAATGACCAAGGAAGATTCTACATAGGTTGGTAGTTGAAATATAAATATGTTGAACCATCTATTGATTCCATATTTGTACATAGCAGGCTACTAGTAAGACTTCTTTCTGGTAATGGACCATTTCTTTATGTCTTTCCCAGGTATTATGGGATGAAGGAATAATATAACAAATGCTCCTACTATGATACTAAATCTTTTGTGTCATAAAGGGTAAAGCAATGCCCTGAAGAAGCTGGTGGAAATATGGTGCCATAGTAGATAATGAGTAAATTATATTATGTAACAGTAAAATATTTTTTAAATACCATAGCTTTAAGGCTATGTATATACCATTTTTTCTATGTTACACACATACACACATAAGAAGAGACCTTAAAAGCAATCGTTACCATAGGTTGTGGGTGGAACAAAAATGATTTGTTAGATATCTATAAATGGGTTAACTGTCCTGCCCCCATTTCATGATGTTATTATCTTATGACCAAGTATAACACCTAACATTCAAAATTTGAATTTTCCACAACTGATAAAAAATCTATCAGAACTCACTGCATATGACCATCTAGATTGCCCTTTTTCATTTTACTCCCAAGTAAATACTTCCTTGGAAATAAATGCCTATTAAAAAACATTATTATATCAGCCATCATTTTTAAGGTGTTAATCATGAGACATCCTCACTCTGCCTTTTCCTCTTAGCTATCATTAATGAAGCACTGATGTCATTTGACTTTTCATGGATAATTGAGTTAATTGTATAATGATTAATTTTTTGATAGCTGAAATCATGATAAATCTCATCTTAACTAGAAAGCGTATGTCTCATCCGTGTATTAATGACAGTTTTAAAAAACGTGGAGTGCAATATAAAAGCAATATTACGCGTCAAGATAAGGCTGGGTGGGTGGGAAGAGATTAATCAAAGAACTCATATGAATATGTACATAACCCATGGACACAGACAATAGTGTGGTGAAGGCCTGGGGAGGGGGTGCGGGATGAGCTACAAGGGATCAATGGGTAAAAAAGGGGATATCTGTAATACTTTCAACAATGAAGCTAAATTAAAAATAAAGTTAACAGTTGCTAAGAAGCAGCATGGTTAATTCTAAATGATAATAGCTAGCACATATAGTACTTAGTATGTAGCAGATATTGTTCTAACAACTATATATATTTTTTACATATTTAATACTTGAAACAACAATAAGATGATAGTATTCGTATCTCCCCCTTTTTGCAGATGAAGAAACCCAGGCAAAGGGAAGTTAAGATACATGCCAATGTCAAACAGCTACAAAATGGCAGAAGTGACATTTAAACTCAGGCAACCAGGCTCCAGATCCTATGCTCTTAACCACTGTACTATTCCACATCTTAGATGAAAGAAGCTAGAAAAGAAACATCTTAGATATAGTGGTCGCATGCCAGTTAGGATTCTAATGTGTGCCCCTCCCCTGCCTTCATGAATAATACAGTGGCTCTTTTTTTTTTTTTTCTTCAGCAAGTGTGTTTGCTCACAATGCAGTATAACTGTATTTTCTGTTAGAGCTGACCTCTAATATCATCTATACATAATTGTGAGCTTTCTGAATATTATTATGTGACCTGGTGCTGAGTATCTAGGAAGGCATCATTTAAATTCTGGGTTTGTTAATGAACCAATATTTTTCTTTCTCCCTTTGGAAGTTATTGGGATGCATACATCTCCATGGGGCTCCAAGTAAAATTTATATTTTACACAGTAATTAGAATGCAATAAAATTTTTAAGTAATAAAGTTTAAATACTAGGGAGACAGGGTCATCTTTTAGACTTTTTTTCAGTACAGTTGCTACATTAAATATGTGATAGACATGAATGTCCATATACTGTTATATCTAACTAGAGGCCTGGTGCACGGATTTGTGCACTGGTGGGATCCCTCAGGCCTGGCCTGTGGGGATCAGGCCAAAACCTGCAGTCCAATATCCCCTGAGGGATATAGCAGTGAGCGAAGCAGCAGCTGGCCAGGGAGGAGCCTGTCGATCAGCTGAACCACACTCCTGCTGTGGGAGCACACTGACCACCAGGGGGCAGCTCCTGCGTTGAATGTCTTCCCCCTGGTGGTCAGTACTCATCATAGCAACTGGTTGACCAGTTATTCAGTTGCTTAGGCTTTTATATATATAGATTTCTTACAAAGCTAACAATCTTATAAAATTATTTTGTGCCTTAGCTAAATATAAGACCAAAAGGAGGAATCAATTCATGTTGGTCAAAATACACAAAAGGCAGTATGTCTTATTTTTTTAGTTCTTTGTTGACTACCTTTATAACTCTTTATAGTTCAACCTAAGCATAGATCTCCTTTGCTGAATTAGAAGGATGATTTCAAATACAACTTTTAAAAACTGAACTATTGGCTTTGTGAATTGTACTTTTTGAGGGAGAATTTAAAAGAAAATCACAGCTAATAATATAAAGGACTCATGGTTAATAGTAAACTCCACTGTTTGTTTTGGATTCAGTCCAGATTTTGATGTATTTTCAACATTCATTGTTTTGTGTGGAACCGGTCTTAAGCAAAATTGTCAAATGAGTCACTTTGTCTTAAGGGCACACAAGTGCTTCCTGGATTTCCTTGGCCACTCACTCAGGCTTTTCCATCTACTTTCCCTGTAAAATGTTCTTCTTCTCACCACATTAAAATTATTATGCAGCTGGTTAATCTGACCTCAGTTTAGCTTTTAAGAGAAAAATATTTGATCAATTATACTTATTCATTAAGATATTGTCAATGACTTTGAAATGCTTAATATCTCAACTTTCCCAGAAGTATTTGCATTTTAAAAGAGCCATGTTTCAACCTAAAGGAATTTCTAATACTAGAATTATAGCATCCTCTTTGACAAGGGCAACTTTTTTTTTTGGTGCACTACAAATTAACCCTCCAGGAAGGTACCTAACAAATAGTTCCTCTTGTAAAGTGGAGCTTTATATTAACAGGGGACATTTAATACAGATTTTTAAAGAAGTGGGAGATGATAAAAATTTTGGGGTTCTTATGTACTTGAGAATGCTTTTCCTTTACCTTTAAAATAAACAGCATCCTAGATAGATACAGAATTATTGGGCTACAGCTTTTTATACTCCGCAACTTGAAGATTTGCTCCATTGTTTTCTTGAATGCAGTGTTAATGAGAAGTTTGAGACCAACCTGAGATTTGTTTTTGTTTTATTTTGTTTTGTAAATCTCTATGTCTTTATTCAGAATACTTGTAAGCCTCTTTCTTTGTTCTTGCTCTTTAATCATTTATAAGGATACTAGAGGCCCAGTGCACAAAAATTTGTGCACTCGGGGGGAAGGGGGGTCCCTCAGCCTAGCCTGTGCCCTCTCGCAGTCTGGGACCCCTCAGGAGATAACGCCCTGCTGGCTTAGGCCTGCTCCCGGGTGGCAGAGGGCAGGCCCAATCCCTAGGTGCAGCCCCTGGTCGGGCTCAGAGCAGGGCCGATTGGGGAGTTGGGGCGCTGCCCCCTGTCATGCACAGAGCAGGGCGGATTGGGAGGTTGCGATGCCACCCTCAGTCACGCTCAGGGTAGGGCCAATTGGGGGGTTGGGGCACCGCCCCCTGTCACACTCAAGGCAGGGTCGATGGGGAGGTTGCGGCGCCACCCCCTGTCATGCATAGAGCAGGGCCAATCCGGGGGTTGGGGCGCTGCCCCCTGTCACGCACAGAGAAGGGCCCATCAGGGGGGTTGGGGTTCCTTACCCTGTCATGCACAGAGCAGGGTCAATCAGGGGGTTGGGGAACTCCCCCCTGTCATGCACAGAGTAGGGGCCATCAGGGGGGTTGGGGAGCTCCCCCCTGTCATGCACAGAGCAGGGCCCATCAGGGGGTTGAGGAGCTCCCACCTGTCACTCACAGAGTAGGGCCGATAGGGGAGTTGGGGCACCGCCTCCTGTCACACACAGAGCAGGGTGGATCAGGGGGTTGGAGCACTGCTCTCTATCACCCACAGAGCAGGGCCAATCAGGGGGTTGGGGCGCCATCACTTTCACACTCAGGGCAGGGCCGATGGGGAGGTTATGGCTCTACCCCATCACACACAGAGCAGGGCCCGTGGAGTGGGGGGGGGTTGGGGCGCCACCCTCTATCACCCACATAAGAGGGCTGATCAGGGGGTTGGGGCACCGCCACTCTCACACTCAGGGCAGGGCCGATGGGGAGGTTATGGCTCTACCCTGTGACACACAGAGCAGGGCCCGTGGGGGTGGGGGGTTGGGGCACAGAACCCTGTCACACACAGAGCAGGGCAGATCAGGGGGTTGGGGCACCGCACCCTGTCACACACAGAGCCGCAGGGCGATCAGGGGGTTGGGGAGCTCCCCCGTATCAGGCACAGAGTAGGGCTGATCAGGAGGTTGGTGCACCTTCCCCTGTCACAAACAGAGCAGGGCAGATAGGGAGGTTGTGGCCCCGCCCCCTGTCACACACAGAGCTGCAGGGGGATCAGGGGGTTTGGGCGCTGCCCCCGTCACGCTGATCCTGGTGCCGGGAGGCCTCTCGGCTCCGCTGATCCTGGTGCTGGGAGGCCTCGCAGCTCCGTTGATCCCAGTGCTGGGAGGCATATTACCCTTTTACTATGTAGGATAGAGGCCTGGTGCATGGGTGGAGCTGGCTGGTTTGCCCTGAAGGGTGACCTGGATCAGGGTGGGGGTCCCCCTGGCGTGCCTGGCCAGCCTGGGTGAGGGGATGATGACTGTTTGCAGCTGGTCACACACCCTTCAGGGTGGGGGTCCCCACTGGGGTGCCTGGCCAGTCTGGGTGAGGGGCTGAGGGCTGAAGCTCCCAACTGCTCCTTTTTTTTTTTTTTTTTATTCTGGGCCAGGTTTAGCTCTGGCTCCAGCTCTGAGGCCTCTTCTGCTGAAAGCAGGGATCTGGTTTGTTTGGGTTCTATAATCAAAACAATGTATAACTCCAGCTCTGAGATCCCAGCTCGCTGAAAGCAGGTTTCTGGGGTTTTGTTTAGCTTCTATATTTGTTACAGTGTTTCAAACTGCAGGCTCAGAGGCCAGTAAGGCAGGCGCAGAATGTTGGTTTCCTCCATCACTGAAGCAAGCAAGCCTCATGTTAGTTTCAAGTTGCCTGGCTGCTGGCCACCATCTTGGCTGGCAGTTAATTTGCATATTGCCCTGAGTAGCCAATGGGAAGGTAGCGGTCGTACACTAATTACCATGTTTCTCTTTTATTAGATAGGATATCTTGATCTTAACCATTTACAAATATTTTTCTAACAACATCTTTGATTGGCAACGGCTGAGTCAGTAATGTTTGATTTTGTTATATCTTGCAATTTATGGGTAATTTCTATTCCATCTTTTGAGGATACCATGTATTTTCCTATATAACAAAAGGCTAATATGCAAATTAACCAAACAGCAGAATGACTGGTTGCTATGACATGCACTGACCGCCAGGGGTCAGACGCTCAACGTAGGAGCTGCCGCCTGGTGGCCACTATGCTCCCACAGGGGGAGCGCCACTCAGCCAGAAGCTGGGCTCATGGCTGGCGAGCACAGAGGTGATGGTGGGAGCCTCTGCCACCTCTGCGGCAGAGCTAAGGATGTCTAACTGATGGCTCCTGGACTACGAGAGGGTGCAGGTGCAGGCTGAGGGACTCCCCCCCAATTGCACAATTTTCGTGCACCGGGCCTCTAGCATGTTATATCTCTGCTTTCTGCTGTACCAATCATCTTCTTTTGAATCTAGATTCAACTTACAGTACTGCCACTGACTACCTGTGTGGCTTTTGGCAGGTTTCACAACCTCTATACTAATAATAGTATTTGTCTGACAAGTTTATTGTGAGGCTTGAATAACACCATTATGTAAAGTATTTAGCATAATGGCCTTTATGTGCTATTAGTATTAGTTATTATTATTCAAGTCTTTAAACACATATACCCAAAGAAACCCGATATACTGATTCAAAATAATATATGCACCCCTATGTTCATTGCAGTGTTATTTACTGTGCAATAGTCAAGACTTGGAAACTTCCCAAGTGAATATAAAAGCCATGGTACATTTACACAATGGAATACTACTCAACTGTAAAAAAAAAATAAATAAATAAATGAAGGAAATCTTATCCTTTGCTACAGCATGGATGGACCTGGAGATTACTATGCTAAGTGAAATAAGCCAGTCAGAGAAAGACGAATACCATATGATTTTACTTTTAGATGGATTCAAATGCACAAAATAAACAAGCCAAATAGAAACACACAAAAATACTTCAAACACAAATTTGAGAGTACTGAATATTTATTACATTTATCAAAGCACTATAGGAGACTCTCAATTTGGAACTATCTCAACCCAAAGTATTTTCTTTAACCTTCCAAAACAGAAATATCAATCAAAAAATAGCCTCATTTTCTAAGTAAACTGTTAGTCTTTATTTAAATAAAATTTAATTTAATATGTTACCTTTTAAAATATAATTTCCTCATTCCCTTTTGCTTCCCCTTGCTTTGTGAGCTCAGCAGAGGCCCTGAGATTAAGCCCTTAGAAGGAGATGTAAATGGGAAAATGCTCTAACATTGAGACACTGAGCATTATTGGTCACACTTAGTCTCATGAGTTTAAGATGAGATGGTAGTCCTTTTAGCTTGAGAAAAAGGTTAGTGAATCACAGATCAAAGATGCATAATTAAATCTTATTTCAAACACAGACCCAAATTAATCTGGATAGCTAAAGTATCATGTAAAGTCTAAAAGGGTTGGGTTTTCTTTTTCTCCTGTAAGCAGTATCTTGAGTAATTAATTGTCTTCTTGGTTGCATAGCTGCATATCTGGTGTAGATGATGAACATTGAGCTTAGGTTCTCTGACTCAGTGTTGACAATAGCCTGGTGAGGACTTCATTGTGAGGAAATCTCACTGTTGTTGTAGCAAGGGGGTCCATGAGCAGAATCATCCTATATAATAAAAGGCTAATGTGCAAATCGACCAAACGGTGGAACGACTGGTCACTATGAATGCACTGACCACCAGGGGGCAGACACTCAATGCAGGAGCTGCCCCTTTTTTTAAAAATATATTTTATTGATTTTTTACAGAGAGGAAGGGAGAGAGATAGAGTCAGAAACATCGATGAGAGAGAAACATCGATCAGCTGCCTCCTGCACATCTCCCACTGGGGATGTGCCCGCAACCCAGGTACATGCCCTTGACCGGAATCGAACCTGGGACCCTTCAGTCCGCAGGCCGACGCTCTATCCACTGAGCCAAACCGGTTTCGGCAAGGAGCTGCCCCTTGGTGGTCAGTGCACTCCCACAGTGGGAGCACTGCTCAGCCATAAGCCCTGAGCTGGTCTCACAGCTGGCAAGTGCAGTGGCGGTGGCGAGAACCTCTCCTGCCTCTGTGGCAGAGCAAAGGATGTCTGACTGATGGCTTAGGCCCCAGGGAGAGTGGGCCTAAGCCATCAATCAGGCATCCCCCGAGGGCTCCTGGACAGCATAGGCCAGGCTGAGGGACACCCCTGCCCCCCAGTGCAGGAAACTGGGCCTATAGTTTACAAATAAAGTTTTCCCCTCTGTGACCTCTACTTTTATCTATGTATTTAATTCTGAAGCTATTAGGGGATGAGGTTGAGATAGTTCCCAGAGAATAATTTCATTTTTACTCTGCTGATCATAGTTCTTGAGCTGATATGTATCTCTAATTGAACACTGTAAAATCTATAGATTGTAAGCTCCATAAGGATAGTGATTATATCTGTCATACTTAGCTCTACATTAATAATACCCAGCATTATGCTTGGCATCTGATATACACTCAATAAATATTGGATGAATGAGTGGGTGAGACAAAGGACTCTGTGGTATGTGCATCTCAACATTCTGTGTCCGTATATAATCCCTATTGTCATCTATCTTGAATAAACTTGCTCTCTCCTGGTTGTAGTTAATTTTCTTCTAGGAATGGTTGATAAAGCATAGATTTATTTCTGTGGGACATAATATGGATGTTTTCTATCATAATGTGGGAAATAAAGTATGATAACAATTTCGAATTCATGTACATTTAGTTAATGAATTTATATACTGTGTTAACCTTAGTTGCCTTAAAATAAAGCCATAGATAATGGGTTATTTGAGACTATCAAGGTGAGTGACTAGCTGCTTCCTCCTGTGACTCTTGTGAGAAGACAAGAAATGTTTCTCATAATGGTCTACTCAGGAGAATGAAAGGGGAAGCATTTATCCATTGAATATCATTCCTAGTTGGTCAAGTCTTGCCCTATGAAGATTTAACTTCCCTGTACTTTCAGGTTGCATTTATGTGAGCAATGAGAAGATTGCCATCATGGCTGTGCATCAAGCACACGGCAAGAAGCAAGAGGCATTTAGTGCAGGCTTGAGGTGAGGTGCTGTCAGGTTTTACTTGCACCAAGATTGTCAAAGTCTGTGGGGACCTGGTTACCACAGATGTGGTTGGGATAAGAGGTGATGCTGAGAGATTTGAAGTGGTGCATAAGAGATGTTCCATGCACATATTAAAATGACTAATCACTTATAAATATGCCTTGAATGTTTCAGATACCATCATTGAGCCCCCAAAGTATACTTTGCTTGTATTCAATCTATGAATTCTGTAGCTGTTTCTAATAACACAGACTTCACTCTGGTGTTTTGACATGAGCAGAGCTTCAAGATTGAATTGCAAGATGACATTCAATTAAAACATATTTTAAGGGAAAAATATGAAAACAAACTAGATGTAAGGCAAATTGGAATTTAAAGGAAATGAAGACACACTGCTCTCCTAACAAAAGCCACATGATTTTTCTAGAACTGGGGTGATTTGAAAATATTTAATTGAAGTAAGATTTTATCTGATGATATTTATGCTTAGCATAATTTAATTTTTTATCAAAACTTGATACCTCAGTGTATTTGTAAAATAACATTAGACCCACTAACAGTTAAGATCAAATGCACAAAGAAGATTAATTGATTCTTCTATTCCCTGGGTAGAGTTGCCCATAGAAACCTTACACCTGTCCTGTCAAACAGTGTTAGAATAATTACACTCCTTCAAATCATGATGGCTAATAGAGAACTTAGTCTGACAGTTGATACCAATAGTCACCATCAGAATGGCTGTGCTCCAATAATAAATGTATTCATTATGGCCAAACCTAGATGAATCATAATAAAGTAGATTTCCTCATTTAAATCTAGTCTGCTGACATAAATTTCATTTTTACATGTTGATCCTAACTCAGTTCCAGGAGCACAGAGCTACTTCAATTTCATTCTACTACTTAAGATGCTCTGTAAGGTGCATTAAACAACAAGAGAGGAGCATATAATTTGGCAGAGTCCCCAAAATGTCATGTTATACTTCAAGGAAAATACCTGTGTTCTTGTGGACTGTGACTTACTTTTGCACCAGAACTTACTGGTGAATTTGTCAATTAGCTGAAGTTCAACATCCATCGTAAGCTATACAGTGACACATCTAGTCCCCAGGGATATGGCAAACTACATGTTCCCAGGGAGCTTGTAGGTTCCTTTGACAGACTGAGTGGGAAGTTGGATCCCCAGACTAATAGGTATTTCTCTCTCCTGGCAGCTTTAAGATCAAGTATACGACATAAAATGATTTAGTGTTCATGCATTTGCAGTAGATTCTATATGTGGAAGGTGGTTTCCCTGATAACATTGTGATGTCTCTCAGCTTAATTGAAGAAATCTAAGAAGTCAAGGCCTCTGTAACTCACCATTCTGCTTAAGAAATGAAAATAATTAGAAACCAAATGTTCGTGAAAAACAATGAAATAAGGAACAATTTTGTAGTGTATTTAAGCTATAAAACTGCCAACTTAAAAAAAAACACACACACGTGGTAGTACATAATGAACAACAGAATATGGAACAAAAATATATATATTATTTGTCAATCAAGGCAAGGTACATTATTATGTGGTATCAAAAAACTCCAAAATCTCAGCAGTTTCAATAAAATAGCAAATGCTTATTTTTTGCTATTGGTATTTACCAATGCAGGTTAGCCATAGGGTGGGGAGAAGAAGATTGAGGAACTCTGTCTGCTCCCCATAATCCTCATTCAGGCTAATGGAAGCTCCACCAACTTAAAACACTGTCATCTTAATACAAAACTCCTGGGCCTACTGCAACATGGGAAGACAGAGCTGGAGAGCTGAGCACAGTGCTTCTTCCTGAAAGTGACATTTAACTTTTGATTTCATTACACTAGGCAGGCCTAGTCATATGGCCTGTTCTAATTTCAAGGAAGTGGAAAAGTGTACATTCCTCTGTGTACTGGAGTGAAAAGAGAATTGAATATATAGAAGGGTGTTAGTAATGTCTATTACAATTTTAATCACAACTATCATTTTTTCACATACTTGGGAAAAGGACTTAACCTTTCTGAGTCTCAGTTTCTTCACATTAAAAGGGAATAATAAAATTTACCTTGAGTATTTTAAAAATATTTACCTAATATTTTAAAAAATACTCAACAGATTGTCCATCCCATAGTAAATATTTGATAAATAATGGTCATTTTATTTAACAGGGAAAATAGTCAACTCTTACAGTCGTGAATTACATAAGTTTATTATCTAATAGAGGCCCAGTGCATGAAATTTGTGCACTGGAGGGGAGGGTCCTTCAGCTTGGCTTATGCCCTCTCGCAGTCCAGGACCCCTCGGGGGATTTCTGCTGGCAGTCAGACATCATTCTTGCAGTTCAAGAGCCCTCGCTCCTTACTGCCCACCTGCTCACTGCTCCTTAGTGCTGCTGCGGAGGCGGAAGAGGCTCCTGCCACCGTCGCTGTGCTTGCCAGCCATGAGCCCGGCTTCTGGCTGAGCAGTGCTCCCTCTGTGGGAGTGCACTGACCACCAGGGGGCAGCTCCTGCACTGAGCATCTGCTCCCTGGTGGTCAGTGTGTGTCATAGTGACCGGTCATTCTGCTGGTCATTCTGCCATTTGGTCAATTTGCATATTAGGCTTTTATTATATAGGATACCAACAAGATTCATTATTTTAAAGCCGTTTTTCTCATCACTGTACACTGGACCTAAAAACGTTGATGTTTATACTTGTCTCCATTTGGGCCCACTAGACCTAAAGAAAGGTAATTTATGATTGATCAAGATATTGTTACCATTGGTATAATTAGTGTTATATGTTAAACACAGAAAAATCTGGCTACAGAACAAATTCATTCAGATGAATAATGAACACAATTAATATTTATGGTTTCTATGCATATATGTTCTTGTTTGATTCAAAATGTCTTTAGTAGTTTTCATGAAGTGTGGTTAATGTCTATGTTTCATCATCTAACTTGTCTTTGACTTATATTGTCAGTATCTGATGAGGTATCTTGCCTACTATTCCCGTATTACTGCTTCAGAACTCTTTGGTGATGTATACATGATGGGGATCCAATATATGTTGTCTGACTACTGGCAGTGTGGCTTGTATGTTTTAAATTAATAAAACAAATGTATTTATTTGTTGAGAAAAATCATTTTGATGAATACATTCCTAAAGTGTAGTGCATATATCTCTACCTTTAAACAAGGGTAATGAAAATTACCTTTGAAAATATTACCCAGTCTCTCAGATTCAAAAAACTCAAATTTACTTACCATGTATATCCATATGATTCAAGATGTCTCTACAGCCTTGATCTTTCTCTTAACTTCAGGTTTATATTTCTAACCTTAACAGGGTATCTTTATCAGAATATCTCTATCTTCCGTCGCCTACAATTCAACATGAACAAAGCTGACCTCATTATCTTTGCTCAAAAACAAAGCTCAGTTTTTCTTCCTCTAGTTTTCATTATCCATAGCCTAATCCATAACCTTATAGTAATTCTTAAAGTCTTCTACCCTATTCCTTACATCCAATCAGTAACCTAGTCCTATTGATACCACTTTCTGAATATGGCTTATATTTTTTCTTAATTCTACTGTTTTAGTTAATCTGATATCACTGAAATAATCATAATACCCCCAACTAGGTTCTTCACCTCTATTATTTTCCTCCTTTCACACCATCACTAGACAAAGCATGCTGTGTGTGTTTTTTTCCAGTGGATTTTTTTTAAAAATGATACATTAAAAAAGTGTTCTGGATACAAATTTTTGCACCTTCTCAAATAGCAGCAACAACTTGCTTCCAAATATGTTTGTCTACCTCTTGGACTATACAGCTACCTCCTTTGTAGAGTTCATTCATCTAGCTAGAAACCAGCTTAAAGCCCAAGACTATCATATCTCATACTCCAAGACTAAATGCAGTAAGCCATTCCTTCATATCTGGACATGAATAAAATGCCACACCATGCTGCATGATCTGATTTCCTGTATGGCCTCTGAGTGACTGCATAATGCCACCTGGAATTATTGGGTCCCCATGAGGTAAACTTGACCAATAAATGTGTCAGGCAAGTAAACCCCTTTATCTTTATGCTCTCTGCTAAAAATCAGGTTCCAATCCTGGCCGGTTTGGCTCAGTGGATAGAGTGTCGGCCTGTGAACCGAAGGGTCCCGGGTTCGATTCCACTCAAGGGCACATGCCCGGGTTGTGGGTTCGATCCCCAGTGGGGCAGCCAATCCATGATTCTCTCTCATCATGGATCTTTCTATCTCTCTCTTCCTTCCTCTCTGAAATCAATAAAAATATAAAAATATTTCAAAAGCAGGTTCCATTTTTTTCTAGCTTCCTAAAAATATCCAGCAACAGCAGTGTCAAACAAACCTGCTGAGAACAACTTACTGTCTCTTCAAAGCACCAGCCCCATGATGAAGCAGAAATCAGCTCAGTAATTCCCTGCCTCACACTTTTCTTTGTTCATGTCCCCCCTTTGTGCGTGCGTGTGTGTGTGTGTGTGTGTGTGTGTGTGTGTGTGTTAATCATCACCCAAGAATATTTTCCATTGATTTTTAAAGTGGAAGGGAGAGGGAGAGACAGAGAAACATTGATGTGAGAGAGACACATCGATTGGCTGCCTTCTGCATGCACCCAGACCAGGGCCAGGGAACTTGCAACCAAGGCACATGCCTTTGACTGGAATTGAACCTGGGACCTTTCAGTCCACAGTCCAATGCTCTATCCACTGAGCAAAACCAGCTAGGGCTCCCCTTTTATTCTTTACCCTCAAATCCCTTGTCTTGCCACCGCAAATACAGTGTCAACACATTAGTCTAGCCTAGGGCTCTGAACTAAGGGAACCAAGGCTAAGGCAAATAGTGAAAATCAAATAGTGCAAGGAGTAGACAGTAAAAAGCAAGTTTGCCCCCATCAAAACAAAACTCGTGTTCCAGATCCCCATTTTCCTGCCCCAGAGGCATCCACTATTACCAGTTTTGTGTGTCCTTCCAAAGATAGTCTATGCATATAGCACCTGCATGTATGGTATATTACCTACATACAAATATATGAATATTCTCCTTTTTACATAAGCAAAAACAGAATATGCTCATTGCACCTTGCATTTTCACAGAGTAAACTTTCCAAAACAAATCATATCATGGCACTCTCAAACTTAAAAATAAAATCTGATGATGCCTTCTCATTTCTTCCAAATAAAATTCCAATTTTTAGTATTGCAGACCTTTTATACTCTGGCCCCAAGCTATGACTATCACCATTCCCATCTAGCCCCCTGAAATAATGTGCCCTTTATTTAGCCACACTCAGGTATTTTCTGTTTCCCACACAACCAGTGCTCTTATATGTACATACATTTATGCATGCTGGTCTATATACACAAAATATTCTTTCAATATGTATGTGTTGAATGATTAAATGAATCATCAAATCATTGCAGTCAACTAATGACTGCAGTTAGATATTCTCTTTAAATGTTAGGTCTTTTTTCCTCTTCTGTGTAGTTAACTCAATTTTTAAAGCTGTGAACATATGTTTTAAACAGTATCTGCTAATATCTCTAAAATGGCTGTACATATTAAGGCAAGGTAGGCATAATGTTTTCAGAAGAAACCAAGATAAGTAAAATTATAACTTTAATTTTTATACACTCAGTTTTCTAAGAGTATAAAACAGCTGTTTGTGTTGTTTTGTTTTTTCATTACTTGCTGTTTTCAGATGATTCATTTAATTCTGGCTCTCAGTTGTGCCCCAGGTGATTTTTTTTCTGGAAATACAATAGGTGGATAAGTGAAGTGTAACTTTTCCTCACATTTTTCAAAATACTAATACAGAGCACAGATGCACAGGAGAAAGAAAAGAAAGGAGCATTCACCCAAATTGCCTTTTATCCTCCCTGCATGTGGAAATATCATTCTGCATTCAAAAACCTACACACTCATTAACATCCTCAGTATTCTATATGCAAAACTATAGTCAGATATGCCCAACTGCTTACTAGAATTGAAGGAAAGATGATCTGATATTTATACAAAATTATTAAAAGAAAATAAAGTTTTCAGTTAGAGTTTTGGGGTTAAGGCTTTGAGATTTTTGAAAGGAAGAAGTTATATATGCATGAAATATTGATTTATCCTTCTTGATTCAGGTCTCTCAGAATACTAACATCATGTAATGCATCTCCATTTGTTCATAATGCATTAAAGGGCATCCTACATTTTCCTCTCATACCTGAAGGCATTTTGAAATGAAAGCTTCTTTAAATAATATGCCCTTCTTAGAAAACAGCTTCTTTTTCGCTTTTCTATATCACTGTTTTTCACATTGTGATTGGTTGAAGATCTACAAAGGTTTCACTGCATCTCCTTAGAGCCATAATGGATTGTGCACACGCAGTGAAGCTTTTGTGGAAACTATTTCTTAAAAGACTGTCATGACTATCCTCATCCTTGAAGAGGGAGAACACAATAACAATTACTAACCAAACTGAAATGTCAATGCCCTTTGAAGTTGCAATTTTAAGTTAGTTGTATTATATATGAATGAAACAAGCAAGATAAGTGAGACACGTAGAGTTTATTAAATAAATTTTATTTTGGGTAATGAGATAGCAGAGCAAAATCCTATGAAGGAGATATAGTGGGTCAATTCTACTCATGTAATATTGCAGTGACCAATTTTTGTGGTTTTAAAAGGTGCTACACATATTTAGGCCCATTTGCCCATAGGCTAGTTTATCATGCCCTTATAGGCCTTAAATATATTTATTATGTTTTTATTTAAATTTATTTTTTATCTCACTATAATTTCCCGTGGAATGTTTTGTGTATAAAGTGCTTCATTTCCAGGGGGTATGTGTAAAATTGTATTGACTCATTATTTAAGTAGAACTTGGCATTTTTTAATGGCAGATGAGGAAGAAAATAGAGAAATGAAAGATGAAAAGGTGACATGTTTAGAGTAACAATTGGATATAATTTAGGGTTCCCAAAACAGGCTTTAGAGTCTTGAGGTAAATACACATATATTTGTGACCATAAGAAAAATCATAGTAAAACCCACTCATACTTTTCTGAGAGAAGTAGGTGTGGTAACTAGGCCTTAGATTATAGAAGAGATGGTGACTAATAGTTACAGGAATAGAGAAGGTAATTAATCCTCAGCATTTACATTTTTATGTTTTTCCCCATGGCAACATTTAGGGGGTTAAGAAAAAAAGGTGAAACTAAGGGGGAAATCTATCAGAAAAAAAAATGAAAGGAAACTTAGAAACAGGAAGAAAAAAGAAGCAATTAAATGAAAAGATTCAAAGTACTGACAATGTTAGATTCATTAAAAATAGCTGACTTCAGGTGCCACCTAATTCTCTATATTTTAATACATATTCCACCACAAACATCTTTTGCAACTAGGAAAATTGATATGAAGTGATATGAAGGTATTCTTTCCAAATGTCTTATGTTAACAGTATAATAACCAATTTTGGGCTATAATGAATCCTAGTGATAATAATAGATGGTTATCATTGATGAAATGCTTATTATGGTGTATCAGTAGCTACATGAAGCATTTTTATACTCAATATCATTAAATCCTTCCAACCTTTCTATGAGGTCAATACAGTGAATGGTCCATAGTTCACAGATGCAGAAATAGGCTCAGAAAGAAGTAATTTGCCTAAGATCACAGAGGTAATAAGTGATACAGCTGGAATTTAAATCTGTATCTTGTGGCATGACTCCAAAAAGTGTGCATTGACCACTTTAGTCAGTTTTGGAACACTTTTATATTGAATCTGGTGTCTTCAGTCATTTACTATTGGGTTAGGGGAGAAGCAAATGAAATCAGGGGTGAATGTTGTTTCTTTCATGGTAATCTGATTGATTTATTCCACATTTATGGAGCTTCCATTTATCAAGAGGAAGCATTAGAAATTATATGCCAAAGCATGAGAAATACAAAGATGAATAAGATATAATATGAGTGAGCAAGTAACATAGGATCATGATTCAGAATGGTAGGAGAAATGAGATATAAGCATAGGTTTTGGTGGGGGCAAATAGGAGAGATAGCAAACCAAGTTTGGTGGTTTCAGAGATGATATCTCAGAAGTCCCAGTGAGACTTGTATATGAAAATAGGTAGGTAAGCAAAGACAGGTAAGGATAGCAGACGGACTGGCCTTGCAGGCAGAGGGAGCATCATGTTTAAGTACTTGGAGAGGAAAAATAATATGGTACATTTGAGGAACTGCAAGTAGTTAAGTAAAGCTATAACAACAGCACTGTTCAGTTGACCATATTGTTGTATCTCAGCTGTTCAGGATCAGGGAGTAGGTTTCTAGCCTCAGTGATCCTCTGAAGAGTGTCCTAAAGAGAGTTGAATTGCACTTTTAGAAAATGTTTCTTTCCTACAATTCCTCAGTGCC
Organism: Myotis daubentonii; assembly: GCF_963259705.1. Classification (NCBI taxonomy): domain Eukaryota; kingdom Metazoa; phylum Chordata; class Mammalia; order Chiroptera; family Vespertilionidae; genus Myotis; species Myotis daubentonii. Next base: position 66,746,647 of record NC_081861.1, on the reverse strand, counting down.
CTTTGAAATCTGTAGCATCTAACAACCTGTCAACTTTCGACTGTCCCTTGGATTAAAGAAAAGTAGAGTCTGAAGACTGCTGTCTTAAATAAAACCTTGAAACCTTAGCTGCTAAGTGGGATAGGTAGAAACTATTTGAAACCCTCTACCCCAATCATCTCAAAAGATTGGAGGCATAATTATTTCTGAATTAGAACACAGCAAACACAATGTATTATGACTGTGAAGGCATTACCATTAGAAAACCAGACTCAAAACAAATTGTCATATAGCATATGTGCATATCTTATCCAATTTGGGCAATGAGAAAACTATGCCCATATGGCATATGTTTGATTTGGCAGTCAGTTTGTGGCATGCTGGGTAGATGATTGAAAAGGAGTAGGGAAAAGGCATCTAGGTTAAATGACATAATTTCCCTTCCACTGAGCTTTTCTATATTAGTATAGAACTTGAGGCAAAAAGTGTTGTTAGTATTATGGTTCTCAACTACATAACCATGCAAAGGAATTCTTAAGCTTGGAATATTGCAAGTTTTTTTTTGCCCAATTCACCATATACTTATTATTTATCACCTACTATATGCTAGATACTGTGCAATGTGCAGCAGAGGACCTAAAAATAGATTGTCATCTATTGGAGGTAAAAAAAAGAGTCAATAAGTGACTAACTTTAAAATACTGAGGTAGTATTTAATGACATATGAGGACACTTCCAAAGGCTTCATGAACACTGTAGCATTTGAGCTGATCCTTGATATGAACATAAAATATCAAGGTGATAGGAAAATAATGTGGGCTGTAGAAAGGATGATGATGATGATGATGATGATGATGATGATGATGATGCCCTAGTCAGTTTTGCTCAGTGGATAGAGCATCGGCCCATGGATTGCAGGGTCCCAGGTTCAATTCCAGGCAAGGGCATGTACCTTGGTTGCAGGTTCCCCAGCCCTGGTCTGGGTGCATGCAGAAGGCAAGCAATCTCTCTCACATCAATGTTTTTCTCTGTCTCTCCCTCTCCCTTCCACTTCTCTAAAAACCAATGGAAAAATATCTTCAAGTGAGAATTAACAACAACAAAACCAATAAATAATAATAATAATAAATGTAAACAAAATATACAAATAAAATGATAAAAACAATAAAATGTAATTTCACTATCTGTGAAATTTTTTTCTGAACACTGCATATGTTTAGCTCATTTCTCTTCATAGCAACCCTATGTTGTAGGCCTAACAATTGGTAAATATTAGAGATGAAATTCAAGACAATGCAATCTGACCACAGAATCTATATCCTTAAATGCTCCCTTATTGTGTCATAAATCAGTGAATGAGATACAAGAAGCCTTAAGGAGCCAATTAATTAGGAGTCGTTTATTGCATGCGGCCCAGAGGGAGGGGTCTCTTCCAAATCTCTGAGTAACACATACAGGAAGTTTCCTGTATTTATACTTTTCAAGCTTCTTGGTCTGCAGATTTCACAAAGAGCACTGTGTGGATTATTGTTACAGACAGTTGTAACTTTGAATACATAATGAGTTAGTGCTTGGCATAAGAATATATGAATTATTATCAGTATTAGTCTATATTAGTCTATTACATTGGATGGCTAGCTTGCAAGGTCAGACAGTTAAGTTTTTATCTTTTTCTATTATTAAAACTAAATACAAAGTCATTTTATATAAGAGTGTTTTAAAGTGACAGAGTTTACAGGACTAGGGATTATCTAACAATAGCAGAGAGTTTCTATCACAGTAAAGAAGCCATAGTGGCCCAGCCAGCATGTCTCAGTGGTTGAGTATCGATTTATGAACCAGGAGGTCATGGTTCTATTCCCAGTCAGGGCACATGCCTGGGTTGCAGCTTCGATTCCCAGTGTGGGGTGTGCAGGAGGCAGCCAATCATGGTTTTCCTTTTGTCTACTGATTTTTTCCTAATTTCTATACATGTATTTAGTCAACTAAATTAGGCAAGCTAATTGGCAGCAACATTCATAACAGACATATATGCCATGGATGTTGACAATAATCCAGACAAGCCAGCAAATTCTGAGTGGAAGCTTCTAATCTGTCACTTTCCCTTCACTGGTAAGTGATAGAGCCAAGATTTTATTTACTCTTATAGCACATAAGGTATTTAACATTGCTGACAAATCTGACACAAGGCAAATTGGAAATTAAATGAAGATGAGGCAGTCATTGTGGGTAAAGTTTATATGTTGGTTCTTCTAATTAATACAAAGACAAACCAATGACTCAATGGGGAAATAATATGAAAATTGTAGTGCATGATGTGCACACTCAATATAATCTTCTTAGAATAATAGCTACCATTTATCAAATTCTCTATATTCCAACCAATGTACGAAGAACTTTAGATTAGTATGTATTAAATCACCCGATGTTCACTATTTGAAATAGATTATGTTAGTATTTCTATTTTAAAACAATGACACTGAGACACAGAGTTCTTACATAAGTTGACCAAGGTCAACACAATTAGTAGTGGAGCTGAAATTTGAATCCAAGAAGTGTGCTTCAGATGCTGCACTTTTAACCACTACACTGTACTACCTCTTGTACTCCAAGAATAAAAAGAGTTCCTCATTCCAAGTATACCACATTTTCCATGGTAGTAACTCATATTTCTAAGGTACAATTTAATACTCTTAAGCAATAAGCAACTAATTATGTCAGATTCTTCCCACACCTAAGTCTTTCCCTTATAGGAAGTCAGACCTAAGGAGATAAATTAGTGGTTTTAGGCTATTAGAATAACATTTAATTTACTGCTGAAGTAATGGGGTAATGCATTAAATGGTGCCCTTGAATACACTGTGAGAAATATGTCTCTAAAATAGTGTATATAGCCCTTAAGAAAAAGTCATCATGATAAAGGCTTCTTTGTCAAATCCTCAGAGTTTTAACTTTGTACAATGTACAAGGCACTTTCTTAAGCCAATTGTAATTGAGGTTAATTATTTTGGCCATGACATGAGAAAACCTACCTGGTTTCTCTTTTCTGTGAAAAGAGAATAGGGAGTGATTATAAATGAGCACAAAGTTTTTTGAAATAAGTTTTTTTTTTAAATTAGACTGGTCATGGATGCACAGCATTGCAAATATACTAAAATTCATTAAATTGTACACTTAAAATGGGTGAATTTTATAATTTGTATAATGTAAATTAATAAGTTATTTTGATAAATCCACATAATGTTAAAAAGCCTGGGTGAATATAGAAAAGTAAAATTCATATCTCGATGCTATGATATATGAATTTTACAGAGTTGTCAGTGTATGTGTGTGTGTGTGTGTGTGTGTGTGTGTACTATGCTGGTAGGAGGAAAGGCCCTATACCTCCCTACAACAACTCTACTACATTTTGCTAATTTACTATTATAAAAAAACAAAACAAATAAATAAAAAAACTACACCAAAACTCCATCCTGGAGACTACAGCAGCTGCAGCAATAAAGTAACAGCGTAACAGCTACCTGACTCTTTCACATGAGGTTTAACTTAAAACTTTTAGCAGTAAGAATTCTCTGCAACAATTAGTTCTCTCTCTCTCTCTCTCTCTCTCTCTCTCTCTCTCTCTCCCCCCTCTCTCTCTCCTGTCTTAGAATTTCCTCTAGATTCTAATACATCCTGTCTGTGCTTTTGAACTGGCCTCCTGTTCAGCTGAAGATCATTGAATATTCCAGTCTATTGATCTACAATACAAAAAAATGTTTTATATATTTTTAAAAGCCATTGTTCAACTCTATTTTTAGAAACTTTTCACTCAGGATCAAAGGTCTACACTGAACCTATTAATTTCTCTGGCCAAGAAAATAAATAACAAACACAACATTAATTTCCTCTTAGATTAAAAAAAAAGTTTCTGACCTCTACATAATATTGTTTAAAAAAATCTGAAAGGAAAATGTTGGCAGATTGATATTGATGTGGGAGAGTAAAGTTGGCCTTGTACGTGGGACCTATCAATAGTGTTGGGACCTGCCTCAAATTAAGCTAATTGAGTTCCACAGTTGGGGGGTGGGCATAAATTGTCTTATTATTTCACATTCATTTCCAGCATTCATGTATTGATGTATTGTCAGGCTTCAGTGATAAAGATGATAAAGTTGCTCTACACATGTAAGAAATGTGAAAGTGACTCTTAAAGTTTCAATAAGTACTCCTCAAGGTCTTTTGTATAATCCAGTGTAATTTAATACTGGAATGATTTACCCTTGCATTATTAGATATAGAAATAATTCTTGGCTTTGAATTCAGAATCCCTAATCTCTCCTTCATCCTTATACATTTGCACCCTTTTATCAAAAGTTCTTATGAAGCCCAAACTATTCCTCTGCTCTACCCTGTCAAACTCTTCTCTATGTAAAGTGATTTATGCACACTTCATCTCCCTTATTTTCCAGATCTGTGTCTATATTTCTTTCATGTGGAATCTTTTCTTTCTATGCATAATTTTATCTCTTCCCACCTTTAAGACCCAGCCAAAACTCTTCTCCCTAATAAGGCTTTTCTGATTACTTCACTTGCCTTTCATATATGAATACAAATTCTACTGTTAGTATCATATCCAAGAGGTTTTATTAGTTGGCCAAAGTCAACTTAAAGAAATTTCTTCTTGAGATAAAATTATGTAGCTTTTTAATAACTAATTTTACCTTAATTAGCTTTAAAGTAAAATATGAACTTCCTCATCCTATTGATAAATATTATATTTGCTTAACTGTTCAGTTATTCTAATTTTAAAAATATGAACTTTGTTACAACTGTATTGCATCATTGCTATTTTTTGTTTTTGAGTAGCATAAAATGGATTTTTTCTGGGCAAGGATATTGAAAAAATGTGATAGTTCAAGTTGTTTGAATTGGTAATATAAATCCCAAATGATTATAAAAATAACAAAATTTTATAAAATTTTGAAAATAAAACTGGGAAGGGTATTTCTATTTGGTTAGGCTAAATGTAGTGCATAAGCATCCTGTTCAGAAATCACGGAGATGCTCTATCTGCACATTGTCAAAACAAATGATAAAAAAGCAAAGCCTAAAGCTTTAGTTCTCATTGAATTGTATTATCTTCTCTTCCTCCCTCCCTCCCTTCCTTCCTTCCTCCCTTCCTTCCTTCTCTCCATCTTTCCATCCATTCTTCCTTTTTTTCTTTCATAAATATTAATCAGGTACAGAACCTACTACAATTCAAAGAAACACTTTTATTTTACTTCCTCTAAATTGGCCTATATATATTCTCCTAAGGAAAAAAAAAAGAAGAATAGACTAGGAAAGAACAGCAGATTGTGGCAAGTTCCAGTGCTTAATTTTCATTTGATACACACATCTGTTCCAGTGTTTATTTTCATGAATTTATCAACTGATAAGTCCTATTTAAGAATCAAGTTTTCATAGACGTGACATAATTTTTAGACAATCAAAACAGTAACATATGGTTTGAGTTTTTCTTAGTTTAATGCCTTTTTCCTGTTATTTTAACAGTGAAAACACCAAGTAAAAGTAAAATTCATAGGTATTAGCGATTAAGTATTTTCTTTGGTCAGTTTAACTTGTTTTTAATGTCACATTTCAGCTATTAAATCTAGAGGTAAAAACTTAGTACAAGGCATAAGGGTTTGTTAATCTGCAAACATCAGGAAATAGCCTGTTATTATATCCTAATGTTTCCCTTTCCATTTCCTGAAATGCTATATCTTTCTTGCCGTAGGAGGGAACATAATCCAGGCCCGAGTCATAGTTTCTTCTAGGACTGTAACTACAGAGACAATCATACCAGTCAGAGAATCTACAAAGTGATATTTTCCTGATCTCAGCTCTGTTTCAAAGGCCTTTCGAAACCAGCCAGATCACTAATGTTTGAAAGGGTTATATATCTGTGATACATATTTAAGATAATTTCCTTCTACAAGTATGTTATCATCCCCTCTTATCAATCATACTACCATTATAACCTTCCATTTCCATCCTTCTTAAATTACAGTTTAGTATTTTGTTTTACTGTAATACATGTGAGCATGATAGATCTGGAGAAAGACTTTAGTTAGTGAATCAGATTTAGGCACCAAAGAAATGTCTGCCTTTTTCATTATAGATCCTGACCTTCCAGCCATCAAAGCAATTATTTTAGGTTAAGGTGGCATCTTAATGAAATCATAATTTAAGTAAAAGTATATAGCATACAAAGAATAAAACCATTACCGGTTATTAAACGTCTGCACAGGTTATCTAGGAGTAGCAATGGAAAACATGAGTAAAATTTGGAAGGAGGGGAACAGCTACATTTTGATGAGGGATGGGAAAGAAAAATTTACTGTGTATGCAATGTAGACTTATATTAAAATTCCCTGTGAAAGTTCCTCAGTAACATGAAGACAATTGCCTAGACAAGACAAGTAAAAAAATAAGAAGGGAGATTTATGTAAATAGGTGAGAGAAGGGAGCCAAAGACAGACCTCAAAACTTACCTTAGAGTAGCTTTGGTCTACAATAGGAAACACTGACTTGAAATTGAAGAAAGTATATAAATCTACTGTGTGCGTGTATACATGTGTGCTCATCTATGCATATGCATGTGTGTATGCATGATTCTATATGCTTAAAATATTTTGCACAAAAAAATCATGCATATAAGTACTGGTAATTGATACAAGATTTTAAAGTAAAACCATCTTTGGAACCAGGCTGGAAACAAAGGAGGCTTGTAAATGGTCAATAGCATTTTACTTACAAAGGCCTGAGGAAAGTGCTAGGACAATTTATGGAAAACCAGATAAAAGTATGCCTAACACCTATATGGCTCTTCATGGCTCTGCTTTATGTCAACAGCTCAAATTTTGCACTGGGACCTTTGATAGCATAAAAGGCTCAGATCTCTCTTGATATTCAGTGGTTCAAAATAAATGCTCTATTGCACTCTGTGTAACAAGAACATCTCTTACTATTCTTTGACACTGTTAACAGTGGTACACAGCTTATGCTATGGTCAAGGAGAATTTGAATCATTTAGTAGAAAGGCTTAAGTAAAATAGCATTTCTAGAAGCAACTCAGATTCAGTCAATTGGACTAAAGAATAAAAGCTTGTGGCAAGTATAGTGGTTTTCAAATTGGAAAAGATAGAACAAAAATTGGGAAGAGACACTAGCTAGTTTTGCTCAGTGGATAAAGCATCAGTCCATGGACTGAAGAGTCCTGGGTTCAATTTCAGTCAAGGGCACATAACTCAATTGCAGGCTCCATCCCCGGCTCTGGTTGGAACCATGCAGGAAGCAAACAATCGATGTGACTCTCTCACATTGATGTTTCTCTCTCTGTCTCTCCCTCTCCCTTCCACTCTCTCTAAAAGTCAGTGGATAAGCATCCTCAGGTGAGGATTAGCAAACAAACAAAAAATTTGGGAAGAGGAAATTAAAACCCAATGATCAATGACATTATCATAAGAGGGCACTGAGTTTATAATAACTAAGTTTACTCTCCAGTCTCAGGTGACCTCATTCTGTTCAAGAAAGAAGGGAATGAAACTGCCCAGGTTAAATTAATTTAAATGTATATAAAGTCTGGTACCTAGGTTCATAAAACTACTTTATATGACATATATGAACTGAATCGTTTCACCCCCTCAAATGCATTTATTGAAACCCTAACTCTCATTATGATGAGCTTGGAGATATAGCCTTTGGAAGATAATTTGGTTTAAGATGAGGCCATGATCTTATAGTGCCCTTATAAGAAGAGTCACCAATGAGCATGCTTTCTCTCTCTCTCCTTGCCATGTGAGGACACAGGAAGAAGGTTGCCATCCATAAGCCAGAAAAAGAGTGTCACCAGACACTGACCATGCTGGCACCTTGATCTTGAATGTTTGGTCTCCACAACTATAAGAAAATAAATTTATGTTATTATACCACCCAATATATTGTATTTTGTTATGGTAGCTTGAGCCTACTGAGACAGAGAGGGAGACCTGGAAAGGAGTCATTAAAAAAAAAAAGCTTTAGGACTTTTAGTTTACTAAAAGATTGACTGACATATTAAAATGTGATAAGACCAAGAAGAGGTAAATGCTGAGTTAGGCTATAGTAATGAAGATGCAGATCCCACTACAAGAACAACAGCAGGTGCTAATATTCCTTTACTGTGGTGAGCCCACTTCTTTAATGTTATACTAAGTTCATAACACTGCATCTTAATGGGAAATATTACAAAGCAATATCTAAAAGAGGGTAGCCAATGTTGTAAGAGGGGAGTTAAAAAGCAGGACTGAGTATTAGGTACAGCATGTTGCCCTGTGTCAGGGGTGAGAGCATTTACACTGTAGTGTGAGCAATAGTATATAGCAACCCTACTGCAATTCAGGAAAGGTGCCTTGTAGTTCTGGTTTTTCCCCTGAATAAAATGATTGTGTAACTTTGGGCAAAGGAGGATGATAAACCATACAATCTCCAGGGAACTATATAAGCTTTAAAGTTTCTTCTCACTTAAGAGTCTATGATTCTTCATTTAGGAATATCTTACAGTAAATGAACACTTTCAGAACAAGATAACTGCTATCGAATTACAGTGGTATGTTCAGTATGTAATTAATTATTTTTTAATGCTTGGTACCCACCATAACAGAAGAAAAGAGTGAGCCTTCTGAAGAAAGAATCACCATGTTTTCTAGCATGTGTTTTAGTCTGTGCAGTCCTACTAAGACATGTGTCCAGATTGAGGAGTGGGAGGAGGACAAACAGAGTTGAAAACGGCATTGTTAAGACATCTATCACAGTATTCTGGATTTAAATTATTGCTGTTTTTTTGGCCACAAATCATCAAGCATTGCTGTGGTAACTCTGATCAATAGCATGCAATAAAACAGAACAAAACATGGGACTGGGGTGTATAATTTGTGTTCAAATATCAGATTTAGTAGTTAAGAGTAATATGATTTTAGGCAAATTTAACCACCACCATAATCTCCACCATTGTTATGATAAAAATAGCAGCAATCAATGCTATAAATTGAGCATCATTAGGTTCCAGGTTGCAATTAATTATTTTATTAATTTGCATAAAACTCTACAAGGTAGGCATAATGGCTCACATTTTACATGAGTTCACACACAGTTACACAGCCAATAAATTGCAAAGTTAATTTATTAAAATTATTTGATTCTAATGTCTATACTTTTAGCTTCTTTTTAAAAAAATGTATTTTCACTTATTTCAGAGAGGGAGAGGGAGAAATAAAAACATTAATGAGGAGAGCTTCATTGATCTGCTGCCTCCTGCGTGCCCCACACTGGGGATCAAACCTGAAGCCTGGGCACCTGCCCTGACCAGGAATTGAACCATGACCTCCTGGTTCTTAGGATGACACTCAATCACTGAGCCACACCAGCCAGACCTTTTGGCTTCTTTATGATATTACTCTGCTTCCTGAGACTCTGTTTTCTCATCAATATAATGAGGAAAGTCCATTGTAATAATAATATGATGTTAGAAATAAATGAAAACATTTACTATACATTAATGATTCCATAGATCATGACTTTTGTTATTAGCTCCTCCTCCAGCCCTATCCTTATAAACACATCAGAGAATCAGGCAGTGAGACTTTTCATTCCTTATTCAAGAATATGCATTGATTGGTTGTTTCCACAAGAGCCATGTCAAAATTTAATGTCCTAGTAGATAAGAAAAATCACTAACAAGATACTCAAGTAATAAAACATTGTTTTTGCCTATCACTCTTTCCCACACTGACAAAGGCAATCTCTGTGTGTATGTAGACATGTTTTCTAGTGCTGGAAAGGATGCAGAGAAAAGATACTGCTGGTACTAGAGTTAAATCAAACAATGTTTCTGAAGGACAACATGACTTTATATCTCAAAAGCCTTAAAATTGTCCATGCCATTAAGCCAGCAATATTTCTTTTAAAATGTGCCCTCAGAAACTAATCATTTGTAGACAAAAATATATGTATATAAACATCATTGCAGACTTATTTATAATTCTGGTAAATTGAAAACAACCTGAATCTCCCATAACAAGAGAGTGGCAAAATAAAGTATAGTCATGAAACATTAAGCAGCTGTCAAAAACACGTTTTCCTGTGCCATGGGGAAATCTTTATGGGATATTCTTAAATAGAAACTCCAAGATATAAATTTACATAGAATATAACCCTAATTTTTGTTAAACTTGTGTATGTGCCCATGAGCATGCACACATGCGCGCGTGCACACACACACACACACACAAACACACACACTTATGCACACAAAAAATATTGGAAGGTACTAAATCAAGGTCTTAACAATCATTATCTCAAAACAGTGAGTTTATTTTTTTTAAAAAATCTCATTTAATATTTTTGTGGTTATTTTTAAAACAAATTAACTTGCAGCTACCAATAACAAGGAAAATCATGATTAGGGGTCCGGTCTCTCATATAAACAGTTAAAATATACAGGAAATTATTAAACTATCCTTAATGTGTATGATGTCATGATATTGAAACTCATTGTGGTATTCCAATATATCAAATGACTTTCCTTTCCAAACGAATATGGGTGATGACCATGGAGAGAACAATCTCTTATCTCATTATTTCAAGAGATCACTTGATCTTGTGTCTTGGGTAACATCCAAACATCATTGAAGATAGTGATATTTCTCTTCTTGAATACCTTTAGTGATAAAACATACACATTAACAAGCCTTTAAAGGTAAAACAACCAGAACCATTTCACAACCAATTTTTTTTCTTTTTTTATTGTTTAAAGTATTACAAATAATATAGTACAGTTAATTTTCTACTGTGTGGGAGGGGGGCAGAGGAGGATATAGTAAAAGACAACTCAGCATCTCCATATTTGATCAATTATCACAGGAAAGAAAATACAATTCAAACAAAACTGATCAAAAGAGAAAAGTATTCTATTTTATGGTCTGTCAGTGAGGCTAAGATTCATAGACAGGAAACTGGACCTGACACATCCTAATTACCTTGATGTCAAAGCCAACCTTGAAATTTCAGATATATGGAGTTCTGTCTTAAATAGCTTTCTGTTAGAAAAATGACACTCACTATTTTCATTACTCTTGGTATTTTTCAAGTTCTCTGACAACATTAACTCCTCCCCCAGGAGTTTAGAAATATTTTTGCTAGCAACCTAAATTCCATTATTCTAAACATATAGTTAATTTATCATTTAGTTTAGTATTAGACAATTTAGAAGAGAAATATATACTAACAATGCCAATATCTAGTACATGAAACCTGATATGAATTGGCTAATGCATTTTGAATTGACTGGCTCATTGATTAGCATCCACTTTATGAGCATAGACACTGTTGTGTTTATGTAGGTTATATTTAAGTGGTATGAGAGTTTCTGTTTCCACTTAACAAATTTCTGCAAGAACCTGTAGCTTTGCAGATATGTCAATTTCACACTTTCCTTCTTTAATTAGAAACTATATAAAATGCATACATACCTTGGTATTTATAGAAATGAAACAAGATAAACCTATACTCTAAACATGTGCAGATTCTCTCTTCCCTCATCCCTACTAAGGGCCTTTCATCCAGTGTCTACTCCCAGTACTCAATTTGCTCAGAACAGCAATATAAGCCTTTGGACTGGAGTTCTAAATCCCAAGCTTTTATAGATTCCCATGTTTAGAAGGATGTCTGTCAATTTAAATTTCATACTGTCTTTTCCTATGCTGAACTTTACATTCCCAAGACTATTTTGAAACTACCAATTTTTATTTCTTAATCCCTTCACCTTTTTTACCCAGTCCTCCAACCCCCATTCTCTCCAGCAACCACCAGTCCACTCTCTGTGCCAATGCTTCTGTTTCAGTTTTGTTTGTCCATTTATCTTGTTGTTTAGATTCCACATATAAGTGAAATCATATGGTATATTTCTTTTTCTGATTGACTTATTTCAGTGAGTTTAATTCCCTCTAGGTCCATCCATGCTGTCACAAATGGTAAGATTGCATTCTTATTTATGGCCGAGTAATATTTCATTGTATACATGTATGGTGTCAGGTGGATATAGCAAATATCAATGGGACACTTTGTAAAGTGCAGGATTGTCTAACCATTATTCTTTACATCTGAAACTAACACAAGTAATATTTAAATTAAACTGTAATTGAAAAATTAAAAAGAATAAATTTCACAGTTTTGAGGGAGTTAATCCTCACCTGAGGATATTTTCCCATTGATTTTAGATAGAGTAGAAAGGGAGATGGAGAAAGGGAGAGAGATTTAGAGATAGGGATCTATTGGTTACCTCCCACATGTGCCCGGCCAGGGCCAGGGATTGAACCTGCAGCCCAGGTACATGCCCTTGACCAGGAATTGAACCTGTGACCCTTCCGTGAGTGTGTTAACACTCTAATTACTGTGCAACACTGGTCAGGGCTCACATTGGTTTTACTGATGATATGAAACTAATAGACAACTCAGAATTAATTGGATGTCAAAATCCAAATCTATATAACTTGAAATATTAACCATTACTGGTGTATGTGTAGGCAGCTGGATTTGATAATTTGGAACAAATAAAAATTTCCCCTATTTCTGCTTTGTTGAACCAACTCGATGAATTGGAAAGTATTAACAATGAATAAGCATAGATATTAAATGTGAATTGTATTAGATATTTCTAGTCATCCTGAAAATGTATGCAGGCTCAAACTTAGGGCCTAGCAATAGATCTTACAATTTTTTATAGGGAAACTTTATTTTTTGAAGAATTATTAGGAGAAACAGAAAGGTAAATTTTCCCAGTGCCTCCATGAGGGAAACTATCAGAACTCTAGTCAAAATTAAAGCTATTGGGATCTGAATCTCAGAATCCAGCAGGGCTCAGGAGCACAAATCCAACATTGATAATTGTAGATGCTCCACTGACCCAGTCTCCTCTCAAACCCTTGCTATAACTCACTCTGCCATAAGGAAATAAGGTTCTTCTTGGCAGAGCTATGAGCCATTCATGGATAAAGAGACTCACATAAAGAAATAAGGATCATCTTGACAGGCTATAATAATTTATAACTATTCAAAAGAGTTTTTCTTCTCTGTCTGAAGAGAAAGAGGAAAGAAGGAGAAATCACTGATGAGGGAAGACCTCACTTCTCCCAGTTAAAAGACCACAATGTGCTACACACGCCTAACTGTACAATGGGATGTAGTAGAAACTAGTACAATGAACTAGGAGTCAGATTTTAATCCAGGTTTTGTTCTTTACAAGCCATGAGACAATGCTCAAGTCACTTGACCTCTCTGGACTTTAGTATCCCTAAAATAGATGTTTTGGCCTAGGGGTCTCAAACTCACATGCCTGAAAGGGCCAGGCAGGCAATGCACATCTGATCATGTAATGTATCTAGTGTGAGAAAATAAATAGTCTAAGCAACAGGGTTATAGAAATTGTTGCCCTGCTTTAGAATCAGGGAAACAATAAGAAGTGGTGGGAAGTGAGGTAAACTGGAGAACCTGAGTTTTATTTCAAGGGAACTGCCACTACTAAGGTAATTTTTTAGCAGATAATTGCTTTGAGAGAATACAGGTCCCATTTTTTCAAACTTTCTGACTCATCAAAAGAAACTGGACATCCAGATTTCTATGCAAACCTTCTTCCTTTAAATGTTAGCAATTAATTTGGATTATTTTACAACACTGTGCAGGCCAAAAAAAGGCCACACCTTGGGTTGGACAGCCAGTTTGCAACCTGTAGTTTACTTAATCTGTAAAACTCTACTGTTATATTAATAAGCCCAGTTAGAGCTATTTTTAAATTCTGGCCTTAGTTTCTGCTGATGCCATTTCTCTGTCTAATCTCTGCTCCTTAGCTATACTCTATCCTTTATTACTCACCTGACATTTTTTATCACAGTTTTTGACACCACTATCACCTCTGCTTCTTCAGCCAGCACTCATCCAATAACACTTGAGAAGACCCAACCCTACCTAACATGTATGGCCCTCTAGCCATGGCCCTCTCACTCCCGTAAACTAACCATTCTTCTCATCAAACTACCCACTATGCCCAGGTTTTAGAACACCTTGCATTAGTCAGTCTATGCCTTGACTAGTGCCATATTCACCTATGATAGTAGCATATAACTTTAAATAGAGAGAGCATATTAGTCTTATATGGAAATATTTCCAGACAAGTTAAACTTGAATGGTACATGTCTTAGTCCATTTGGGCTGCCATAAGAAAAATACCACACTCTGGGGGCTTATAAACTATGGAAATTTGTTTCTCACAGTTCTGGAAGCTGGAAATATGATAATAGGGTGCTGACATGTTTGGGTGACTACAGATTCCTCATTGTACCCTCACGTGGTGGAAAGGGAGAGCTAGTTCATAGAGACCATTGTGAGATAAGAACATCCAAAAGGTCCCACCTCCTAAATCAATCATATTGGTCATTAGGATATCAACATAAGAATTTTGGAGGGGCACAGACATTCAGAATGTAGCAGTTGCATTATATTACTGGTAACATGAGATAACAAATTAATGTTTCATCTGACTATACACTCTTCTAATACATGAATCAGCAAACAAACTAAATCTTATTGCAGAAGGTGTTCTTTTTTTTTTTTTTCCTTTTTTTTTAATTAAATCTTTATTGTTCAGATTATTACATTTGTTCCTCTTTTTTTTCCCCCCATAACTCCCCTCCTCCCAGTTCCCGCCCCACCCTCCGCCCTCACTCCCCACCCACTGTCCTCATCCATAGGTGCATGATTTTTGTCCAGTCTCTTCCCACATCTCCCACACCCCTTTCCCCCCAAAAAATAGTCAGTCCATTCCCTTTCTATGTCCCTGATTCTATTATAATCAACAGTTCATTCTGTTCATCAGATTATTTATTCACTTGATTCTTAGATTCACTTGTTGATAGATGCATATTTGTTGTTCATAATTTGTATCTTTACCTTTTTCTTCCTCTTCCTCTTCTTAAAGGATACCTTTCAGCATTTCATATAATCCTGCTTTGGTGGTGATGAACTCCTTTAGCTTTTCCTTATCTGTGAAGCTCTTTATCTGACCTTCAATTCTGAATGATAGCTTTGCTGGATAAAGTAATCTTGGTTGTAGGTTCTTGGTATTCATCACTTTGAATATTTCTTGCCACTCCCTTCTGGCCTGCAAAGTTTCTGTTGAGAAATCAGCTGACAGTCGTATGGGTATTCCCTTGTAGGTAACTGAGTTTCTTTCTCTTGCTGTTTTTAAGATTCTCTCTTTATCTTTTGCTCTTGGCATTTTAATTATGATGTGTCTTGGTGTGGTCCTCTTTGGATTCCTTTTGTTTGGGGTTCTCCGCGCTTCTTGGACCTGTAAGTCCATTTCTTTCACCAGGTGGGGGAAGTTTTCTGTCATTATTTCTTCAAATAGGTTTTCAATATCTTGCTCTCTCTCATCTTCTGGCACCCCTATAATTCTGATGTTGGCACGCTTGAAGCTGTCCCAGAGGCTCCTTACACTATCCTCGCATTTTTGGATTCTTTTTTCATTTTGCTTTTCTGGTTGGATGTTTTTTGCTTCCTCGCATTTCAAATCATTGACTTGATTCTTGCGCTCCTCTGGTCTGCTGTCGGGAGTCTGTATAATATTCGTTATTTCAGTCCGTGTATGCTTAATTTCTAGTTGGTTCCCCAATATAAGATCGAGGGTCTTATTAGTTTTCGTGTAGATCTCATTAAGTTTATCGACAGCTTCTAAACAGTTCTTGAGAGACCTTAAAAGTGTGGTTCTGAACTCTATATCTTCCATTGACAATTTTGTCCTGTTTCTTTGTCTCCGCATTTTGTTATGCTTCCTTGGTGCACCCCCTAGTGGTCTTTGTTCGCAGTCTTATAGTTAAACCTTGATTGTTGTAGCTAATCCCAGGGAGGGTTTGACCTCCAGGCCAAGTGGCTATGAGAATCAGCTGTGTCAGCAGTGAGAAAACTTCTGTCCTCTAGGGAGGTGCTAATCTAGCCTTTGCCTGAGGCTATCCGGCAAATGCCTCTGTGCAGGGCTTGGGCGGGGCGGGTCGCACAGGATCAACAGGGTGGGCCGGAGAGAGCAGTTATGGCGGCTCTCAGTCCTGTCCCCAGGGGCTCTGCCTCTCTGAGTCCCAGCACCCGCTGCAAAGCTCGGAGAGAAAGCTGCACTCGCTCTGACCGAAGCCAGACAGTCCCGCTTCTCCCGTTTGAGTCTGGGTCCCTAAAGACTCGCCCGGATCTGGTGCTCAGAGTCTGCGACTCCCTCCCGATTGAAAACAACAACTGCGCCCTCCGCCGCCAGCCCGCTCCTCGCACTCCGCACCTCAGAATTTGACTTCACCACTGCGCCTCCTCTGAGTGTCTGTATGCGTTTCTCTTTCCTCCTAGTTGTAGGACTTCCACTCAGCCAGCGTTCCTGTGGTTCTGGGTGATGTCCCTTCCGTTTTTTGGTTTCACTTTTGAAGTAGTTGTTCAAAGCAGCAAACTCCAGCGTTAACCTATGCTGCCATCTTGGTTCTCCCCCAGAAGGTGTTCTTTATGGTTTTGAACAATAGTAAAAATTAAATCTTTGGGGATAATTAACATTTTAAATGAGGTATTGTCCCACCTTCCTTGACCCTTTCACAATATAATTTGTCAAGAGGTTGGAATTTTCTTTAAAAGTATTAGTTTAGCCATTGCTTCACCAATAAAATGTTAACCACTGATAGACCAAGACTACCCTTTTAAGCTCCATAAGCTAAAGAAGCAGTCTTATTTATTGTTGTTATGTAGAGACCTAATTTAATGAAACTAGGATTTGAAATTAAATCCCAGTTTGGAGCATATATTATTGCAAAGAGATGGAGAGAATAAGCTCGGTGCCAAATATGAATTCTTTATAACTTGGGAAAGTCCTTTAATTTCTTTGAGCCTTGATTTCCTCTTCTGTAAAATGAATGTTATAATTATAATATCATTATCATAAGACTTATGTGATTATCAAGGGTAATCATGCCTTTCACAGTATTCTTTTTTTAAAATTCTTTATTGTTTCAAGTAGTATATATATCTCATTTCCCCCCCCATTGGCCACTCCCTGGCCACCCTCACCTCCCCCAGCACATGCCCTTACCCCCGCCCCCCATCTGTGTCTATTGGTTATGTTCATATGCATGCATACAAGTCTTTGGTTGATCTCTCCCCCCACCCCCGCCTTCCCTCTGTTGTTTGATGGTCTTGTATAAAGGCCACAGAATATAATTTGATGACAACCAGGTCTAATTGAAAAATGACTAAGTTAAGAAAAATATAGGCCTAACAAACTATATTAGGGAAATGATACCCAGTATATCATAGGAGAGAATAAGTAGCTATAGGCAGGATTTTTACTTCAGAGTTACTAGAGAGCATTCCTTTGAAGCAAAACCCTCCAAACTCATTAGCCTTCTCTCTGTTCAGTCAAAGTTCAAACCTTCCTCCCACCACATGCCCTTTGCATCTGCTAATCCTTTTGCCCTCTACACTCAGCCCTAACTCTATCCCCTATTACCTCAGCCTGATGTTTCTTAGATTTTCTTCTTCAAGTTCAGCTTTCATGAACTTTCCCCATGGGCATCTTCCCTGGTTATTCAAGTCTTAGGCTTTTCTGTTAAATTATATTATAACTAGAGGCCCGGTGCACAAAATTCATGCATGGGGGGGGGAGAGGGGGTCCCTCAGCCTGGCCTGCAATGTCGCCAGCATCCCTTGCCCCAGCCTCTGGCCAGAGGCCCCTCCCTTCCCTTCACTTGGCTGGGGTGTGGACACTGGGTTCACATTGCCGGGGTGACGCTGCAAGCATCCTGCCCAGGCTACTATGGGCCCTGCCATCTTTGTTGTGGAGTGACAGTTAATTTGCATATTACTTTTTTATTAGATTGGATACCCTGCATTTTATTATTCACTGAATTTAACAGAGTATGTAATTATGTATGTTTATGAGGTTAAAAGTGTCCATCTCTTTCCTTTAAATGATTAACTCCATGATGGCAGAAATGGTGTCTATATTCATTCCCAGAACCCATTAAAATGCCTGAACAATTCTCTTATTCAATATTTGTTGAAGAAGTGAAAAATGTCAGTGTAACCCTAATTTTAAAATATCCCTGGAATAGGTGATCAACTTGATTTAATTTCACATTAATATCTAAATACCTGTTATTCATTCCATTCTAAAAGCACATTTGGGTGAGTGAGGGGAGAGTAAAGTGGGTGACTAGATGGAAGAGGAAAGGTCAAAGAGAGGGTAGTAGAAGCTAAACAAAACACAAGCTTGGCCTCCCACCAGGCCAGGGCCACCAGCCTGTTCTGATTAACTGAGCCTCTGAAATGGACTGCCATCTCCCAGGGTGGCATGCTTTCATTTGTAAATCTATTTCAGGTGAGCACACAAAGCAGCACTAAAGTCTGAGAGTTCAAGTTTGTAAGATTTGTTTTCCTGAAACTGTCAGCTAAATGGCTCCACTTTTCTCTTCTAAGGCTTATAAACTGACAAGACTGACAAGCTTGCTGTCTTCCATCTTTGAAATGGACATATCTAGTTGAGAAAAGTGTACTGAATATGTTTACGCAGGTGATATTTCCTTTCCTTAAAGCTGAAATAAGTAGATATCAATGAGTTCATATTGGCAGGCTTCTCTCCCTAAACCCAAGGCACACAGTAGAACCTTCCTGGCACAGAGATCACCCACTCAGTCACTCAAGGATGGAGTGTGAGGGTGAGGCATGTGGCATCCACTGCCAGGATTTGTGCTTGCACAAAGCTGAATGCCTTCTCAGAGGGGGATTGATGATGTTTTCAATTTTTTAGGTCCTGCTATTCTCCATTTTAAAGAAGTCTGCTTGTTATAGAACTGGACTATTATTAAAAAATGTAACTATCAACCACTGACAGAGACTGGGAAGGGGATAGGTGGGCTTTGGGTTTAGAGATTAACAGGTATTGAATATTTACTATGTCCCAGGCTTTCTCTATATACCATTTCATGTAATCCCCAAAACTGTCCTAGAGACTGATATCATTATTCCCATTTTTTAGATGAAAATATAAAGTATATATATATATATATATATATATATATATATATATATATATATATATATATATATATACTAGGGGCCCGGTGCACGAAATTCGTGCACTGGGTGTGTGTGTGGGGGGGGGGAGTGTCCCTCAGCCCAGCCTGCCCCCTCTCACATACTGGGAGCCCTCAGGCGTTGACCCCCATCACCCTCAAATCGCAGGATCGGCCCCTTGCCCAGGCCTGACGCCTCTGACAGAGGCATCAGGCCTGGGCAGGGGACCCTCATTTCCCCCCATCACTGGTTCTGCCCCCAGCCCAGGCCTGATGCCTCGGCCAGAGGCGTAGACCCCCATCACCCTAAGATCACCTGATCGGCCCCTTGCCCAGGCCTGACGCCTCCGCCAGAGGTGTCAGGCTTGGACAGGGGACCCCCATCTCCCCCTGATCACTGGCTCTGGCCCCCGCCCAGGCCTAAGGCCTCTGGCCCAGGAATCAATCATGCCTGGGCAGGGGACCCCCATCTCCCTCTGATCGCTTGCTCCACCCCCCGCCCAAGCCAGACGCCTCTGACCCAGGCTTCAGGCCTGGGCAAGGGGACCATCATATCCCCCCAATCCCCGGCTCTGCCCCCCACCCAGGCCTGATGCCTCGGCCAGAGGAGTTGACCCTCATCACCCTCTGATCACCAATCACCGGATCGGCCCCTTGACCAGGCCTGAGGCCTCTGGCAGAGGTGTCAGGCCTGGGCAGGGGACCCCGAGCTCCCCGTGGTTGCAGGCTCCGCCCCTGCCCCTGCAGGATGCCTCTGGCCTAGGCATCCGGCCCGGGCAGTGGGGACCCGCAGCTGCAGTGGCCCCACGATCGTGGGCTTCTCTTTAGGCCCAGGCAAGGGACCCATAGCTCCCTGGACTGCCAGCTTCGACCCTGCCCAGCTCCCATCGCTGGCTCCACCCCTACTTCCTGCTATCACTGGCCAGGGCGGCAAAGGCACCTGATTCTCCGATCATGGCTGGGGGGCAGGGCAAAGGCGGCCCCAGGGCCTCCTTTGCCCTGCCCCCCAGCTCTTAGCTCCCCCCTGGGTTTCTCATCACTGTCAGTGGCAGGGGGCTTCTTCCTGCTTTCCCTTTCGCCTCCCTGCATTGTGCCTACATATGCAAATTAACTGCCATCTTGTTGGCAGTTAACTGCCAATCTTAGTTGGCAGTTAATTTGCATATAGCCCTGATTAGCCAATGAAAAGGGTATCGTCGTACACCAATTACCATTTTTCTCTTTTATTAGATAGGATATATATATATATAACATAGAGTGTTAAGTAGCAAAGCCAACATTAAAACTCAGAGATGCCTGGCTCTAAATCTTGGGCACTCTTCACCACACCACACTAACTCTTGGATATATACACAATGAAGCATTATACATATAAAAATGGAAGCAATGTCAGTCATGCCACCTGATTATTACTTTCTAAAGTGCTCTTGTTCCTCTCATTGCATAGCAATATTAAATTTGGAATTTTACCACAATATTCTTTCCATTTTAATCCCAGCACAAATATAAAGGCAGAGATAGCATCAGAGTATTAAATAAAACGAAATTTAAACATTCTTTGGGATGAAGACTATATGTTATTTATCCTAGTATCGCCAATGTCAAGCATGAGTCTTAACTCATGGTAGAGGTTCAATAAAGTGTGAGTGAGAAAGAAAAATATTTTGGAGCTGATCAAATACTTCCCTCGTAGTGGAAACATTTTGGAAACAGCAGGCTAAGATTTTCTGAGAGAGATCTCATTGCGCTCTTGGAAATATCAACTCTACATCCACCCAGGGATGATTGGATCATGAATCACATTCCAAACACATGAACTAGTAATGATAATAAAATCAATGCCCAGGCCAGAAAACTTAGGGAATGCCAAAGGTATTGTTTCTCTCATTCCTAACTTCTTAGAAAGGGAACACACCATTTGTTGATACTGCAGACAAGAACTTAAGTACCAATTAGCATCTGGCACTATGCCAGTCACTGGAAATACAAAGATGAATTGACCCAGAATGCAACTCTTACAGAACTCACAACCTAGTTGGAAGGATTGACCCATGAGCATTATTATTTTACAGGAAACAGAGCAAAGAGTAATGGTATATATAAACAGTTTACTTTAAAACCTCAGAGGAAAGTCACTTGATCAACCTGTTAGTATGAGGGAAGACAGCTTGGAGGAGCTGACACCTGAATTGAGTTTAGATAAATGTATAGAGTTTAGCCAAATCCAAGTGGGATTTATCCCAGGTTTTCTAGATATAAAAAAAATCAATTAATGTAATGTGCCATACTAAAAGAATATAGAAAATAAGCATGAGTAACTCAATAGATTGAGAAAAATATTGTATCAAAATCCAAAACATTTTTTACTTTTAATTTCTTTATTGATTAAGGTATTACATATGTGTCCTTATCCCCCATTACCCCCCATTCATGCCCTCACCCCCCTGTTCTCTGTGTTCATTGGTTAGGCTTATATGCATGCATACAAGTCCTTTGGTTGATCTTTCCCCCTTACCCCCACCCTCCCCTACCTTTCCTCTGAGGTTTGACGTTCTGATCAATGATTCTCTGTCTCTGGATCTGTTTTTGTTCATCAGTTTATGTTTTTCATTATATTCCATAAATGAGTGAGATCATGTTTTATAATAAACATACTCAGTAAACTGGAAATATAATTTCTTCAACATGATATAAAGCATCAAAAAATACCTACAGGTAACATCATAATAATCAACAACTGAATGCTTTCCTCTGATATCAGGAAAAAATATAAGGATTTCTTTGTCATTCAACATGGTACTGGAAGCAGTAGCCACTGCAATAAGGAAAGAAAAAATTAAAGGCATACAGATTATAAATGAAGAAATAAAACTTTCCCTAGATGACAAGAAAATCCCAAGGAATCTACAAATACATATGCACACACAAACATATCTCTGAGAATTAAAAAGTGAGTTCTGTTAGTTCACAAGATAAAATATTAATCAAGAAAAACAATTAATTACTATATACCAATACTAGACATATGGAAACAAAAACACAATACAATTTTCAATCATTATAAATATATGCCATATTTAGGTATAAATTTAACAAACCATATACAGAATCTATATGCTAAGGATTTCAAAATGCTGATGAAATTAAAAAGACCTAAAGAAAAGGAAAGGCATACTAGAAACATGAACTGAAAGACTCAACTAAAGAAAGATGTCAATTTCCCCCAAATTTTTCCCAATTTTTAATGAAATCCCTATCAAAATCCCAGCATGTTGTGTTGTGTTTTTTTTTTCAAAATAGACAAGATTATTCTGAAATTTATATGGAGAGGCATAGTTCATAGAATACCTAAAATAATCCTGAAAAAGAAGAATCAAGTGAGATATTAGGACTTAATATTCATCTATAGTATTAAAAATAATATGCTATTGTGGAGGGATAAACATATAGATTGATGGAACAGAATAGAGAACCTAGAAATAGACCTATGCAAATATACCTAACTGATTTTTTTAAATATAATTTTTATTGATTTCAGAGAGGAATGGAGAGGGAGAGAGATAGAAACATCAATGATGAGAGAGAATCATTGATTGGCTGCCTCTTGCACAACCCCCACCAGGGGTCGAGCCCACAACCCAGGCGTGTGCCCTTGACCAGAATTGAACCTGGGACCCTTCAGTCCACAGGCCAATGCTCTATCTACTGAGCCAAACAAGCCAGGGCTTCCTAACTGGGTTTTGATGAAGTGGCAAAAGAAATGTAATGGAGGAGGAATAGACGTTATTGCAAATGTTTCTGGAGCAACTGGACATTCATGAGGCAAAAAGAAAAATGTTGCCTAAGCACATTTTGTATGGTGTATGCCTAAAGCATACAAAAATGAACAAATTAACTCAATTTCGTCGTGGACTTAAATATAAAGCTATAAAACATTTAAAGTAAAATAGAAAAAAAGTTTCAGAATATAGAGATTAGACTGAGATTAGATTTACCACCAAAAGCACCAAAAAGTCATAAGAGAGAAAAAATTGATAAATTAAAAACTCTTGCTTTGTAAACAACCCTGTTAAGAAAATGAAAAGATATTCTACACAATGGGAGAAATATCTAAAAGCACATATGCAACAAAGACATCTGTATCTAGAATATATAAAAAAACTCTTAAATGTCAACAATAAAAAAAAATAATAATCCAGTTAGAAAATTGGGCTAAAGATATATGCAGACAGATCACTTAAGATTATACACAGATAGCAAATAAGAGCATGAAAAGATACTCATCATTAGCCCTTAAGGAAACATGAATTAAAGCCACAATGAGATATCAGTATACACCTATAAAAATGGCTAAAATAAGAAATAGTCAACATAACAAATGATGCCAAGGATGTGGAGAAATTGCATCACTGATACAATGTTGGTGAGAAAGTAAAATGGTACAGCTACTATAGAAAATAGTTTGGCAATCTACACTAATAAAAGACAAAGATGCTAATTGGCTGTACCTTTGCTACGCTCTAAGCCACGCCCACCAGCCAATCAGAGCGACTATATGCAAATTAACCCAACCAAGATGGCGGCTGGCAGCCACGGAGCTGGAGATAGCCAGATGCTTGGTTGCCCAGGCGATGGAGGAAGCCAAGCTTCCCGCCAGCTCTGAGCTGGCTGTGGCCTCTGCAAAAGGCAACAAAGTTTCAATTATAGAAGCTAAATAAATCTCAGATACCTGCTTCCAGCCAGCCTCCACTGGGAGCTGGGGTGGCTGAAAGCTTGGTCAGCCTGCAAACAGCCATCAGCCCCTCACCCAGGCTGGCCACACCCTCATGGGGTGAGTGTCCCCACTGGGGGGCTTAGCTAGCCTGAAAATGGCCTTCAGCCCCTCACCCAGACTGGTCAGACCCCCCAGCAAGGCCCCCCATCCTGAAGGGACTGTGGCCAGCCTGCAAACAGCCATAAGCCGCTCACCCAGGCTGCCCAGGAACTCCTATATAATAAAAGGGTAATATGCAAATTGACCCTAACAGCAGAATGACTGGGAATGACTGCTCACTATGACACACAATGACCACCAGGGGGCAGATGCTCAATGCAAGAGCTGCCCCCTGGTGGTCAGTGGGCTCCCACAGGGGGAGCTCTGCTCAGCCACAAGCCAGGCTGACTGCTGCCAGTACAGGGGTGGTGGTGGGAGCCTCTCCCACCTCCTCAGCAGCACTACAGCTTAGTCCTGCTCCCCACTGGCAAGTGGACATCCCCCGAGGGCTCCTCGGCTGCTAGAGTGATGTCTGCCAGCTTATGCCCAATCCCCCAGGGAGTAGGCCTAAGCCAGCAGGTGGTCATCCCCCAAGGGGTCCCAGACTGCGAGAGGGGCACAGGCCAGCCTGAGGGACCCCCCTGAGTGCACAAATTTTTGTGCACCAGGCCTCTAGTTTCTTATAAAACCAAATATGCAACCGTATATAACCCAGCAATTGCACTCTTAGGCATTTACCCCAGAGAAATTAAAATCATGTTCACCCAAAAATCTGTACAATAATATTCAAGTGACTTAATTCATAATAGCCCCAAACTGGAAACAGCCCAGATGTCCATTAAAGGATGAACGGTTTTAAAAAAATGTATATCTCTACCAATAAATACTACTCAACAATACAAAGGAACAAACTTGATACATTGACAGCTTGAATGAATCTCCAGGGAATTATGCTGAGTATAAAAAGCCAATGCCAAAGGATTATATATTTTATGATTCCATTTATATAGTATTGTTTATTTGAGAAATTTATAGAAATGGGGAACAGACAATTCTGTTTCCATGGGTTAGGAACAAGGAATGTAAGGGGAGACTGGTGTGGCTATAAAAGGCCAAGATGAGGAATCCATGTGATAATGGAATTTTTCTGTGCTTTGCCTGTCTGTGGTGTTGGATAAGTGAACCTAGACATATGATAAATTGCATTGAACTAAAACACACATTGCATTGAACTAAAATACACATTACTCATATGCATGCATACACACACACACACACACACACAAATGAGTACAAATAAAATTTGAGTAAGATTTGTGACTTGTATCATGACAGCACCTTGGTTGTGATATTGTACTATAGTTTTGCAGGATGTTTCCATTGGAGGGAACTGGGTGCAGGTTACATGGCATCTCTGTATTATTTTTCACAGTGCACATAAATCTCCCATTATCAGACAATTAAAAGTTTAAAAACTAAATATTTTTATGAGTAATAAATATTTAAATATTTAAAAACCTATTTTAACAAGGAGTTGCAATCTCATATCTAACAAGCTTTTTTTTTAATTTTATTGTTGACAGTATTATAGATGTCTCCCAATTTCACCCCTCCCCACCCTTACCCAGCCCCTGCCTCACCCCAGGCCTTCATCACACTATTATCTATGTCCATTGAACAGCCTTATTTTTTTAAATGTTTAAAAGTTTACAACACATTTTTGAAAACACAGGTTCACTACAGGTAATTTCAGTGCAACAGTAATAAAAGCTCAGATTTATTGTTATTATGACCAAAACACAGTTAAACTTTTTATGAATACTATCTCAATGAATTCCTACATCCTACTTAATCCTTGTGAGTTCAATGTTATTATTATTCTACTAGAGGCCCGGTGCATAAATTTATGCACTGGTGGGGTCCCTCAGCCTGTGGCAATCGGGGCCTATCGAGGCCGTCTAGCCTAATTCCAATTGGGGCCAATAGGAGTCGGCCAGCCAGGGAGGGACCTCAGGAGGGCTCCAGGGCATGTTCAGCCCATCTCACCCAGTCCCGATTGGCCAGACCCCTGCAGCAAGTTAACCTACTGGTCAGAGCATCTGCCCTCTGGTGGTCAGTGCATGTCATAGCAACTGGTCGAATGGTTGACCAAACGGTCGATCAATTGGTCAGACACTTAGCATATTCCACTTCTATTACATAGGATTTTACAGAAAAGAGAACAGGCTCAGGATTTAGTGACTGAGATAGGATTTGAACCCACATCTGTCTTGCTCCAAAACTTAACCTCTCCAAAGTATGGGGTGGGCAAAAGTAGGTTTACAATTGTAACACTAGTAAATAATGCAATAATTGATAAATAATACAAGAATAAAGTCTGTGTTTTGTGTACTTACAACTGTAAACCTACTTTTGCCCACCCCTGTGTATAATCAGTATACTGAAGTACCTTCCAACAACATGGGATAAGGATGAGGTTGGCATTTGTGGCTACTAAAACCTGATATAGAAAAGAGCTGAAGGCACTTAAAGTATGTTTTTTTCCTGAGTAAAAACCTCACCATAATTACCCTTGGGCATAAATAAATAGAATAAGCAGCATTGCATCAGGATGTCTCTAGTCAAAATCTCCTATTGTAATTTCTACTGCAAGAAGAAATTCCTGCAAAGATTCCATCTCTTATAGCCATGTCACAGTTTAAGAGTCCAGTCCACAGCTTATGAAAGCAAATACTTCGAAAGAGTGTGTTACTTTAAGATTTCTGACTTGAGAGAGGCAATTGTATTCTTCAGTAAATATTAAGAGGAAGAGTGGTTTCAAATATTTAATTCCCCCAAGTCCTGACTCTGACCTCTATGAAAGTGATACAGTCCTCCCAACCCTGTCATCCTCAGTTGCCTTGGTATAGGAGGCACAGATGGTCTTTCAGGTAGCAAACCTAGCACTATTAACAGCTTTCTCTGTTAATGAATTGGTCTTGCTGAAAAGCACATAGCTATGTCTATTGGTTCGTGGATGAGGAGCAGAAGCCCTGGAGTACTTCTGCTGTTTCTCTTTTATCAGGCTATAGGATGTTTTCTGTGGTAGCAGTTGTCTGGGGAAGTTCAATGGGCTTGAAGATCTGATTTGAATAAGTTATTAATAATTTGAAAAAAAACTAATTAAGTTTGAGTGTGATTCTAAAGTTAGAGCTCCTACAGGGACACAAAAAGAGTAGAAGTATAAGAGGAAACATTTCAAAATATTCTGAGTCTGAATTTCCCCAGTCCCGTCTTTACTCCAACATATACAATCATGTTCTTTCTCTTCTCTCACCTTCTCACTTTGATTCTTCATTTGTTTCTTTTTCTTCCCTTCTCTTCCCTTCTCTCTCTCTCTCTCTCTCTCTCTCTCTCTCTCTCTCTCTCTCTCTCTCTCTCTCTCTCTCTCTCTCCTTTCCTCTCTCTCTCACACACACAGGATGACCACCATCATCACCATCACCGCTATTATTAGAATTAGTATGTAAGAATAACCCTCTGGGGGAGAAGATTCACTCACTGTCATATTCCCGGAATTGGACTCAGAGTTACATATAGGCGTACAATATTCTCCAAGAATCACGAACTGTCAGAGCTAGGAAGAATCTCAGAAATTTTACCTTTCTATTTATAGGAGAGGAAACTAAGAGGGAGGGGATATGGGTAATTTGTCCAAAGGCACTAAGTTAGTGGCAGAGTCAGGACTAGAATTCAGAAAGCAAATTATAAAGGGTGGGGGATAAGAAAGGGGAAAACACGCACTGGCTTTTCTCCTGATATGCCTCATTCTGAAGTCTGTTGCTGGGCCCCACAGTGACCTGCCTCTGCTCCATTATTTGCCTCCCCCCCCCCCCCCCGGAGACTCATGGTGGTTAACTCAGATTCAGTATGCATAACTGGAAACTGAATGTGTAGATGGTGGCGGTGGTACTGGTCGTTTGGAGGAGTCGATGCTGCCTTTTAAGCTATTTATATTTGATGTTTTAAATTACAATCCAACCCCAATGACCCCAGGATAATAGGTGAGATTACATTTCCTTAACTGGTTCCTTCCCACTAGAGAGTCCATGAAAACCTAAGGGCTCTTAATTTAAAATGAGGCCTTTAGGCCAAATTATCATCATATGCATCTACCTCTGCAATCCTGGTTAAACTACAGGCCCATTGAGAATTAAATGCCAATTCAAGTGTGTTAGTCGGTGCTGTCCGATTTTCTTGTCCTAATCAACATATCTGTTTTCCCCTGGGATCACTTGATACACTAGATGACAGCTATTTTTTATCATGCTTTAAAAATATATATGTTTTTATTGATTTTCTTTTTAGTAAGAGAGGAAGAGAGAGGGATAGAGAGATAGAAACATTGATTGGCTGCCTCCTGCATGCCCCCTTACTGGGCATTGAGCCTGCAACCTGGGTATGTGTCCTGACTGGGAATTGAACCTACCATCTTAGTTCATGGGTCAACGCTCAACCATTGAGCAACACAGGCCAGGCCATCATGCATTTTAAAAATTAAATTTATTGCCGAAACCGGTTTGGCTCAGTGGATAGAGCGTCGGCCTGCGGACTGAAAGGTCCCAGGTTCGATTCTGGTCAAGGGCATGTACCTGGGTTGTGGGCATATCCCCAGTAGGAGATGTGCAGGAGGCAGCTGATCGATGTTTCTCTCTCATCGATGTTTCTAACTCTCTATCTCTCTCCCTTCCTCTCTGTAAAAAATCAATAAAATATATTTTAAAAAAATTAAATTTATTTTTGGAAGAAGAGGGAAGATTGCGGCCAACAAGAAGGCAGTGAGCAAGATAGTGTGAGTGAGTCAGAGAGCGAAAGGAGAGTGTGTGGACATGTGGGGAGTGTGTGTATTTGTGAGTTAGGGACACTTATATTCCACAAGACTATCGGGCCTGGCAGACCAGGCTCCCCTGGCCAGGCAGCCTCTACTACCACAGAAATCTCTCCTGGGGTGGCCGGCTCTGCCACAGAGACTGTGCCACCTTGAAGGGGATAGCGGCTATGATTGGCAGCCTAGCCTTACCTTCACTTGGGGAGACCTCGGATACTATCCTGGACCCTACAGCCACAATGTGCAGGGACCAGTTGTCTTGGCTGCAAACCCACAAACACAGAGAGTCCAGCCTCCTCGGCCATGGGTGCCTAAAAGAGTTTGTCCAGGGGGAGACAAAATGGCAGCTGAATAGGCGGATGGGTCCTGAGACTTCTCATGGAGCAGATAGAAGACACAGCTGAATTAAATAACATCCACCCAGAATTGCTGAATTAAACACAGCTGGTGAGGCAATCTATGGACGGAAAGGTCAGAGATCACCTGGAGAGAGGTGGATTTGGGGATCTGGGTTGGAGGGAGAAACACGCGCAGTGGGGAATAGAGTCTCAGAGGGAGACTGTGCTGCACCAAAACTGCATCCCTTGGGGTCAGTGTAGCCCTCGAATGTAGAAGGGGGTCCACAGGGCTGCTGGCAGTGGGGGACTCTAAATCTAAGCACACAGCTGTAGGAGGCTGAGATCAGAAAGGAAGCCTGAAGTTTTATACTGACTGCCCAGTACTGAGGGGAGAAAGTCACGAGGCGCCGCAGTTGCTCTGTCTTTATAACTTCCTTGTTTTCACTTGCTAAACCTAGTGCATAGGAACTTTCAATTAAAAACACTCACCGAGACTGCAGGGGAAG
The DNA here is from genome assembly GCF_963259705.1 of Myotis daubentonii. Taxonomy (NCBI): domain Eukaryota; kingdom Metazoa; phylum Chordata; class Mammalia; order Chiroptera; family Vespertilionidae; genus Myotis; species Myotis daubentonii. Next base: position 66,717,050 of record NC_081861.1, on the reverse strand, counting down.
GTGGCTTTTGTGAAAACTGGGGAACAGAAAAGGGAGAGATAAGCAGGAAGCCAGCTCTGGGACCCTCTGCCCCTCCAACCCTGAACAGACATTTTTCTCCTGAAGACCACGCTCCTCCTAGCAGTGCAGCCACACCCAGGCTTGAGCATGGCAGGGAAAGGAAGATTCTAAATATGCCAGGGAACCCTTGGGGACTTGGTTGAGGGGCCATTTGATCACAGAAACTAATACAGAAACACAGCTACCTAGTGGTCGTGTCAGAAATAGACGCTTGTGTAAATACGACTGAAAGCAGGCAGAAAAACAAAGTGGGAAGATTGATCCCGCCTGCTTGAAACCAAGGTTGTGGCATATGACACAGAGGAGTGGTGGATCGCTGGGAACTTCAACACTGTGATGACTACCTAAAAGGAAACTGAGACATGGCAGGCAGAACAGAAGAAAGGAGTCTTATACCAGCCTCCATGGGTCATTGAAGCACCCCTGAAAAGAACAAACTTCACTACTTCACTTTTTTATTTTTTAACTTTTACTTAAAAAACTAATTTTTTTCACACTTTAATTTATTATTTTTATTTATTATTATTTTTTACTATTTTTTTGGATTAGTGTTCTACATTCTGTTTTTACTTTTTTATCATTATTTTACTCTATCTCATTTTTTCCTTTATTCCAACACTTTCTTCCTCACTTTTCTCTTTTTCATCAAATTTCTCTTCTGTACCTGCTTTAGTTTTTCTCTATTCTTTCGTTTTACTCCCTGTTAAAAATTGATCTTCTTTACCTGATTTATTGATGGATTACTATTAAAATAGTGTCTCTTGGCCTACTCACATATGTAATTTTCTCTCCCCTGCTTCAAGTCCATATACACTTCTCTTTTCTCTTTCTTCACTAGCCAATTTTCTTTCTTTCTTTCTTTCTTTCTTTCTTTCTTTCTTTCTTTCTTTCTTGTTGCTGTTGTTTGATTATTTGTGAGCTTTTTATTTTATTTTATGCTTTTGTTTTTCCTCTCCTTCCTTGTTCTCTTCTTATACTAATAGCTTAATTAGTTTCAATCACAAATGCAGGCTTATCTGCTCTCTATTCTAGTTTTCCAAAAATAGATGAATACATAGGTAGATTAAAGAAAGAGGAAATTTTATATAGATATAAATTTTCATATATATATTAATTATTATAATTTTTTTCAATTATTATTTTCTACTGTTTTTTAGTATTTATTTTTTTACTTTTATTTTTTTTATTTATTTTTATTTATTGCTTAAAGTATTACAAAGGGTATTACATATGTGTCCATTTTTTCCCACCGCCCTAGACAGTCCCCTAGCCTCCCCTATCCCCCGGTGTCTTATGTCCATTGGTTATGCTTATATGCATGCATACAAGTCCTTTGGTTGATCTCTTACCCCCCTACCTCCTGCACCCACCCTCCCCGGCCTTCCCGCTGCAGTTTGACAATCTGTTTGAGGCAGCTCTGCCTCTGTATCTATTATTGTTCAAAAGTTTATAATGGTCTCTATTATCCATGAATGAGTGAGATCATGTGGTATTTTTCCTTCACTGACTGGCTTATTTCACTTAGCATAATGCTCTCCAGTTCCATCCATGACGTTGCAAATGGTAAGAGTTCCTTCCTTTTTAGAGCAGCATAGTGTTCCATCGTGTAGATGTACCACAGTTTTCTAATCCATTCATCTACTGATGGGCACTTAGGCTGTTTCCAGATCTTAGCTATGGTGAATTGTGCTGCTATGAACATAGGGGTGCATATATCCTTTATGACTGGTGTTTCTGGTTTCTTGGGATATATTCCTAGAAGTGGGATCACAGGGTCAAATGGGAGTTCCATTTTCAGTTTTTTGAGGAAACTCCATACTGTCTTCCATAGTGGCTGCACCAGTCTGCATTCCCACCAGCAGTGCACAAGTGTTCCTTTTTCTCCACATCCTCTCCAGCACTTGTCGTTTGTTGATTTGTTGATGATAGCCAGTCTGACAAGTGTGAGATGGTACCTCATTGTTGTTTTGATTTGCATCTCTCGGATGATTAGTGACTTTGAGCATGTTTTCATATGTCTCTTGGCTTTCTGAATGTCCTCTTTTGAAAGGTGTCTATTTAGGTCCTTTGCCCATTTTTTGATTGGATTGTTTATCTTCCTTTTGTTAAGTTGTATGAGTTCCCTATAAATTTTGGAGATTAGGCCCTTATCAGATATGACATTGGCAAATATGTTTTCCCACACAGTGGGTTTTCTCATTGTTTTGTTGATGGTTTCTTTTGCTGTGCAGAAGCATTTTATTTTGATGTAGTCCCATTTGTTCATTTTCCCTTTAGTTTCAAGTGCCCTAGGAGCTGTATCAGTGAAGAAATTGCTTCGGCATATGTCTGAGATTTTGTTGCCTTTGGATTCTTCTAGAATTTTTATGGTTTCCTGTCGTACATTTAAGTCCGTTATCCATTTTGAGTTTATTTTTGTGTATGGTGTAAGTTGGTGGTCTAGTTTCATTTTCTTGCATATATCTGTCCAATTTTCCCAACACCATTTATTGAAGAGACTATCTTGGCTCCATTGTATGTTCTTGCCTCCTTTGTCAAATATTAATTGAGCATATTGGTTCGGGCCGATTTCTGGGCTCTCTATTCTATTCCATTGATCTATATGCCTATTCTTGTGCCAGTACCAGGCAGTTTTGAGAACAGTGGCTTTGTAACACATCTTGATATCTGGTATTGAGATCCCACCTACTTTGTTCTTTTTCAGGATTGCTGCAGCTATTCGGGGTCTTTTTTTTATTCCAGATGAATTTTTGGAGAGTTCGTTCTAGATCTCTGAAGTATGCTGTTGGTATTTTAATGGGAAGTGCGTTGAATTTATAGATTGCTTTGGGTAGTATGGACATTTTAATGATGTTGAGTCTACCAATCCATGAACACAGTATGTTCTTCCATCTGTTTATGTCTTCCTCTATATATTTTTTCAACGTCCAGTAGTTTTCTGAGTGGAGGTCTTTTACCTCTTTAGTTAAGTTTATTCCTAGGTAGCTTAATTTTTTTGGTGCGATGGTAAACGGGATTGTTTTTATAATCTCTCTTTCTGAAAGTTCACTATTGTTGTATAGAAATGCCTCAGATTTCTGGGGTTAATTTTGTATCCTGCTACATTGCCAAATTCATATATTAAGTCTAGTAGCTTTTTGATGGAGTCTCTAGGGTTTTGTATGTATAATATCATGTCGTCTGAAAATAAGGACAGTTTTACTTTCTCTTTTCCAATTTGGATGCCTTTTATTTCTTCTTCTTGCCGAATTGCAATGGCTAACACTTCCAGTACTATGTTGAATAGGAGTGGTGAGAGGGAGCATCCCTGTCTTGTTCCTGTTCTTAGGGGAAATGGTGTTAGTTTTCGTCCGTTGAGTATGATGCTGGCTGTGGGCCTGTCATATATGGCTTTTATTATGTTGAGGTATGATCCTTCTATTCCCACCTTACTGAGAGTTTTTATCAAAAATGGGTGTTGAATTTTGTCAAATGCTTTCTCTGCATCAATTGATATGACCATGTGGTTTTTTTCTTTCAATTTGTTTATGTGATGTATCACGTTTATTGATTTGCGGATATTGTACCATCCTTGCATCCCTGGGATAAATCCTACTTGGTCATGGTGTATGATCTTTCTGATGTACTGCTGGATCCGATTTGCTAAGATTTTGTTGAGGATTTTGGCATCTATGTTCATGAGGGATATTGGCCTGTAATTCTCTTTCATTGTGTTGTCTTTACCTGGTTTTGGTATTAGGGTGATGCTGGCTTCATAGAATGAGCTTGGAAGTGTTCCTTCCTCTTGGATTTTTTGTAGTAGTCTGACAAGGATAGGTTTTAGTTCTTCCTTGAATGTTTGGTAAAACTCCCCTGTGAAGCCGTCTGGTCCTGGGCTTTTGTTTGATGGAAGCTTTTTGATGACTGCTTCAATTTCTTCCACAGTTATTGGCCTGATGAGATTTTTAGATTCTTCCTGATTGAGTTTTGGAATGTTGTATTTTTCTAGGAATTTGTCCATTTCCTCCTGGTTGTCTAGTTTGTTGGAGTAGAGCTGTCCATAGTATTTTTTAACAATCATTTGTATTTCTGTGGGGTCTGTTGTTATTTCGCCTCTATCATTTCTGATTTTGTTTATTTGGGTCCTCTCTTTGCTTCTTGGTGAGTCTGGCTAGAGGTTTGTCAATCTTGTTTATCCTTTCAAAGAAACAGCTCTTGGTTTCATTGATTTTCTGTATTGTTTTTTTGGTCTCTATGTCATTTATTTCTGCTCTAATCTTTATTATCTCCTTCCTTCTGCTCACTCTGGGGTTTTCTTGTTGCTCTCTTTCTAAATCTTTGAGTTGTAGAGTTAGATGATTTACTATCATTTTTTCTTGTTTTTTGAGATAGGCCTGTAGCGCTATAAACTTCCCTCTCAGGACTGCTTTCATTGTGTCCCATAGGTTTTGGATTGTTGTGTTTTCATTGTCATTAGTTTCCAGGATGTTTTTAATTTCTTCTTTGATCTCATTGGTAACCCAGTCAATATTAAATAGCATACTATTCAGCTTCCAGGTGTTTGAGTATTTTGGGTTGTTTTTATTGTAGTTTATTTCTAGTATTATGCCATCGTGGTCTGCGAAGATGCTTTTTATGATTTCAATCTTCTTGATTTTGGGGATACATTGCTTGTGACCCAATATGTGGTCTATTTTTGAAGTTGTCCCATGAGCACCTGAGAAGAACTTATATTCTCTGGCTTTGGGGTGAAGTGTTCTGAAGATGTCTATTAAGTCCATCTGATCTAGTGAGTCATTTAGGATTGCTGTATCTTTGCTGATTGTTTGTCTATAGGACTTATCCAGTGCTGTCAATGGTGTATTAAAGTCCCCTACTATGATTGTATTGTTGTCGATCTCTCCTTTGATATCCTCCAGGAGTTTTTTTATGAATTTGGGTGCTCCTGCATTGGGTGCATATATGCTTACCAGGGTTATATCTTCTTTTTGTATTGATCCCTTTAGTATTATGAAGTGGCCTTCCTTATCTCTTGTTAAGGCCTTCACTTTGAGGTCTATTTTGTCTGATATAAGTATTGCGACCCCAGCTTTCTTTTCCTTTCCATTTGCCTGAAAGATATTTTTCCATCCTTTCACTTTCAGTCTGTGTGAGACCTTCTAATGAGGTGGGTTTCTTGTAGACAGCAGATGTATGGGTCGTGTTTTTTTATCCATTCAGCCACTCGATGTCTTTTGGTTGGAGCATTTAGTCCATTTACGTTTAAAGTTATTATTGAAAGGTACTTGTTTGTAGCCATTTCTTTTTTTGTGTGTGTGTGTGGCTGTTTTCTTTCTGAGCTTTTTATTTCTTCTTTTTATACCAGTCCCTTTAGCATTCCTTGCATTGCTGGCTTGGTGGTGATAAACTCCCTTAGCCTTTTTTTGTCTGTGAAGCTTCTTATTTCCCCTTCAAGTTTGAATGATAGCCTTGCTGGATAGAGTATTCTTGGATTCAGTCCTTTGCTTTGCATCACTTTGTAAATTTCCGTCCATTCTTTTCTGGCCTGATGTGTTTCTGTTGAGAAATCATTTGATAATCTAATGGGAGATCCCTTGTATGTGACTTTCCGTCTCTCTCTTGCGGCCTGTAAGATTTTCTCTTTGTCCTGAACATTTGCCATGGTAATTATGATGTGTCTTGGTGTGGGTCTTCTTGGGCTCACCTTGTATGGGACTCTCTGGGCTTGTGTGACTTTTTTCTTCCCCACCTCAGGGAAGTTTTCTGATATTATTTCTTCGAGTAGGTTTTCTAATCCTTGTTCATCTTTCTGTTGTTCTGGTACCCCTATTATTTATATGTTGTTTCGTTTCATGTTGTCCCAAAGCTCCCTTAGGCTCTCCTCCTGTCTTTTAATTTTTTTCTCCAATTGCAGTACATTTTGGGTGTGTTTCGCTTCCTTGTCTTCTAATTCACTAATTCGGTCCTCCGCTTCTCCTAGCCTACTGTTGATACTTTCAATGTTTTTTTTTTTATTGCAGCTATATCACTCTTCATTTCTTCTTGGGTCTTACTTAAGTTGTTGATTTTTTCATCTGTTTCTTCTTGCTTCTTGCAGAGGTTGTCGATTTTTCCCTCCATCTGGTTTATGCACTCTAGGACCCTTATTCTGAATTCTTTTTCTGTCATGTTGCATGCCTCTGTATTACTTAGCTGCTTTTCTGGAGAGTCCTCCTTCTCTTTCCTTTGGGGGTTTCTTTGTCTACCCATGTTTGATCTCACTGACATATCTAGACGTTGAGTCGTTCAGTGGCTGCTCCCTGGGTGGCAGTGATTCCTTGGTCTGTGGTTGCTCTTCGGGCGGTTGCGGTAGCAGCTGCTCTTGAGTTGGCAGCAGCTCCTCTGGTGGGTGCTGTTCACAGCTGTGGTGCCTCTTCTGGCAGGTGGGGGGCGGTTTCACGTACAGCTGCTGTTTCTTAGCAGAGGGTGTGGTGCTCAGTAGGCTGCTATTGCTCGGATCTGCTGCGTTGATTTAAGGGCACAAAATAGACCACAATAAGGCACCACGTACCAGGCACTAAACACAAATATATTCACGATATTAATAACCCCAAATAAAGGTGACCCCCCGAATAAAGAGAATTAGGGGATAAGGAAGAAGGAAGAGATAAAGATAAAAGAGAAAAAAGAAAAGAAAAGTAGGGATCAAAAAGGGGAGTGCAAAAATGAAATTGGGAAAAAGAAGGGGGGAAAATAAAAGCGAGAAAAGAAAAGAAAAAAAAAGAGCGAAAAAAGAGAATGAAGTGGAAGAGGGGCAGGGACTTTTTATATGAGGAGAATACTCCTATAGAACCGCCACGAATCCCAGCAAATTCCAGCAACAGCTCCCTGGAGATGGATGCAAACTAGAAACAACCAATAATATAACGATGAAAATAGAATGGAAAACACTAATCCCAAAATAAAATAAAGAGAAAATAAAATGGCACTTTAAAAGATGGGAAAATGGTAGCAGTAATAATGCTGGTTCAAAAATAAGAAGGTAGTAATTAAAAGGGTAAAACCAGGAAAAAGAAGATGGAAAAAGAAGAAAAAAAAAAAGAAGAAGGAAAAAAGGAGAGAAAAAAAGAAAAAAGAAAAAAAAATTGGTTTCTTAGTTAAAAGGTAAAAAAAGAAAAAAAAAATTGCAGTAGTGAAGGTCCTTCGGTTCTTCTATTCTTCAGTCTGGCTCGCCTTTAGTCCTGCCAGGTAATCAGGAGAGTATTGAGTTTCCCTGTGATACACTGTTCCTCTGTGTTGTAAACCACAGTCCTTATTTCAAAGCAGGCCTTATTTGTTTCTCAGACTGCCTTATTTTGTGTTTAGCAAAGAGTCAGTTTGTGGCTCAGCCTCTGGGTGGCAGTGTTCTGGGGTTGGCCTCTGAGGCTATATGGCATTGAAAATCCTTCTATAAGCCAGACCCTGTTAACTCCCAGGGACTGATCAGATTATTTTAATCCTTGATCTTGTTCAGGGTGGAATCTGGGTGTGGCTGTGCTCCTTGCCTGGGGGCTGGGGGGAGGAGTCTCACTCTCCGGAGAGAATGGCTGCCCCAGTCCTGAGCTAAGAGGTGTCTCAGCACTCAACACTCAATTCGCTGCCACCTGTCCTGGCCCCCCTTCTCTCCTCAGTCTCTCCCCAGATTCCACTCCTCCACACCCTCTCCCTCTCTTCAGCACAGGTGAGTGTCTGTATCCGAAATGTCCCATGAACAGGATTCGTTAAGAACAAGCAAACAAACGCCGGCCGCGGAATCGGGGAAGGCTTAGGTTCTGTAAGCTCCTTTCTTACTGGCACTGCATGGTCAGGTCAGCTCTTCAGGCTGCCCCCTTTAGGCTCAGTCCTCCGTGGTCACAGAACCCAGTTCTCAAATCCCCTGGCAGCGCCAGGAATCGCGCAGATCTCCTTTCCCCTGTCAGGGGCTGTGCCTGTCCCAGGGGACGGGGTTGTCTGCCATGCGGTCTCCCTCCGACCCTCTGCGCTCAGAGGTCTGGCAAACTTTCCTGCCCAAATCCCTGTTTTGTTTTTTTTTTACCTTTCCAGGGGAGTTCTGCCCTTCCTGGCTGCAAACCGTCTCACCAGCTGAGCAATTTCACCAATTCAGTGTGGGTGTTACTAGTTTCAGCTGCTCACTCCATTTGCTCCGGGACACAACCTCCTACTTTTATTATTATACACTAATTCTCTTCCTACCTCCTCTATACTGAATTGTGGCCATTTCCCCATTCATTCCATTACTTGACCTTATCTTCTGGAAATAAGCTCTGCCTCTTCAGATTCAGCTACCCTCCTTCTTTTCTGGGTGTTTGTTGTCTGCATTTCTTGGATTAGTTGTTGTATTTTTGTAGTTTCTCCCCATATGCATATGTTTTTCCCTTTCTTTTTTTCTTCTTCTTTTCTTTCTTACCTTTTTTTTCCTTTTCTCGATATCATTTGTGCTCTTTTCTCTCCCCTATTTCTCTTTTCTCTGGTGGTCATGATTATTTGGGGATATTGGTATCATGATTACATTCATGTTTTGTGCCCTCTGTGTTGTGTCCTGTTGAGTTGTATATTGTGTCTTTAAGTCAATGCAGTAGAGTGAGACACATAACCAGAAACCCTGGGAGGAGCAAAAATGGGGAGACAAAGAAACAGCCCCCATATGAAAGAAAAGGAGGAATCACCGGAAAAGGAAGTAAACAAAATGGAGGCAAGCAATTTCTCAGAGAAAGAATTCAGAGCAATGGTCATAAGGATGCTGAAAAGGTTGGAAGACAAATTCAACAACATGTGTAAGAACCAAGCAGAAATGAAGAATGACATAGCTGAAATAAATAAAACAATAGAAAGCATCAACAGTAGCCTATAAGAAGTTGAGGATAGCAGTGGTTAGCTAGAATACAGGTAGGAACAAATACCCAAGCAGAGCAGCAACTAGAAAAAAAATTAAAAAAACAGGAGGAGAGCCTAAGGGAGCTTTGGGACAACACAAAATGGAACATCTGCATAATAGGGGTGCGAGAAGGAAAGGAAACTGAACAAGGAACAGAAAACCTGTTTGAAGAAATAATGACAGAAAACTTCCCTGATATTGGGAAGAAAATACTCACACAAGTCCAAGAAACTCACAATCCCCCAAAAAATGAACCCAAATGACTGACACCAAGACACACTATAATTAAATTGGCAAACACCAATGACAAAGTAAGAATCTTAAAGGCTGCCTGCGAGAGACAGAAAATTACCTGTAAGGGATCTCCCATCAGACTATCAACTGATTTCTCAACAGAAACACATCAGGCCGGAAGGGAATGGAATGAAATATACAAAGTCATGCAAAGCAAGTGTCTGAATCCAAGGATACTATACCCAGCAAGGCTATCATTCAGAAGTGAAGGTGAAATCATGAGCTTCACAGACAAAAAAGGACTAAGGGAGTTTATTAACACCAAATCAACAATGAAAAAAATGCTAAAGGGACTGCTGTAAAAAAAATAAATAGGAAGGGAAGAAGGAACACAGATATATATATATATACCAGTTAATAATGTTGATTTTTTCAATTGAAGGAGTTACACATATGTTAATATATATGTGATTTGATATGTATGCTATTTTGTTGTATTGACAGCAAGCTTCTAAACTTCATATGTCAAATTTTATGAAGGTGTTAACATCATAGATATTTTTGCGCTTGAAAATGTCAAATTTCGTGCCAAAAAAGAGCATACGTAGGAAGTTTTAATTCATTACTTTATTGTGAAGAAAAAGTTATCGTATACTTTGGGAAGCTTATGATGAACATGCTTCATCTCAAGATACTTGTGAATGCTGGTTTAAACACTTTAAAAGTGATGATTTTGATGTGAAAGACAAAGAATGTCCAGGTCAACCGAAAAAGTTTGAAGACCAACAATTACAAGCATTATTGGATGAAGATGCATGTCAAACTCAAAAACAACTTGCAGAAAGATTAAATGTTGCTCAGCAAACAATTTTGGATCATTTAAAAGCAATGGGAAAGATTTTAAAGGAAGGAAAATGGGTGCCACATCAACTGAACGAAAGACAGATGGAAAACCTAAAAGTCATCAGTAAAATGTTGCTTCAATGGCATGAAAGAAAGTGTTTTTTGTTTTTTTTTTGCATTGAATTGTGACTGGTGATGAAAAGTAGACTTATTTTGAGAATCCCAAATGCACAAAATCATGCATTGATCCAGGTCAACCATCAACATTGACTGCAAGGCCAAATCGCTTCAGAAAGAAGACAATGCTTTGCGTTTGGTGGGATCAGGAAGGTGTGGTATATTATGAGCTTCTAAAACCAGGTGAAACTGTTAATACTGATTCGCTTTTGACAACAAATAATCAATCTGAACCATGCTTTGATCAATTGTGAAACAACCAGAATGTTCCAGATGACATGGCAAAGTAATATTTCTTCATGATGACACAGCATCACACACTTCAAAGCTAGTTAAAGACACATTAAAAGATCTTGCCTGGGAAGTATTAACCCACCCGCTATATTCACCAGACCTTCCTCCTTCAGATTACCACTTGTTCTGATTTATGGCACATGTACTTTCTAAGCAGCACTTCAAAACATACAAAGAAGTAGAAAATTGGGTCTCTGAATGGTTTGCCTCAAAAAAAGAACAATTCTATTGGGACGGTATCCACAAATTACCTGAAAGTGGGGGAAATGTGAAGCTAGTGATGGACATTACTTTGAATAAAACACTTTTGATGTTTCTCTTGAAATCATTGTGTTTTCTTTGATTACAAAATCCACCATTATTTACCAGTACACCGAGTAAAACCCTAATATGTAAATAGAATGAACTATTTAATATGTAAAAATGCTTAATATGTAAATAGGCGGAACAACCGAACAACTGGTCGCTATAACATGCACTGACCACCAGGGGGTGTGTGGGTGTGTGCAGAACATGGTGGGCATTGGCAGCAGGTGGCAGAGGGTGGAACATGGTGGGCCATGGCAGGATTGTGGAGCAAGTGAGCAGCGGCACCAGACCAAGGTGGGGCTCTGGTTGCTTTCATCAGGGCGAGCCTCTGGTGGTTACTGAAAATTCTTTGCTCCTGCTTCCTGTGGTCCCACCGGGCACTCACACCCACTGCCAGCACCAGAGCCACTGCTCACACCTGCTGCTGGCACCCCACGCTAGCCCCAATCACTCAGCAGTGTCAGTGGGTGTGAGCAGCTACTGCTGGCCCAATTGCTCCTCAGGGATTTTCACTTCCCTCTGCTCTGAAGGGGTGATCGGGGCCGACAACCACCTCTTACACCCACTGCCAGCGATGGCCTCATTAGCACCCACTGCTGGTGCTGACCCTGCTCGCCCATCACTTATTCCAATCACTTGGCACCATCAGTGAGTGCGAGCAACGGTTGCTGGATCCAATCACCCCTGAGGGTTTTCCACCTCCCCTTGCTCCAGAGGGGCAATCAGGGCAGCAGCAGGCACTTGCACCTGCTGATGGCACTGGCCCCCTCACACCTGCCACTGGCACTGGCCCCAGTCGCTCCACGCCGTCAGCAGGTGTGAGCAGGACCGGCACCTTCAATGAATGGGAGCGACGGTGGCAGGAGTGGGGCTGCCAGCAGACAAATGACCAGGGACCACAGCAGGAGGGGCCAGGCGAGGGCACGGAGGATAGGCCAAGACCTGCCCCTATGCCAACAGCAGCCTCACAGCTCACAGTTCCTGTCAAGGTGCAAGAATTCATGCACTGGGCCCCTAGTAAAGAATAAAAATGGTGACAAACAGGTACCTATCAATAATAACTTTGGATTAAATGCCCCAATTGAAAGACATAGTGTAGTTAAATGGATTAAAAAAATGACCCATATATCTGCTTTCTACAGGAGACCTACCTCAGAACAAAGTACTAACACAGACTGATAGTGAAGGGATGGAAAATAATTTTTCAGGCGAATGGAAATGAAAAAAAAAAAAAAGCTGGGTTAGCAATACTTATATCTGACAAATTAGACCTTAAAGTGAAGACCATAACAAGAGATAAGGAAGGTCACTTCATTAAAGGGAGCAATTCAACAAGAAGATATAACTCTGGTAAACATATATGCCCCCAATACAGGAGCACCCAAATACCTAAAAATACTTCTGGAAGATATCAAGGGAAAGATCAACTGCTGTTGATCTTTATAGTCACAGTAGGGGACTTTAACACCCCACTTTCACCACTGAATAAATCCTCTAAACAAAAAATCAGCAAAGAAACATCAATCCTAAATGACTCACTACATCAGATGGAATTAATTGACATCTTCAGAACATTTCACCCCAAAGCTACAGAATATATATTCTTCTCAAGTGCATAAGGGTCATTTTCAAAGATAGACCACATATTGGGTCACAGGCAAAGTCTCTTCAAATTCAAGAAGATAGAAATCATATCAAGCATCTTCTCAGATCACAATGGCATAAAGTTAGAAATCAACTATAATAAAAACAATTAAAAAATCAAACACCTGGAGGCTAAATAGCATGCTATTAAACAGTGATTGAGTTACTAAAGATATCAAAGAAGAAATTAAAAGCATCCTGGTAACAAACAACAATGAATACAAAACAATCCAAAATCTATGGAACACAGTGAAAACAGTCTTGTGAGGGAAATTCATAGCTCTACAGGCCTACCTCAAAAAACAAGAAAAAATGCTAATGAATTATCTAACCCTACAACTCACAGAGTTACAAAGAAAGAAACAAGAAAAGCCCAGCTTAAGCAAAAGGAAGGACTTAATAAAGATCAGAGTGGAAATAAACAACATAGAAACAAACAAAAAAAATAAGCTGATTCGTTAAAAGGATAAACAAGATTGATGAACCTCTAGCCAGGGTCACCAAGAAGAAAAGGGAGAGGACCCAAATAAACAAAATCAGAAATGAAAGAGGTGAAGTTTCCATTGGCCCACAGACATTCAAAGGATTGTAAAAAAAAAAAAATACTATGAACAACTCTACTTCAATAAACTGGACAACCTTGACCAAATGGACATATTCTTAGAAAATTGCAAGCTCCCAAGATTCAATCAGGAAGAATAAAAAAAAATCTGAATAGGCCAATAACTACAGAAGAAATTGAAGCAGTAATCAAAAATCTTCCAGTAAACAAAAGCCCTGGTCTGGACAGCTTTACAGAGGAGTTCTGCCAAGCATTCAAAGAAGAACTAAAACCTATCCTCCTCAGACTATTCCAAAAAATTCAAGAGGAAGGCACACTTCCAAGCACTTTCTATGAAGCCAGCATTACCCTAATCCCCCCAAAAGATAAAGATATAACAAACAAAAAAAGAAAACTACAGGCCAATATCCTTGATGAACATAGATGCTAAAATCCTCAACAAAATTCTAGCAAATCGGATCCAGCATTACATCAGAAAGATCATACACCATGACCAAATGGGATTTATTCTGGGCATGCAAGGATGGTACAATATCTGCAAATCAATAAATGTGATACACCACATAAACAAATTGAGAGACAAAAATCACATAATCATATCAATCAATGCAAAAAAAGCATTTGACAAAATCCAAAATCTATGGAACACCTGCTATTACCACTCTCAACAAAGTGGTAATAGAGGGATCATACTTCAACATAACAAAAGCCTTTTATGACAAACCTATAGCCAACATCATACTCAACTGGCAAAAACTAAATCCATTTCCCCTAAGAACAAGAACAAGGCAGGGATGCCCACTTTCACTACTTCTGTTCGATATAGTAATGAAAATGCTAGCCATAGTGATCAGACAAGAAGAAGAAATAAAAGGCATCCAAATTGGAAAAGAAGTAAAACTGTCATTATTCGCAGATATTATACTATACGCAGAAAACCCCAAAGACTCCACCAAAAAACTACTAGACTTAATAAATGAATTTGGCAAAGTAGCAGGATACAAAATCAATACCCAGAAATCTATGGCCTTTTTATACACCAATAATGAACTCACAGAAAGAGGAAATTTTTTAAAAATTCCCATTTACCATTGCACCAAAAACATTAAGATACCTAGGAGTAAACTGAACTAAGGAGGTAAAAGACCTATACTTGGAAAACTGCAGGACATTGAAAAAAGAGATAGAGGAAGACATAAACAAATGGAAGAACATACCATGTTCATGGTTTGATAGAATCAACATCATTAAAATGTCCATACTACCCAAAGCAATCTACAAAAGCAATCCCCATTAAAATACCAATGGCATATTTCAAAGACCTAGAACAAACTCTCAAAAGATTCATCTGGAATAAAAAACAAACAAACAAAAAAAAAAACTGAATAGCCACAGCAATCCTGAGAAAGAAAAACAAAGTTGGAGGGATCACAATACCAGATATCAAACTATATTACCAAGCCACGGTTCTCAGAACTGCCTGGTACTGGCACAAGAACAGACATATAGACCAATGGAACAGAACAGAGAACCCAAAAACTGACCCAAGCGATTATGCTCAATGAATATTTAACAAAGGAGGCAAAAGCATACAATGGAGTCAAGACAGTCTCTTCAATAAATGGTGGTGGGAAATTTTGTCAGATACATGCAAAAAAATGAAGCTAGGTCACCAACTTACACCATACACAAAAACAAACTCAAAATGGCTAAAGTACTTAAATGTAAGATGGGAAAACATAAATATCTTAGAAGACTCCATAGGCAGTAAAATACCAGTAATATGTCGTAGCAATATCTTTACCAGTACAGCTCTTAGGGCAATGGAAACTAAGGAGAAAATAAACAAATGGGACTACATCAAAATAAATAGCTTCTGCACAGCAAAAGAAACCCTCAACAAAACAACAAGAAAGCCCACTGCATGGGAGAACATATTTGCCAATGTTATCTCTGATAAGGGTTTAATCTCCCCCATTTACAGGGAACTCATACAACTTAACAGAAGGTAGATAAAAAATCCAATCAAAAAAAATGGGAAAGGGACCTAAATAGACACTTTTTGAAAGAGGACATACAGAAGGTCAACAGACACGTAAAAACATGCTCAAAGTCACTAATCATCCGAGAGATGCAAATCAAAATAACAATGAGATACCATCTCACACCTGTCAGAATGGCTATCATCAAATCAACAAATGACAAGTGCTGGTGAGGATGTGGTGAAACAAGAACCCACATGCACTGCTGGAGGGAATGCAGACTGGTGCAGCCACTGTGGAGAATAGTATGGAATTTCCTCAAAAAATTAAAAATGGAACTCCCATTTGACCCAGTGATCCCACTTCTAGGAATATATCCCAAGAAACCAGAAACACCAATCAGAAAGGATATATGCACCCTTATGTTCATAGCAGCACAATTTACAATAGCTAAGATTTGGAAACAGCCTAAGTGTCCATCAGCAGATGAGTGGATTAGAAAACTGTGGTACATCTACACGACGGAATATTGGGCCACTATAAAAAAGAAGAAACTTTTACCATTTGCAACAGCTTGGATGTAACTGGAGAGCATTATGCTAAGCGAAGTAAGCCAGTCCGAGAAAGATAAATATCACATGGTCTCAGTCATATGTGGGATATAATGATCAACATAAACTGATGAACAAAAATAGATCCAGAGACACATAGCAGGGGAGGGGGAGTTAGAGATCAACCAAAGGACTTCTTTGCATCCATGTTAGCATAACCAATGGACACAGACAACGGGACCAAGGGGGCTTACCCTTGGGGGTGGGAGTGGTGGGGGTGGGTCAATCAGGGAAAAAGGAGACATATGTAATATTTTAAATATATGTATTTAAACAAAGCAAAACAAAACTTTAAATTCCTTTTTTTCATCATCATTTATCCCCCTATCCTCTTCCACCTCCAACCACCCCTTCCACCCCCATACTGTTGTCTGTGTCCATGAATTCTTTCTCTTTTTCTCCCTTGCAAATGTGAGGAATTACCATCTGAACATGAGCAATCAGATTAAGAAGTTCAGTCTGAGTGCAAACTTTAGTACTTTACTCCATCTCTGCTTTTTACCAAAGAATGCTACCAGAATGTTCCTTTCTTAGATTCAGTTCTCCAGAGTATAGACTACTCAATAATAAGGCAAGTGATAATAATAGCAGTTGTCACACTGAGTACTTACTATGTGCTGGACACTGTGCTAAACCTGGATTAACTCAGTTAATTTTCATGAAGCAGGTTCTATTCTTAAAGCCTTTATGCAAATGGACACACTAAGACTCAAAGAGGTTAAGTCATTTGCCCAAAGCCACAGAGTTAATAAGAGGAAGTAGCAGGATTTGAACCCACATTTGTTGGGTTTTAAAATAATCTTTGCTTTTAAGTAGTATGTTATTACACCACCTTGAAGTCTTCTTTGACCCTTGTGATTGTTGTCAGCAGCAAAAGAAATGCAGTAAAGGAAGCCTCACCACTTAAAGCAGTAAAAGCCCTTCACTCTGTGTGCAATTTACTACCTAAGAGTAGGCCCAAGGGAAATTCCAGCTCAATACATGTTGAAGAATCATAATGAAAACTAGTTTTAATTTTAGAGAAGCTATAAGTAAAAACAAAGAACACTTAGGTCTTTAAAAATCTTTAAAATGGACATTATTACCCAGTTTTCTTAATAGCCAGAGTGAGTAGTTAGGTTCAAGTTATATAAACCTGAGTGAGATTTTTTTCTGCACATATTTCTTACTTGCTGAAGCAGTCTAATTTTTTAATGCCAGGAGCTAAAAGCACACTAGAGTAAAAGAAAACTATAAATATTAAAATGCAAAACTATTATGGCCAGAGTACTGACTTGTCTCAACGAATTGTTTGGCTTTAAAATCTGCACTAACTGAATTTTCTTATTAAACAGTTATTTTAAGAAAAGCCTGATTCCATTTCAGTGTGAATACAATTCTTACAGTAACAGCCTGTCTTTCACAGTTAATTGCTGCTTGTCTCCTTGGACATAATCATTTGCATAATTGTGATTCTTTTCAATAATAAAAAAGATTATATAATCTTGGAGAAGCAAACATCATAAAATTTAAATTTACATGAAATTAAAAGAATAAATGTCCCATGGTAACAGAACTATTAACATCTACTCAAAGAATAAAGTCTTCAATATTATAGCCTATGTATTAGAAGAAAATCACTTTAGAATACACTACTTTTCAAATGTCATTCAAATTCAAAATTTTATATCTCATTTTGAAATTACAGTATTGAAAGGAAGATCAATAGTACCATCCATAAGAATAAGTTTATAAGGCAGAAAGTGGAAACCAGATGTTTCAGTATACTTTTGCTTCAGTGAAGTACAACAGTAGAATAGAAGCCACATTCCACTTGGATGAAAGTTGAGTTAATTCATGAGCCATTATTTATCTGTTCTGTTTCATCTTCCCTCCACACTTGTGGCACTCAAAACTAGCACCCAAGAGCCAAATCCCACCTTGGCCCCTACTCCCTCCCATTGTTGGGGCTGGCTCAGACGCTACTCCAAGCCAGCACTGAGGAGCACTACAGTTGTGTAGCAGCTACCAGTTGGCTCCTAATGAAATTGCTAGGGATATAGACAGTAATCTATCTGTGCCTTTGACAAAACATGGCACCAAATCACCACACACTGTGTTCCTCTTACGTTTGCTACTCCAGAGTTGGCAAGCATCCTTCTCTTGGCATTAACCATCTAACTCCCACACACATCACCTAGGGAAGATTTCCCTTTACAGAATCACTTGCTTTCAAACCACAGAATCTGGTTAACATATAAACTTGGGCAGAGAATAAGGGGAACATATGCCAATTAAAGAATTATCATTGGGTTGTTTATTTACTACCATGGATTTGTGGTTTCAAAGCGGTGGTTGTTTTCTGTCACCTGTGAGCTTAGGGGCCTATGTTGTCCTTAACCGCTCACAGAGTACACTCTTGTAATCTGAGGAGCCCTCTTCCTCCTCCTTGAGTGGGGACATGACTGAAAGGGCATCCATCAGGATGGAATAGCATGTGTTGTATAAACACATCACCAAATCATATAGTAGATAATTTAGGGGTCTGGTAGACAGGACCCCTGTACCATTGGTTCTGGGAGTAGCTGTGGGCACAGACATGACATTCCTAGATGTGCCCTCCCCACTTGGGCCACCTGGCTCACTGGGGCACTAGATTCCCCTGGCGCTGTTTGTTCGTGAACTGAAGACCCAAAAACTTGAATGACCAGATGCTCCTGGGTCCCCAAGCATCCGGGGCTTTCCTCTGGGCCTTCTGGTCATATTCTCTGGTGCCTTCCTTGTGGTGAATCTGTGAGTGTCTTTTAGGGGTTAGGTGCTTCCTTCTCTTTGGAGGTGTTGCACAGGCTCCTGGCCAAGCAGAAGTCATCTGATTACCTTTTGTCTTAAAGTTCTCCACAAACCAAGGCTTGTCTCTTTGAAAGCTGGAATTGCAGTAGATATGAAACAAAATGAATCACTTTAGTCATTTTGGGAGAAAATATAACTATTTGACTTTAACAGGCCTCTCAGAGTCTTTAGTCATCCCTGCATGTTATCTCTAAAGGGCTTATAGTTTCATATGAATATCTACACTTCCTTATCATTTGATAGTCTCATGTGAAAAAAAGTTATCCCCTGAAATGAAACCCTTTCATTATATCATTCTTTTTGGTCTATTAGGAAGATGTTCCAGTAACAGATTACATGAGAAATGGGAGGACTTTCTACGTTACCATAATCTTGTTCCCTGGAGAGGAAACTGAAGAGTCACTTGGGCATATTTTGATGAATCCATAGAGGTTCATCAGGCAGATGAAAGTCTTCAGGCTGTTTGATTCAAAGATCTTATCTGCGCCCGGAAGGCAAAGAACTTCACTCTAGAAAAGATACTTGTCAATGATCATGTTGTCTCCACCTTCATTCCAGTGCACAAGCATGAGGGTATTGTCTTCCGCTATCCTTCAAAGCTTTCTTAGGAAGGACAGCCCAGAAAGATTGTTTCCTTCCACGTTGGTGGTGCCTTGATTTGGGTCCTGTGGTTGCTGGTTGTTTTGTGGTCTTGCATCTTGACTCCCCGCTTGGTCCCTGTGTCTCTCCAAAGCCTCCCTAGGACCCATATCTGGATCCCGGGATACATCATATTGGACCCTTATTGGTAGCACTATAATCTCTGATGGGGCCAGCTTGGCTTCTTCCACCTCATTGATACTCTGACTAGTCATGGAGCTGCTGCGTTTGCTACCGGGATCTTATCACTGAACACCAGAGTCAGAAATGCCTTTGGTCACTGCAAGTATGCCCAATATACACCGTCCTCAAAATTCTATCGTTGTGGGGCAACCAGCTGCTTAAGTCAGTCCTCTGTACTGGTCATATGATGTCACAAAGGTGGCTTACAGTTGGTTTGGAGAGTAGGTCCTGGCCAAGTGTGTGTGTATGAGGGGAGGCGGATAGATGTGTATAAGGCCCTGAGCTTCTCTAATTTTGGAAGAAAGTACAGAAAAATAGGGTTCAGAGTTGCCAGAAAGGGCTCCCATCTGCTGCCAGGCACATTGTTTTATGTTGATAGGCACTGCATGGGATGAAAAGTCATGATTCTATCTCCACTCCCACATCTACAGATAGGAGAGGCCTGTTGATGGCCTCTTTTCATTATTGGTGAGAGAGAGAGAGAGAGAGAGAGAGAGAGAGAGAGAGAGAGAGAGAGAGAGAAACATGGATGTGAGAGAAAAATATTAATCTGTTGTCTCCCACAGGCACCCTGACTAGAGATCAAACCCACCACCTTCCAGGTGTACAGGAGGATGTGAGGAACATTGTCTTTTATTGATTTTGCAGAGAGAAACAGAGCGGGGAGGCAGGGAGAGAGAGAGAGAGAGAGAGAGAGAGAGAGAGAGAGAGAGAGAGAGAGAGAAGAGGCCCTCTTTTTGTTGAATTTGTTGGGGTGACATTGGTTCCCAAAACCACAGAGGGTTCAAGTGTACAACTCAGTAAAACATCATCTGCACACTGCATCAAGTGACATCCCCCTGTCCCCATTTTCCACTTTGCCCACCTCCACCAACTGCCAACTCCCCTTTCCTTCTGGCTATCACCACATTTCTGTCCACGTCTGTGTTATATAGACTTTTTTTTCTAATCCCTTCACCTTCTTTCATCCTGTCCCCCAAAGCCCTTCCACTCTGTCAGCTGTCAGTCTGTTCCATGTAGCCATGCCTCTGTTTCTGTTTTATTCCTGTTTAAGTGGCTCATTAGATTCCACATATAGGTGAGACCATATGGTATTTGTCTTTATATGACTGGCATATTTCACTTAGCATAATAATTTCCAGGTCCATCCATGCTGTCCCAAAAGGTAATAATATTACATTGTATAAATATACCATAGGATTTTATGCACTCATCTACTGATGGGCATTTGGGCTGTTTCCAGATCTTGGCTGTTGTTAATAACACTGCAGTGAACATAGGGATTCACATATTCTTTCGAATTAGTGTTTCAGGTTTCTCAGATATATTCCCAGAGGTGGGATCACTGGGTCAAATGGGAGTTCTATATTTAATTTTTTGAGGAAACTCCATACTGTTTTTTACAGTGGCAGCACCAGTCTGCATTCCCACCAACAATTCACAAGGGTTCCTTTTTCTCCATATCCTCACCGGCACTTGTTGTTTGTTGATTTATTGATGACAGCCATTCCCACAGGCATGAAGTGATATCTCATCGTGGTCTTAATATGCATCCTCTGATGATTACTGACATTGAGCATTTTTTTCATATGTTTATTGGCCAACTGTATGTCCTCTTTGGAAAATTACCTATTAGGTCCTTTGCCCATTTGTATAATTTGATTGTCTTCTTGGAGTTGTATAAGTTATTTATATATTTTGGACATTAACCCCTTTTGGCATATATTGTTGGCAAATATGTTCTCCCATTCAGTGGGTCACTTCATTTTGTTGATGGTTTCTTTTGCTATGCAAAAGCTTTTTAATTTGATGTATTCCCAGTTGTTTATTTTCTCCTTTGTTTCCCTTACATGAGGAGATAAATTGGCAAAAATATTGCTATGAGAAATGTCTGCAATTTTACTGCCTATGTTTTCTTCTAGGATTTTTATAGTTTCACAGTTCACATTTAAGGTTTATATCTATATTGCATTTATTAATGTGTATGGTGTAAGTAAGTGGTCTAATTTCATTTTTGAATATATTTGTCCAATTTTTCCAACACTATTTATTGAATAGACTATCTTTACCTCATTGTACGTTCTTGCCTCCTTTGTCAAATA